>NC_036871.1:26271737-26446338 GCF_002910315.2 Salvelinus sp. IW2-2015 | reverse complement strand
TTTGTAGGTGACCAAATACTTATTTTCCACCATAATTTGCAAATAAATTCATAAAAAATCCTACAATGTGATTTTCTGGATTTTTTTCCCTCATTTTGTCTGTCATAGTTGAAGTGTACCTATGATGAAAATTACAGGCTTCTCTCATCTTTTTAAGTGGGAGAACTTGCACAATTGGTGGCTGACTAAATACYTTTTTGCCCCACTGTATATTTTGGGTCATTGTCTTGTTGGAAAGTCCACCTACGGACAAGTTCCAGCCTTCTGGCAGAGGCAACCAGATTGTCAGCCAAAATTGCCTGATACTTGGTGGAATTCATTATGCCATCAATCTTAACTCGTGCCCCTGTACCTCTGGAATTAAAACAGCCCCAAAACATCACTGACCCACCACCATATTTCACCATGGGTATGAGGTGCCTCTCCTTGTATGCATCTCTGTTTCGACGCCAAACATGCCGGTGCTGTATCTGACCAGAGCACCTTCTTCCAGTCATAATTGAAATGACGTTTGGCAAACTCCAAGCACTTGCGTCTGTGTCTTGGGGTCAGAAAGGTCTTTCTTCTGGCAACCCTTCCAAAGAGCCTGTGGTTGTGGAGGTGGCATCTGATGGTGCTTTTTGAAACCTGGTGACCCCAAGACGCCACCAAGGCCTGCAATTATTTCACAGTGATTCTTGGGGGTTTTGTTGCTTCTCTCACCATCCTCCTCCCTATCCTGGGGGGGGGAATGCATTTCCGTCTACCCGTGAAGCTTTCAACTGTTCCATATTTTTTTTAAATAATTGCCCTGACAGTGCTCAGTGGTATATTCAATCATTTGTGGATCTTCTTGTAGCCATTACCAGATTTATGAAGGTCTATGACCATCTGTCTCTTTTGAACTGCCAGATATTTTGTTTTCTTCATGGTGTTGGATGACAAAGGGATATTACCTACATGTTACCTCATTTTTATACCCTAATGAAACAGGAAGTGATGTAATGGCTCAATATAGTTCCTTAAGACTTAGATAAACTTAAATAAGTCAAATTTAATTCCTGGTTTAATTTTGGTAGATGTTATTTACAATAATCTTTAAGGGTGCCATTAATTGTGAAACCTTGATTTGGAGGACATTGATTTTAAATTAAATCAATAAATTATTTTGGTGGGTCTCATTTGAAACATGAATAAAGTACAGTATTTCTCACATGTTGGTATTTTGAGTTCATCTCAATAATTATATTGTTTATATTTTTTAAGTATTGTTTGTGCATTGCCAGTCAGGGGTGCCAGTCATTTTGGAGCCCACTGTATAGGCAATAGGCATACAGTCAAAGATCTCTCAACTCATGAATGAAGGAATGGACATAGAGTTGTTTTCTCTAGTGTCAAAACAAAAGTATTCTAATTTCACGACATACATACTCATTTTGGGTAAAAGCCACTCACTCAACATTTTTGTTTATGTAACGGTGTTGAGGAGCAGGGATTGAACAAAAACGCAGCGTCGTGATAAGACATGATATTTATTTAAACAACCGAAAACACGACGAACACTTGAATAGAAACAAAACAACAAAACACGTAGACTGACCTGAACGTAAGAACTTACATGAAACACGAAGAACGCACGAACAGGAAAAACAGACTACACAAAAACCGAACGAACAAACAAACCGAAACAGTCCCGTGTGCGTAACATACACTGACACAGACACAGGAGACAACCACCCACAAACAAACAATGTGACACCACCTACCTTAATATGATTCTCAATCAGAGGAGATGAAAACCACCTGCCTCTAATTGAGAACCATATCAGGTACCCATTAAACCAACATAGAAACACAAAACGTCAAACACATACAAAATAACAGAAAACCGGTCAGGAACGTGACAGTTTATCATATTTTTATTTATTTCGCCTTTATTTAACCAGGTAGGCCAGTTGAGAATCAGTTTTCATTTACAACTGCGACCTGGCCAAGATAACGCAAAGCAGTGCGACAAAAACAACAACACAGAGTTACACATGAGATAAACAAACGTACAGTCAATGACACAACAGAAAAATCTGTATACTGTGTGTGCAAATTAAGTAAGCAGGTAAGGCAATAAATAGGCCATAGTGGCGAAGTAATTAAAATGTAGAAATTTACACTGGAGTGATATATGTGCAGATGAGGATATGCAAGTAGAAATACTGGTGTACAAAAGAGCAGAAAAACAAAAACAAATATGGGGATGAGGTAGGTACAGTTGAAGTCGGAAGTTTACATACACCTTAGCCAAATACATTTAAACTCAGTTTTTCACAATTCCTGACATTTAATCCTAGTAAAAATCCCCTGTCTTAAGTCAGTTAGGATCACCACTATATTTTAAGAATGTGAAATGTCAGAATAATAGTAGAGAGAATGATTTATTTCAGCTTTTATTTCTTTCATCACATTCCCTGTGGGTCAGAAGTTTACATACACTCAATTAGTATTTGGTTAGCATTGCCTTTTAAATTGTTAATTGGGTCAAACGTTTCAGGCAGCCTCCACAAGCTTCCCAACAATAAGTTGGGGGAATTTTGCCCATTCCACCTGACAGAGCTTGGTGTAACTGAGTCAGGTTTGTAGGCCTCGCATGCTCGGCACAATGCTTTTTTCTTAAGTTCTGCCGCACAAATAATTCTATAGGATTGAGGTCAGGACTTTGGTGATGGCCACTCCAAATACTTGACTTTTGTTTGTCCTTAGCCTTTTGCCACAAATTTGGAAGTATGATTGGGGTCATTGTCATTTGGGAGGACAGTTTGCACCATAACCCTTTAACTTCCTGACTGTTCTCATTGAGTGTTGCTTCCAATATATCATCATAATTACCTCCCTACATGTGCCGATCGGCATATTTTTAACGAAGTGCAGAGTGTCTTCTCTGTCAGCGAATGGGCTCTCCCCACAACATCATGTGGGACTTGCCACTCAGACCGTGGCTCTCACTGGTGTGGGATGGTGTATCGGTCTATCGGCTTGCAAGCCTTCCCCTTTTTCCCTCCAAACATAACAAATGGTCATTATGGCCAAACAGTTTTCTTATTTGTTTTCATCAGACAGAGGACATTTCGGAAAAAAGTACGATATTTGGGTCCCGATGTGCAGTTACAAACAGTAGTCTGGCTTTTTTATGGTGGTTTTGGAGCAGTGGCTTCTCCTTGCTGAGCGCCTTTCAGGTTATGTCGATATAGGACTCGTTTTACGTGGATATAGATAACTTTTGTACCTGTTCCCATCCAGCATCTTCACAGGGTCTTTTGCTGTTGTTCTGGATTGATTTGCACTTTTCGCACCAAAGTAGTTCATCTCTAGGAGACAGAAAATGCGTTCTTCTCTTCTGAGCGGTATGACGGCTGCAAGGTCCCATGGTGTTTATACTTGCGTACTATTGTTGTAACAGATGAACGTGTACCTTCGCCGTTTGGAAATTGCTCCCAAGGATGAACCAGACTTGTGGAGGTCTATCAATTTATTTTCTGAGGTCCTTGGCTGATTTGTTTTGATTTTCCCATTTTCCCACTGAGTTTGAAGGTAGGGCCTTGAAATACATCCACAGGTACACCTCCAATTGACTCAAATTATGTTAATTAGCCTATCAGAAACTTCTAAAGCCATGATATCATTTTCTGGAATTTCCCAAGCTGTTTAAAGGCACAGTCAACTTAGTGTATGTAAACTTCTGAGCCACTGGAATTGTGACACAGTGATTTATAAGTGAAACAATCTGTCTGTAAACAACTGTTGGAAAAATTACTTGTGTCATGCACAAAGTAGATGTCCTAACCAACTTGCCAAAACTATAGTTTGTTAACAAGAAATGTGTGAAGTGGTTGAAAAATGAGTTTTAATGACTCCAACCTAAGTGTATGTAAACTTCCTACTTCAACTGTAGTTGGTTGGATGGGCTATTTACAGATGGACTGTGTACAGCTGCAGCGATTGGTAAGCTGCTCTGACAGCTGACGCTTAAAGTTAGTGAGGGAGATATAAGTCTCCAGCTTCAGTGATTTTGGAATTCGTTCCAGTCATTAGCAGCAGAGAACTGTAAGGAAAGGCAGCCAAAGGAGGTGTTGGCTTTGGGGATGACCAGTGAAATATACCTGCTGGAGTGCGTGCTACGGGTGGGTGTTGCTATGGTGACCAGTGAGCTGAGATAAGGCGGGTCTTTACCTAGCAAAGACTTATAGATGACCTGGAGCCAGTGGGTTTGGCGACGAATATGCAGCGAGGACCAGCCAACGAGAGCATACAGGTCGCAGTGGTGGGTAGTATATGGGGCTTTGGTGACAAAATGGGTGGCACTGTGATTGACTGCATTCAATTTGCTGAGTAGAGTGTTGGAGGCTTTTTTGTAAATGACTTCGCCAAAGTCAAGGATCGGTAGGATAGTCAGTTTTACAAGGGTATGTTTGGCAGCATGAGTGAAGGAGGCTTTGTTGTGAAATAAGAAGCCGATTCTAGATTTCATTTTGGATTGGAGATGCTTAATATGAGTCTGGAAGGAGAGTTTACAGTCTAACCAGACACCTAGGTATTTATAGTTGTCCACATATTCTTAATCAGAATCGTCCAGAGTGGTGATGCGAGTCGGGGGGCGGGAGCGGGCAGCGATCGGTTGATGGGCATGCATTTCATTTTACTAGCATTTAAGAGCAGTTGGAGGCCACGGAAGGAGTGTTGTATGGCATTGAAGCTCGTTTGGAGGTTTGTTAACACAGTGTCCAAAGAAGGGCCAGATGTATACAGAATTGTGTGGTCTGCTTAGAGGTGGATCAAAGAATGACCCGCAGCAAGAACAACATCATTGATATATACAGAGAAAAGAGTCAACCCGAGAATTGAACCCTGTGGCACCCCAATAGAGACTGCCAGAGGTCCGGACAACAGGCCCTCCGATTTGACACACTGAACTCTATCTGAGAAGTAGTTAGTGAACCAGGCAAGGCAGTCATTAGAGAAACAAAGGCTGTTAAGTCTGCTGATAAGAATACGGTGATTGACAGAGTCGAAAGCCTTGGCCAGGTCGATGAAGACGGCTGCACAGATCTGTCTTTTATCGATGGCGGTTATGATATTGTTTAGGACCTTGAGCGTGGCTGAGGTGCACCCGTGACCAGCTTGGAAACCGGATTGCATAGCGGAGATGTCATGCACAAGCACACCCACTGTTTCTTGGCCACATAGGGCTCTCACGGGGTGGTCGCGAGAGTGCTCAGGTAGGTGTTAGGGGTTTCCATTGGTGCTACTACGGTGGAGAGTCCAGACCAGGTCTCCACCGTGCATATTCCCCCTGAATATGCCGATTTGGCTCTCGCCTTCTCTAAAAAAGAAGGCGACTCAATTACCACCTCATCGACRGGGCGATTGTGCGATAAATCTCCTGGTAGACGCTGCAGGAGTCACGTGTATCCCCTCTCACATGCGGAGACAGAGGCTATGGAAACATATGTCTCCGAATCCCTGCGTCAGGGGTACATTCGGTCCTCCACTTCACCTGCCTCCTCAAGTTTATTTTTTGTGAAGTAGAAGGAGGGAGGTCTGCGCCCTTGTATTGACTATCGGGGTCTGAATCAGATCACTGTGAGGTATAGTTACCCGCTACCGCTCATAGCCACAGCGATTGAGTCTATGCACGGGGCGCGCTTCTTCACTAAACTAGATCTCAGGAGTGCTTACAACCTGGTGCGTATCCGGGAGGGAGACGAGTGGAAGACGGATTTCAGTACCACCTTAGGGCACTATGAGTACCTCGTGATGCCGTACGGGTTGATGAATGCGCCATCAGTCTTCCATGCCTTTGTAGACGAGATTTTCAGGGACCTGCACGGGCAGGGTTTGGTGGTGTATATTGATGACATTTTTATATACTCCGCTACACACGCCGAGCATGTGTCCCTGGTGCGCAGGGTGCTTGGTCGCCTGTTGGAGCATGACCTGTACGTCAAGGCTGAGAAGTGCCTGTTCTTCCAACAGTCCGTCTCTTTCCTAGGGTATCGCATTTCCACCTCAGGGGTGGAGATGGAGAGTGACCGCATTTCAGCCGTGCGTAATTGGCCGACTCCCACCACGGAAAAGGAGGTGCAGTGGTTCTTAGGGTTTGCCAACTACTACCGGAGGTTTATCCGGGGGTTTGGTCAGGTAGCGGCTCCCATTACCTCACTGCTGAAGRGGGGCCCGGTACRCTTGCAGTGGTCAGCTGAGGCGGACAGGGCTTTTGGTCACCTGAGGGTTCTGTTTACCTCCCGTGCTGGCCCATCCAGATCCCTCTTTGGTGTTCATAGTGGAGGTGGACGCGTCCGAGRCTGGGATAGGAGCTGTGCTCTCTCAGCGCTCGGGTACACCACCGAAGCTCCGCCGCTGTGCCTTCTTCTCGAAGAAGCTCAGCCCGGCGGAGCGAAACTATGATGTGGGGGACCGGAAGCTGTTGGCTGTCGCCAAGGCCTTGAAGGCGTGGAGACATTGGCTTGAGGGGGCTAGACACCCTTCTCTCATCGGGACTGACCACCGCAATCTGGAGTACATCCGGGCAGCAAGGAGACTGAACCATCGCCAGGCAAGGTGGGCCATGTTTTTCACCCATTTTGTGTTTACCCTTTCCTACAGACCAGGCTCCCAGAACGTTAAGGAAGACGCATTGTCCCGGCTGTATGACACAGAGGAGCGGCCCATGAATCCCGCTCCCATACTCGCCGCCTCCTGCCTGGTGGCGCCAGTAGTGTGGGAGCTGGATACAGACATTGAGCAGGCGTTACGTGCAGAGCCCGCTCCCGTCCAGTGTCCCGCTGGGCGTCTGTACATCCCGTCTGCTGTTCGTGACCGGTTGATTTATTGGGCCCACACGTCACCCTCCTCTGGTCATCCTGGGATCGGTCGGACAGTGCACTGTTTGAGCGGGAGATACTGGTGGCCTACCTTGGCTAAGGACGTGAGGGTTTATGTTTCCTCCTGCTCGGTGTGCGCCCAGTGTAAGACTCAGAGGCACCTTCCCAGAGGTAAGATACACCCCTTACCCGTTCCACAGCGGCCTTGGTCGCACCTGTCGGTGCATTTTCTGACTTATCTTCCACTCTCACAGGGTAAAAACGCGATCCTGGTCACTGTGGATCGTTTCTCTAAGTCCTGTCATCTCCTCCCTCTGCCCGGTCTCCCTACGGCCCTACAGACTGCGGAGGCCTTGTTTACACACGTCTTCCGGCACTACGGGGTGCCTGAGAACATAGTGTCTGATCAGGGTCCCCAGTTCACGTCTAGGGTCTGGAAGGCATTCATGGAACGTCTGGGAGTCTCGATCAGTCTTACTTCAGGGTTTCACCCCGAGAGTAATGGGTAGGTGGAGAGAGTGAACCAGGATGTGGGTAGGTTTCTGCGGTCCTATTGCCAGGACCGGCCGGGGGAGTGGGCGGCGTTCGTGCCCTGGGCCGAGATGGCACAGATCTCGCTCCGCCACTCCTCCACTAACCTCTCTCCCTTCCGGTATGGTTCTGGCGCCTTGGCATCAGGGTCAGACCGAGGTTCCTGCGGTGGACGACTGGTTCAGGCACGCGGAGGAGACATGGGAAGCCGTCTATGCTGCAGGAGTTCCACCGTCTTCGTCCGGATCGCCCTGCGCCTCGCCCTCCGGGTCGTCCCCGAGGCCGGTGTGGAGGGGTATTGTCACGACTTCCGCCGAAGTTGGTCCCTCTACTTGTTCGGGCGGCGTTCGGCAGTCGAAGACACCGACCTAGCCATCGCTGATCCTCTTTTCATTTTCCTTTGGTTTTGTCTTGTCTTCCAWCACACCTGGTTCCAATCCCATCAATTACATGTTGTGTATTTAACCCTCTGTTCCCCCTCATGTCCTAGTCTGTTATTGATTATTCTAAGTGCTTGTGCACGTCTGTGCGTCGGGTAATGTACCCATTATTTGATGGTTCTGTTTTCTGGTGGGTTTTTTGTTATTAAACTGCGCCGTTTGGAAACACAGTTTTTGCTCTCCTGCGTCTGACTTCTCTGCCGCCAGTACGCAGCCCATACAGGMGAAGGTACGGTGGGATTCGAAATGGTCGGTTATCTGGCCTGTTATTAATTACAGGACTTATTATTTTGGAGATGAGGCAAGCAGTGAGATACTGCAAACTTATTTTTATCTGTCTTCACATAAACCATAATGTATATATTGTTGAATAATTGCAATCACATATCATGACCAGTAATAACATATTGAGGGATATTTGCTTTGAATGAAAAGCTTACCAAACTTATTGAGCTTTGCTGTGGGCAGAAATTGTTACAATGCTGGCCTATACAAAATAGGCATCAAGGCCAGACAATAGTACATTTAGGCCTATTGCACCCATACAGTTATTGATTAAACCACTCATTCACTCAGACTCTATTACAGGCAGACAATAAGATCCAGTAAAACAGTGGATGCCAGGGTAACTGTAATGACCATGAAAGAGAACCCAGAGCAATGGCAAATGATGATGTGAAATACTTTGTTGTGGCTTTAGTGTGTGAGGACAGGCAAAGAATATAGAGGAGGTCGGGGGCGTTTACAGAATATAGGCCTACTCCAGATGTACTGTAGGCTTTGGCCTAACTCTGCACATTCAGTGTAGTCTAGTCACGTCACCCAAAACCATCAGAAGCCCAAAACCTTCAGAAGCGGTACAATTCAGGTGGTTTCCCATCCTGGTTTCAGAGAAAATCTGACTTTATCAATGGATCATAATCTCTTTGTTTTTGTGAGTGTGTTGCTTTAATTCAGTGTGGTTTGGCTGTGTTGAGTCATTGTGCCAGTAAGGGAAAGTGTCTTGTTATTTCCTTTTTAGTGTCTGTAAAGTACTCTGAGGTAGATTATGAAAAATTTTCAGGTTATTTTGAGGGTAGCTATTTTTATCCTTTAATATATTATTGTATTTTACCTGCTGCCTGTGGGTTCCACTGCCATAGGTTTTATTGATGTACTGTGTGTCATTCCTAAGTGTAAAGTGGCCTACGTTTTCTTTCTCTCTCTCTCTCTCTCTCGCTTTCTCTCTCTTTCTCTCTCATGAACTGTGATAGATGCATACCTCCAGTAGGCGGTGATAGTGCTTTATGTTACTGACATTGGCTAATATGCAATTTTATGAACATGTGAATTGTTTTGTCCAACTGTGATATCATTGAGTTTAGCCTAGCCTATTGCCCAGGCTAGGAATCCGTCTTTGACCAAAATGTTCAGCTCCATTCACACTTTATAATATAAACCGCAGAACCAAAAGGTTGAAAATTGTAAAATAATGTTTTTCTCAGTGGAGTTGTTGTTACAGTGCCTTCCCTAAAGTCAATCCCTGGCCGAGTCACACCAAATACTGTAAACATGGGACCTGATGCGTCGCCTCTTGGCACTCAGCATTAAGGAGATAGATTGGGGGTTAAGGCCCTGCGATAGACTAGCACCCTGTCCATTCACCAAGCTGCCTCACGCTACAGATACAGAATTTATAGGCTCCTGCCCTATGAGCCGTTACGGCTCGCACAAAGCTACTTACTTACTATAGTCAGTGACTATTTGCATATAAATCATATGCTCCTTTCTCGATTAGCTACACTGGTCTGCAACTAACTTCCACAACATATTTTTAGTTGTTTCACTATTGCGGCAGCAAGGCAAATCCCGGAACTATACGCCTACCCGTGGAATTAAAAGGTAGGTTATTTATCTATAATTAACGATTTATCCTACATATTTTATCCTATTGAATACATAGACCTATTTACCTTGAATATTAAACTGGATACATTATTGATGTTATCCACTTTATGTGTTGACAACTCTTTAACAGAGCAAGTTACAGTATTGGATTTCCGACTACGTCTTTCACTTCCATATTCAGTTTTGTATTTCGAGTCAATGTAACGCCGCTGAAGCTCCTCAGCCTACTCCTCCAGTCGTTCGGAAATATACTATTGTTACTATTTACATTATGGGAGATTGTGATTGACCAGTAATAGAGCAATGTACCCATTAGTATCAACGCTAGAAGGAAATACCCGACCGAGGACCAGGTAGCAAGCCATGGCTACTGCGCAGGACTCCATCTACATGAAATCCGCGGACCTTATCAAAAAGGAGCCTCTGGACTACGGTGGATTCGGTACAGTGTATCTGTGCTATCACAAAACCCTCGGCCAGGTGGTTCTGAAGACCATCTACACCGGGCCACCGCGTAATGAGTGAGTATAACGGACTATGGTAGAGGATTCCCCCTGTGTCTGTAAGTGTTGTGACTGTCACGCTCTACTGAGTTTGATATTGTAGTCTAAACCAGGGATTCCCAAACTTTTTCACTCAGGGACTCCCTTCCAGCATTGGGAGTGCCAGTGGGTAGGCTTAGGCTACACTTATCCTTTCCTGTGACAGAAAGGACGATAAAACCAGAGAAATTGGGTGTCTATAGACATGTTCCTGTGATGTGTATAGTGATAAAGTAGGCTACAGTAGGCGGCCCAGTTAATACATAGGGATACATCTCCAAGTGAACATATTTCCCTAGCTCGTAGTCTTGACCAAGCCTTCCTCCCTCTCTCCCTCAGGGGCAGTAAGCAGTCCCTGCTAGAGGAGGGCAGCCTGATGAGCAGACTGAACCATGAACGGGTGGTCAAGCTGCTGGGGGTGATCCTGGAGGATGGGGACTACTCTCTGGTCATGGAGCTCCTCCCTAAAGGCAACCTGCTGGCCATGCTGGACCGGGTGAGAGGATATCACAAAAACAGTTAACTTAGTCTACAATGTCACTATATGAATGAGGTTAGGTCCTGGACTCACTGCAGAGATGGAAGGTTTTCCAACAGAACTACATATCAGATTTTCTCTATGTAATATCAAGAAGCAATTTTCTCTCTGGGCAAACAACTTGTATATATTCCTGTCTTTTCTCCAGGTGCCTGTGCTGATATCCATCAAGGGCAGGATCATACTGGAGATTCTGGAGGGGATGGTGTACCTGATGAAGAACCGTGTCATACACAAAGATCTCAAACCAGAAAACATACTGGTGGACAAGGATTTTCACATCAAGGTACAGCACACACTGTATAATATGCTTTATTACTGTTTATATCATTGACTTTACTGTGTGTGTGTGTGTGTGTGAAGTCCCCACAAGAATAGTAAACAAAGAGAAATCTGACCAACTGGTCAAATGCTATTTCTAGGGGGTTAAGGTTAGAATTAGGGTTAGGTGAGCTAGGGTTAGTTTTAGGGTTAGGAGCTAGGGTTAGGGGTTAGGGAAAATAGGATTTGGGGACTGAATTGTGTGTCCCCCACAAGGTTAGTTATGCAAGACTGTGTGTGTGTGTGTATCCATGTGCATCTGTGTATTGATGTCTCTATGTTCAATGTATGTGTATGAATATGGATATGTGTGTAATCTGTGTATGCAATGCATGTACATGTATGAATATGCATGTCTGTATCTGTGCTCCAGATTGCAGACCTGGGCCTGGCCACCTGTCAGACGTGGAGCAGGCTGACTAAGGAGGAGTCTCGCAGGCAGAGCCGGCTGGCGCGTCCTGGGGCCGGGGGAGCGGGGGGCAGGGCAGCTGGTACTCTGTGCTACATGGCTCCTGAGCACCTGGACAGCATCCACACACGCTCCTCTGAGAAGTCTGACGTCTATAGCTTCGCTATTGTCGTATGGGTCATCCTCACTGGCAGTGAGCCATATGAAAGTGAGTGTTGCTCACTCACTCTACAGAGGACTGTTGCATTCAAATTAATCTGATGTGATTTCAGCCATATATATACTGAACAAAAATATAAATGCAACATGCAACAATTTCGAAGATTTTACTGAGTCACGGTTCATTGAAGGAAATCAATCAATTTAAATTAACTTACTGGGCCGTAATCTATAGATTTCACATGACTGGGAATACAGATATGCATCTATTTATCAGAGATACGTACCTTCAAAAACGGTAGGGGGCGTGTATAAGAACACCAGTCAGTATCTGGTGTAACTACCATTTGCCTCATGCAGCACAACACATCTCCTTCGCATAGAGTTGAAGAGAGTTGTCCCACACCTCTTCAATGGCTGTGCGAAGTTGCTGGAGACTGGCAGGAACTGGAACAAGCTGTCGTACACGTTGATCCAGACCATAGAAAACATGCTCAATGGTTGACATGTCTGGTGAGTATGCAGGCCATGGAAGAACTGGGACATTTTCAGCTTTCAGGAATTGTGTAGAGATCCTTGCGACATGGGGATGTGAATTATCATGCTGAAACATGAGGTGATGGCGACGGATGAATGGCACGACAATGGGCCTCAGGATCTTGTCACAGTATCTCTGTGCATTCAAATTGCCATCGATAAAATGCAATTATATTCATTTTCCGTAGGTTATGCCTGCCCATACCATAACCCCATCGCCACCATGGGGCACTCTGTTCACAATGTTGACATCAGAAAACCACTCACCCACACATCGCCATACATGTGGTCTGCAGTTGTGAGGCCGGTTGGACGTACTGTCAAATTTTCTAAAATGACATTGGAGACGGCTTATTGTGCAGAAATTAACATTTAATTCTCTGGCAACAGCTCTGGTGGTCATTCATGCAGTCAGAATGGCAATTGCACACTTCCTCAACACTTGAGACATCTCTGGCGTTGTGTTGTGTGACAAAACTGCAAATTTTAGTGTGGCCGTTTATTCTCCCCAGCACAAGGTGCACCTGTGTAATGGTCATGCTGTCTATTCAGCTTCTTGTTATGCCACACCTGTCAGGTGGATGGATTATCTTGTCAAAGAAGAAATGCTCACTAACAGGGATAAAAAGACAATTTGTGCACAACATTTGAGAGAAATAAGCTTTTTGTGCTTATGGAAAATTTCTGGGATCTTTTATTTCAGCTCATGAAACCAACACTTGACATGTTGTGTTTATTTTTTTGTTCAGTGTTATTTGTGAACTCTGATATATGTTATAGTAAGAGGTCCTTTGTTCTTTTTTTATGAATGGATAAGATTTGAGATCAAATTTGAATGCACTGAATTAATATTGGATAAGTGTATTTCAGATGCTCGGAGTGAGGACCATATCTGCCAGTGTGTCCGTAAAGGTGATCGTCCTGATGAGGACCTCATCTCTGCTGATACTCCTGTAGAGATCACAGAGCTAATGAAGAGATGCTGGCATCAGGATCCACAACTACGACCAACATTCCAAGGTGCGTGTGCATGTGTGTAGTGAGATTGAGGTACGGGAATTCCTAAACACAGTATAATGCATTACAGTATACACAATGCCAATCAATACAATGTTATTTGTATAGCACTTTGTCCCAGCACAAATCATGAAACCCAAACCTAACCTTGAATAGCAAGTTCAGGTCAACAGAAGCTTGGTATAACTCCTAAAGGTAGTGTAGATAACCCTTGAGAGGAATTAGACCCTAGGGAGTCCCCATACTCCCGTGGCTAGCTGGACCTACTGTAACCGCGGTGAAATGGCTGGCTGGGGAGTAGTGCGCGCCAGTAGTGTTTCAATTGGTGACGTCGCTCGCTCCGAGACCTTGAAGTAGTTTTGTCCCTTGCTCTGAAAGGTAAGGCAATAGGTAACGATGCTTCGTGGGAGGCAGTTGTTGTGTTCAGAGGGTCACTGTTTCGAGCCCAGGCTGGGGCAAGGAGAAGGACGGAAGCAATACTGTTACACGTGTACAGACATGGCATTAACTTCTTATGGCTGCAATCCAGGTAACGGGATGATATGACAACAGCCAGTGAAAGTGCAGGGCGCCAAATTCAAAACAACAGAAATCTCATAATTACAATTCCTCAGACATACATGTGTCTTATACCATTTTAAAGGTAATCTTGTTGTTAATCCCACCAAAGTGTCCGATTTCAAATGTGCTTTTCAGCGAAAGCACCACAAACGATTATGTTAGGTCACACCAAACCACAATAAGCACAGCCATTTTTCCAGCGAAAGATAGCAGTCACAAAAAGCACAAATAGAGATAAAATTAATCACTAACCTTGGATGATCTTCATCAGATGACACTCATAGGACTTCATGTTACACAATACATGTATGTTTTGTTTGATAAAGTTCATATTTATATAAAAAAATCTGTGTTTACATATGCGCGTTACATTCACTAGTTCCAAAAACATCCAGTGATAGTGCATAGCCACATCGTTTCAACAGAAATACTCATCATAAATATAGATGATAATACAAGTTATACACATGGAATTATAGATATACCTCTCCTTAATGCAACCGCTTTGTCAGATTTCAAAAAAACTTTACGTAAAAAGCAAACCATGCAATAATCTGAGACGGAGCTCAGAACAATAGTCAAATTAGCCGCCATGTTGGAGTCAACAGAAACCAGAACTTACATGATAAATATTCCCTTACCTTTGATGATCTTCATCAGAATGCATTCCCGGGAATCCCAGGTCCACAATACATGCTTGATTTGTTCGATAATGTCCGTTATTTATGTCCAATTAGCTACTTTGGTTAGCGCGTTTGGTAAACAATTCCAAAGTCACGAAGCGCGTTCACTAAAACCTGACGAAATGTCCGTAACAGTCAGTAGAAACATGTCAAACGATGTATTGAATCAATCTTTAGAATGTTGTTAAAATAAATCTTGAATAACGTTCCAACCGGAGAATTACATTGACTTCAGATGAGCGATGGAACGGAGCTGCCTCTCATGTGAACGCGTGTGGTCAAAGAAAGTTCACCTCATGGCAGTGGTGACTAATTCTCCTCTCATTCGGCTCCCCTTCCCAGTAGAGTCATCAGACACAGTTCTACAGACTGTTGACATCTAGTGGAAGCCGTAGGAAGTGAATACTCATTCATATCTCGCTGTGATTTCAATGGGATCTTGGTTGAAACTCGACCAGCCTCAGAATTTCCACTTCCTGTTTGGATTTTTTCTCAGGTTTTTGCCTGCCAAATGAGTTCTGTTATACTCACAGACATAATTCAAACAGTTTTAGAAACTTCAGAGTGTTTTCTATCCAATACTAGATTAAGAAGCTAATAATAAATGGCATATATTAGTAACTGGGACTGAGGAGTAGGCGTTAACTCTGGGCACCTTTCATCCAAGCTACTCAATACTGCCCCTGCAGCCAGAAGAAGTTAAAGAGGGTGTGGTTTCTCTCTCTCACGTACATATGCATACACACACACACAACACACACACACACACACACACACACACACACACACACACACACACACACATATGTGTGTATATACACACACGTGTGTGTATATACTTACTATACACACACATATATACATACACATAACAATATATTATATACATATATGTTTACATATATATGGTGTATATATAGGGTATATATGTGTGTATTTTATATGTACATATATATATATACATATAACCACACATACAGTGGGGAGAACAAGTATTTGATACACTGCCATTTTTGCAGGTTTTCCTACTTACAAAGCATGTAGAGGTCTGTAATTTTTATCATAGGTACACTTCAACTGTGAGAGACGGAATCTAAAACAAAAATCCAGAAAATCACATTGTATGATTTTTAAGTAATTAATTTGCATTTTATTGCATGACATAAGTATTTGATCACCTACCAACCAGTAAGAATTCCGGCTCTCACAGACCTGTTCGTTTTTCTTTAAGAAGCCCTCCTGTTTTCCACTCATTACCTGTATTAACTGCACCTGTTTGAACTCGTTACCTGTATAAAAGACACTGTCCACACACTCAATCAAACAGACTCCAACCTCTCCACAATGGCAAGACAAGAGGCTGTGTAGGACATCAGGGATAAAATTGTAGACCTGCACAAGGCTGGGATGGGCTACAGGACAATAGGCAAGCAGCTTGGTGAGAAGGCAGCAACTGTTGGCGCAATTATTAGAAAATGGAAGAAGTTCAGGATGACGGTCATCACCCTCGGTCTGGGGCTCCATGCAATCTCACCTCGTGGGGCATCAATGATCATGAGGAAGTTGAGGGATCAGCCAGAACTACACGGCAGGACCTGGTCAATGACCTGAAGAGAGCTGGGACCACCGTTTCAAAGAAAACCATTAGTAACACACTACGCCGTCATGGATTAAAATCCTGCAGCGCACGCAAGGTCCCCTGCTCAACGCAGCGCATGTCAGGCTCGTCTGAAGTTTGACATGACCATCTGGATGATCCAGAGGAGGAATGGGAGAAGGTCATGTGGTCTGATGAGACAAAAATAGAGCTTTTTGGTCTAAACTCCATCGCCGTGTTTGGAGGAAGAAGAAGGATGAGTACAACCCCAAGAACACCATCCCAACCGTGAAGCATGGAGGTGGAAACATCATTCTTTGGGGATGCTTTTCTGCAAAGGGGACAGGACGACTGCACCGTATTGAGGGGAGGATGGATGGGGCCATGTATCGCGAGATCTTGGCCAACAACCTCCTTCCCTCAGTAAGAGCATTGAAGATGGGTCGTGGCTGGGTCTTCCAGCATGACAACGACCCGAAACACACAGCCAGGGCAACTAAGGAGTGGCTCCGTAAGAAGCATCTCAAGGTCCTGGAGTGGCCTAGCCAGTCTCCAGACTGAACCCAAAAGAAAATCTTTGGAGGGAGCTGAAAGTCCGTATTGTCCAGCGACAGCCCGAAACCTGAAGGATCTGGAGAGGTCTGTATGGAGGAGTGGGCCAAAATCCCTGCTGCAGTGTGTGCAAACCTGGTCAAGAACTACAGGAAACGTATGATCTCTGTAATTGCAAACAAAGGTTTCTGTACCAAATATTAAGTTCTGCTTTTCTGATGTATCAAATACTTATGTCATGCAATAAAATGCAAATTAATTACTTAAAAATCATACAATGTGATTTTCTGGATTTTTGTTTTAGATTCCATCTCTCACAGTTGAAGTGTACCTATGATAAAAATTACAGCCTCTACATGCTTTGTAAGTAGGAAAACCTGCAAATTCGGCAGTGTATCAAATACTTGTTCTCCCATGTATATACCGTTGAAGTCGGAAGTTTGCATACAGTTAGGTTGGAGTCATTAAAAACACTGTGTTTGCAACCACTTCACAAATGTATTGTTAACAAACTATAGTTTTGGCAAGTCGGTTAGGACATCTACTTTGTGCATGACACAAGTCATTTTTCCAACAATTGTTTACAGACAGATTATTTAACTTATAATTCACTGTATCACAATTCCAGTGGGTCAGAAGTTTACATACACTAAGTTGACTGTGCCTATAAATAGCATGAAAAATTCCAGAAAATGATGTCATGGCTATAGAAGCTTCTGATAAGCTAATTGACATCATTTGAGTGAATTGGAGGTGTACCTATGGATGGATTTCAAGGCCTACCTTCAAACTCAGTGCCTCTTTGCTTGACATTATGGGAAAATCAAAAGAAATCAGCCAAGACCTCAGAAAAGAATTGTAGACCTCCACAAGTCTGGTTCATCCTTGAGAGCAATTTCCAAATGACTGAAGGTGCCACGTTCATCTGTACAAGCAATAGTACGCAAGTATTAACACCATGGGACCACGCAGCCGTCATACCACTCAGGAAGGAGACGCGTCCTGCAAATCAATCCCAGAACAACAGCAAAAGACCTTGTGAAGGTGCTGGAGGAAAAATATCTACATCCACAGTCAAACGAGTCGTATATCGACATAACCTGAAATGCCACTCAGCAAGGAAAAAGCCACTGCTCCAAAACCTCCATAAAAAAAGCCAGACTACGGTTTGCAACTGCACATGGGGACAAATATCGTACTTTTTTCAGAAATGTCCTCTGGTCTGATGAAACAAAAATAGAACTGTTTGGCCATAATGACCATCGTTATGTTTGGAGGGAAACGGTGGAGGCTTGCAAGCCGATTAACACCATCCCAACCATGAAGCACGTGGGTGGCAGCATCATGTTGTGGGGGTGCTTTGCTGCAGGAGGGACTGGTGCGCTTCACAAAATAGATGGCATCATGAGGGAGGAAAATTATGTGGATATATTGAAGCAACATCTCAAGACATCAGTCAGGAAGTTAAAGCTTGGTCGCAAATGGGTCTTCCAACTGGATAATGAACCCAAGCATACTTCCAAATTTGTGGCAAAATGGCTTAAGGACAACAAAGTCAAGGTATTGGAGTGGCCATCAAAGCCCTGACCTCAATCCTATAGAAAATGTGTGGGCAGAACTGAAAAAGCGTGTGTGAGCAAGGAGGCCTACAAACCTGACTCAGTTACACCAGCTCTGTCAGCAGGATTGGGCCAAAATTCACCCAATTTATTGTGGGAAGCTTGTGGAAGGCTACCCAAAATGTTTGACCCAGGTTAAACAATTTAAAGGCAATGCTACCAAATACTAATTCAGTGTATGTAAACTTCTGACCCACTGGGAATGTGATGAAAGAAATAAAAGCTGAAATAAATCACTCTCTACTATTATTCTGACATTTCACATTCTTAAAATAAGCGGTGATCCTAACTGACCTAAACCAGGGAATTTTTACTAGGATTAAATGTCAGGAATATAGAAAAACGGAGTTTAAATGTATTTGGCTAAGGTGTATGTAAATTTCCGACTTTATATAGAGAAAGAGAGAGAGAGAGAGAGAGAGAGAGAGAGAGAGAGAGAGAGAGAGAGAGAGAATCTCTACCCGGCACAGACAGAAGAGGACTGGGCACCCCTCAGCCATGTTCTTCTAGGTTTCTTCCTAGGTTCCTGCCTTTCCAGGGAGTTTTTCCTAGCCACTGTGCTTCTGCAATGCTTGCTGTTTGGGGTTTTAGGCTAGGTTTCTGTATTAGCAATTTTTGACATCTGCTGATGTAAAAAGGGCTTTATAAATAAATGTGATTGATATTGCAGAGCATTTATAACTTATACATTTCAACACATATTAAAAACTACTGCAATATGCAACCAATATGCTGTATTCATCTTCACAAGTCAACCTTGGACCTATTAATCAATTAGTACTGCAACAAGCATCAATTTAAGCGAGCCCATGGCATTCACAAGTCTAATGTTGCATCATGGTCTAATACGCAGACTATTCTGTGGCTGTTGCTATATTAGTCATATGACTGCTCTGATTTTCACATGTTCTCTACACAGAGGGCTACAACACCTTCCTGCCCGTCTACAGGGAGAAGTTAGAGCCAGATGTAGAGAGGGACTCACTTGGTCTCAGAGTAAGTTGCTTGTGTGAACAAAGTGACAGCATTGTCATGAGTACATTATTGAATGAACCAAGTGCACAACAAATCAGAGACGAAAACAAATACAGTAACTACATGAAAGATATTGATGGGTGTTTAATATTACCATAATATTACCAAATGTATCATATAAGGTCCAAAACACTTTTTTAAACTGTGATCTGTTTCATTGGCATGCAGGACTTGTACGAGGGGCCAGAGGAGCTGGTGGAGAAGATGAAATCTTTATCCATGTCCCCTGAGAGCCTTAAAGCAGGTGAGCAGTCTGAGCACAACATGAGGCAGGCTTCATGACCCTGGCCCTCTATAGCTCTCCGTCTTACAACTCTACACTGCTCTCTGCATCTTTATACATGACGTACACCTCCAGACCACTCACAGCCGTATGTCTTACAACTCTACACTGCTCTCNTACACCTCCAGACCACTCACAGCCGTATGTCTTACAACTCTACACTGCTCTCTGCATCTTTATACATGACGTACACCTCCAGACCACTCACAGCCATATGTCTTACAACTCTACACTGACGTACACCTCCAGACCACTCACAGCCGTATGTCTTACAACTCCACTCACTGCCTTGTTAAACAGTGTCAGCGTGGTTTAGGCTTGCGTCAAGTTTAATATATAATATACTTTGCCTGAGCCCACGGATCCAAAAGTTTGGACAAAGTGCACTGAACTATTGGACATGAAAGAAAAGGGATACAAAAATCCAATGGGATGGGATGCACAAAGACCTTTACTTGAAATTTTCCAGTATAATATAGGTTCAGCAAATCCCCTTATTGTTTGGGATACCTTTTAAATGTACCTTCAGGTCATTCAATATTCATCAATAATAAAAAAGCAGTTTCTGGCTAAAGAAACAAGACAAACAAGGGGAATCCATGAACTAATAGTACAGGTAGATGGCAATAAAAACAATAGTACAGAGATACAAAATAAGTTGGAGGAAAAACAAAAAGAACTTGAGGAACTTATTCAAGAACGATCTAATACTTTAATGTTACCACTTCCTTGTGTTTTTTGTAATAAATAATAATAAAAAATAAAAAAGACCTTTACTTGAGGTCTTTGCCCGTTTCTAGATTTTCTATTCAAATCTCTCATTCTCATCAATAATCAAACCATTTATACGACAAGTTGGATCTTTATACGACAACACCTTAATTTAGAATTCAGCTATTAAAAATGAACCCTCTACCCCTTCTCCCTATAGACCGGCTGGCTCCCTTGCTGAGCTCAGACAGTGCTAGGGCTGTTCGTATAGAGGCTGGTCCAGTGGAGGCCTGCATCGAGGACCTGAACCTCTTCCTCCCCTGTGAGCACTCCCTTATCCAACCAGATAGCTGTGCCCTCAGCCCCGTCAGCACCACCTCGGGCATGGAGCTCAAAATGGTCAACGAACTCTCAGCCCTGGAAGTCAAACTAGCCCAGCAGTTGGAATATCACAAATACGCCAGCTACAACCGGATGGACCAGCTTGACTTCAGCCCCTACCCTAATCCTCACCCTTCCACCCCACAGCGCCTCAGCTCACAGGACCCCACCGCCAACAGAGGGATCCCCAAAACCCAGGCCGTCCAGCCCAGCAGCGTGGAGCTGAACCCCCACCTCCGTCTTTCTAGCCTAGGCGTGTACAAGGCCGCGGACCCCTCAGGGGCCACCACACCCAGGCGCCAGCTTTCCAGCCACATGCCTGAGTCCTCCAGCAGCCCCTCTCTAAGCCAGGGCCAGTACTCCTCCCAGCAGCAGTATCCCTACGCCCAGTACTACCGCCTCCAGTCCTGGCCAGCCTACCCAGTGCCAGAGTCAGCTGCCCCAGACCTCACTGCAGGGCTGCGCCTGAACTCGGATGGCAAGGTTAGACCTCCACAGGACCCAGGTAGGGGTGAAGCACAGAGATTACAGTGCTTGATACCACTATTACCATTACTAAAGCTGATGCAGATTCCCCAATCAGCATGACAGCGATCTACCACTTCAATTAGAAAAGCATTTATGAGAAACAGTGTGTGTGTGTGGGTTGTAGGAGGCCTGTTCATCCAGAATGCCAGAGGGATCCAGATAGGGAGCAACAACACACTCAGCATCAGGGACCACGAGTCTTACAGCAGGTCAGCCAGCTCTCTCTCCAATGGGGCAAACTCATACTCTCTACTCAAAGAGACCCTGCAGATGAACGGTAAGAATATAATCCTGCAAAGAGGAGCCTACTTCCTGAAAATAGACATCTTCCTATCTTTCTATGTCATGTTTTCTACTTTTARTCCCATATTTTGTATCTAGCCACAATATAAGGGTTCTTACATTGTTTGTTTACTGGAATGAATGGAACAGCGTCAAACACGTTGTTTCCATGTGTTTGATACCATTCCATTTATGCCATACCGGCCAATTCAATGAGCCTGCCCTCCTATATATCTTCCCACCAGCCTCCTCTGTTGGGGTTATAATTGGGTTGGATAGTTCAACTAAGACCATGGGGCATTTATAAGTGGTATTATTCAACAGTAAATTGCTATGTATCATTAATTGACAGTAAATGATCAAAAACCCTTAAATATCACAGACAAGGGTCTTTAACTTCCATTTTACACAATATGTTATGTTGTGTCCTGTCCCGTGTTCAGAGGACCAGGCAGTGACTGAAGAGCACCTTGATCTCCTGAGAGAAAACATCGGGAAGGAATGGAAGCGCTGCGCCCGTCGTCTGGGCCTGAGCGAGGTGGAGGTGGACACCATCGACCAGGACTACCATCGTGACGGGTTGCCTGAGAAGGTGCACCAGATGCTGGAGCGCTGGAGGATGAAAGAGGGCTGTGTGGGCTGCACAGTGGGCCGGCTCTGCAGAGCACTGGAGAACTGTGTCAAAGTAGACCTGGTAAAGAAGCTTCTTCATGCCTGCAGGACCAATACTTCTCCATAGGTACAGTAGACTATCTATTCCAGTAACCCCTACCCCTAATCCAGAGAGAGAATTTCAACTACCACCCACAACCTTACATTCCTGCCGACCAATGTAACGTGTAATGTTTGAGAGTTGTTAGTATTGAATTTTCCTGCCATAGGATATGAGTGTACAGGTTATATGGAACCCAAACCGGCTGTGCACGTGTGCCATCATGCATACATTTATTTTCTCCCCCCACACCAAACGCGATCACGACACGCAGGTTAAAATATCAAAACAAACTCTGAACCAATTATATTAATTTGGGGACAGGTCGAAAAGCATTAAACATTTATGGCAATTTAGCTAGCTAGCTTGCACTTGCTAGCTAATTTGTCCTATTTAGCTAGCTTGCTGTTGCTAGCTAATTTGTCCTGGGATATAAACATTGAGTTGTTATTTTACCTGAAATCCACAAGGTCCTCTACTCCGACAATTAATCTACATATAAAAGCGGTCAACCGAATCGTTTCTAGTCATCTCTCCTAGACTTTTTCTTCTCTTGACTTTATATTTTGATTGGCAAGTTTCATAAATTAGGTGCATTACCGCCACTGACCTCGTTCGTCTTTCAGTCACCCACGTAGGTATAACCAATGAGGAGATGGCACGTGGGTACCTGCTTCTATAAACCAATGAGGAGATGGGAGAGGCAGGACTTGCAGYGCCATCTGCGTCACAAATAGAACTGACTTCTATTTTAGCCCTTGGCAACGCAGACGCTCGTTGGCGCGTGCAAGCAGTGTGGGTGCAATAATTGAATAATATAGATTTCTAAATTTATTTTGCAACGCGRGCGGTGTAGTCAGCCTGTTAGTTCTCATTCTCAGCCCGAACCCGATAGGACCAGTCCTCAAATTCTGTGAATTGATTTGGTCTGGGTGGGTTCCGTGCTGTATTAAGAAAAAATGTACTTTGCGTGTCTGTGCACATTTTAGCTCTTTCTCAGCACCAGCAGAGGCTGGATTCCAATATTGGCTGGGCCAGAGAAATTTGTGGCCATGATGAAACTTTTTTTCTGATGATTGAAATTTTTCTAAATTGCAATACGAATAAGCTGGAGTGTACTCAGGAGAATGATGATCCACAATACCACGACAGGCAGCGCATCTCAGTATCAGGAGAATGATGATCCACAATACCACGACAGGCAGCGCATCTCAGTATCAGGAGAATGATGATCCACAATACCACGACAGGCAGCGCATCTCAGTATCAGGAGAAGCCCATATTCCAATGGGATCTTTTAATGCCGATACATTCTAACAAAATACACCCTATGACTGCCCCGCTAATGTGCCTTGCAGGACCTTGTAAACTATCGAAAGTAGGCCAAATGTTTTCCTAATCATAACATGCATTCAAAACACGAGGCTTTTGAGTGATTGTTCAAATGTATGTTTGGCAGAAAATCTAGTAATTTATTATTTAATTATTCAAGGCTCCCTTTGTTATTTCATTTCAAAATAAAATGCTTGATTGTATTTAAAGTCATGAATGACTTGTATGCTGTGGAATGACTTGAATGAATGATTGGTTGATTGAAGTAGGCTGTTACGTTAAGACAATAAACAGGACACGCTCTCACGGCTCGATGGTGGATAGATCATCCTATAAGGCTTAGGCTACTACGTGAGGCAAGAGCAAAATAATAGTCTACATTGATTAAACCCTGTTAAACTGAGTGGTGATTTTGGGCCCTTACAGGGCCTGGTGAAAATAAATAATAATCAGAAAATAGAAAGTGACATCATTTGAAAGCTACAGGCATTTTCTTTTTGGAAATCGAACTCAAATCTTACTGCTGGCAATGTCATAAGAATCTTCTCCCCACCGCCCCCCATAAAAGGCCATAAATCATGGTCAAGTCACCAAAAATACAAAACATTTAGTTTGCATGGAAAGGGTACACCCTGTTGGTCATTGTAAAGCAGTGCCTTTCCTTCTCCATCCACATGACCTTCTATGCATCCTCCACGCGCACCGTTTAGCTAGCTCATTGTTTACAATAAGAACAGTGAATGGGACAAGAAGTTTATAGTTTCTTCACCTGTCTGTGTCTTATAGATATATATTTTTTTCAATAACTTCAAAGCCTGATTGCTAAGGTAATTTTAAGATGTCAGGCTTGAAAATCCATTCAGCCATTTTGGCACAGTGACTCACTACCCAAACCAGACGCAACTGGTTTTAAGTAGCAAAGAGACATCATATGGTCTCATACTGCTATCTAGTGGACGAACTGAGAATCAGACAGAGGATATATGGTATGGCAAATTGCATAAACACTGCGTTCCAATGGGAATTGGTCCATGTTTAGAGCAACACCATTAGGTAAAAGTTTGGACTACATTTTTCTTAATTTTTTTTAGAATTCCCTTTGGRAAAGTAATTGGTCGAATAAAAAACATGAGTTGGCGCGCACACCCATAGAAAATTATTTTATGTAGAYGGCGAATAAACTACAAGCTATGAAAATTAGAGTTGCACACTATATATAAACTCCCAGTAATTTATTGGGTGAATTCTTTTTATAGCTTTTGGAACAGTAATTGGTGACATATTTATCTCAAAACTAGACGTTCAAATCTCTTATTCCCCAAAATGGGGGACAATTGGGGGGACCCTCCGAAAAGAAAAAGTACATTAAAGTTTTTGGGGGTCTGCTGTATCTCAGGCTCTGTAGTAGTCACATTGTTTATGACACCCGTATCTGAATCCCACAGTTCTTACCTTTCTAACAGTACTATATGTGTTTGTAGGACTTATCATTTTGAAACCGAAATGTACTTTGAGGGTAGTATACAATAGTGTGTGTCATTTAGAAAATTCTACTAGAGGGGGTCAGAGKTTAACAGTTGATAGGCTACACTTGATTTAGGCTACATTATTGCAYGCTAAATGTTTCTGATCAGTGATAGATGCCCAAACAAATAAATGAGTTACCACCTTCACTTGCCCAGCCAGAGATCAATTAACCAAATATACAGACAGAGATTCAGTAACACAAAATCACATTGATTAATTATCAGTCACAGGCTTTTGGTAGGGAGTAGGACACTGTTCATACTGTATTTTTTGGTATGTTACTTTTACCATAACATTCTTGTTGAATACCCAGTTCTTTTTGAGTTACCATTAAATATTGTACTCTCCCCTTTATTTTAGATTTGGACAAATAAACATTCTTTGGATATATATGAATGTCTAACATCTGTTAACATCTGATGCTACATAGCCCTGTACGGCTTAAATAAATATCTTCTGTGAATCCATAAAGGCAGACAAATTTTGAGGCTTGATCGAAAAGATCCATATTTAATATTTGGTCCTTTATCCTGTGTAGGTACACTGGCAATGGTGGGCTGTGGAAGCAGAGTGCTTGTGGCGAATGATCTTGTTCCGTCTGCAGTGTACGAAGATTTGCTGATACTGCACGTCTCCTGGAAAGACATGGTTGTGGTGTTACCATTTGACACTTTTTGTGGAAGGGACGTAGGGAAACAGGCCTTTGTTGGTATCGGTGTCAACCGATTGGGACCTACAGTAAGTGTTTAGAGACAGACTAGTGTATTGTTTAGGGACAATGAGGGACATTAGGATCTGCTTTTGAATGGAAAGATCAGTCAACATCTGGGGGGGCTGCAGAAGGTGTCTTAGAAGGGCAGTTTTTACACATTATGTATTGTTGTGTATGGGAGATTGAGGAGAAATTGCACCATTCAATCCTTCTCATATACAACTTTACATTTACTGTCTCTAAGCACAACCCCCTTCCTCATCTCAAAAACCTATTTGTAAACCTCCCCAGCCCATTGACTTTGATAGATTATTATTGTCAATTTTTTGTAGACGTGTCTTTGCATTGTGTTTTGAGAATCTGCAGAGAGAAGAATGAAATGGTTGTGTCATTACTATTGTCTTGATTTTATACCTTTCAGTGTCCCTTGCTTGTTTTTGTCCCACAATCTTGTTGCACTCCATAATTGCAAGGTGTGTCCCCTCCCTCATGCCGCCGCTTTGGGGTATTTTTCAGCAGGGCCTGTGGAAGGACTCCAAGTAACCCGAGTTTTACAAAGAGAAAAAGGTAAGAAGAGAACAGGGGTAGTACACTAAATTGATCATATGGACTGGAAGGTACTCTGTGGTCCTCAGGCTACATCTAACCACCTGTAACCCCATAACACAAACAATACCCAATTCATGTTTATGCCATGCTTACTGTAAATTGAGCTATTTTAGCTGTCGGCTCTAAATATTTTTGCCAATTTACCTTCACCTTGTGCAGAGCTTGGGGTTGGAATCACATGCTGGGGGAATCAGATTATGTACCACCTAAAACAACAATACACAATTTAACCACCCCACCAGTTGTATTGATCTCTATTAGATTGGCTAGCTTACCATACCTAACATGGACATTGCAATATTGTCAACTTGCTGTTAGCTAGTTAGCATCACTAAATTGGCAGCAAGATTGCTAGCCAACTGAGAACCAACTAACCAACCATAAACAATTTATACACATTCATCATTACTACCAACACACCGACAGTGAGTTAGTTATATCGGCAATTCTATTTGGCTACTAGATTGAGTTAGTCTTATTTGCTAATGTTTGCTATCTTACGTTAGCCAACATTAGTCAGAGATAGAACGAACAGACAAATATGTTTACTCTGCTGAAGGTAGTGTCGTGTCTTTGGCTATGCCGGATTAAAAATACTTTCTCCGTAATTAATATTACCTGATTGAGCTAATCATGTAAATGTAATTAACTAGAGAGGAGGGGCACCATGAAAGAATATTTATAGAGCTGTTATCTTCCGAAAAACTCTTAAAGACCTAGTAATATTTTACATCAATAGCAGTCAATATTAATTGTCACCTTATTTCAGTCTCATCTGAAAGTTGTACATTCTTGGTTATCTTCACGAACCCTGGCTAACAAGTTGAATCAGCAATACAAAATTGGGTTTAATTATTTATTTACTAAATACCTAACCAATCACACAGAATTACATATACACGGAATGAATCATACTTGATTACAAATTACGTCATAAAGGAAAACGTCCCTGACGGGCGGAACAGATATGACAGCTTGTTAACAAAAGAAAAGGGGCTGGTTTTGAGTGAAAGAGCGGGAAGACTGAGGAACAAAGGGCGAAGCTGTGCTATCGTAAATACAATATCTTATGCATTCTAAATTACCGCCCATTTGGAAAAGGAAAATGCAATAAATATTTACTCTGAGCTGCGCTTCGGTAGGTTGGTGGTAGATGGAAGGCCGTGTTGCCCAACCGGGTCCTTGTCTTTGAAGAATGTCTCTGCTGCTGGGTGGTAGACGGGATACTCTGTCTGTCCTAATTTATGTTTGCAGCTGCTGTTGCTAACTCAACGTCTAGGAGGTATCACTTCTATAGTGAATAAGAGTTCAAAGTTCATACCATTCGCAACCAAAGCTCATGCTGAGGTTGGCTTAGTTCTGTAGTTGAATGTTATCTGAACCATTCTGACATCGGACCGTCATCCTCACATCCGGAACAGGAAGGTACATTTTCGTCAATGGCTTATATAGTGGAGGGAGAAGGGTGTGTCGGAAAAATTTATAAACCATGTCTCTTCACAGGGGCGGGCCACTGGTTGAGCAGAGCCCTAAACTTATGAAAACCCAAATCTCTCATTTGGAAGCTAAAATTACATTTCATCTCTTCACAAATAATTTCATATTCAAACATTTGAATTAAACAACAATTCCATGTGAATCCGATACCTCTGATGTGCAGACTTTCCACAGTAGAGTTTATGTCATTCTATCATTGATGAGAATGTGCCAGATGACAACCGAACTGACATAATATACCTTAAGTACCACCGCATATGTTCACTTGGTCAGATTACCAGAATATAGTTCATTTCCCCCCACTCTTCTGATGTTACCAGAATCTCTATGTTAACCAAAGGGTTTTCTAATGTCACATCGTCGAGTAGGGAGAGGAAAGGGAGGGGGGGGGGGGGTATTTATTACTGTCATAAACCTACCCTAGCAGTGACTACCAGGACTGTAACGTTAGCTAACGTAGCTAATTTACCTAGTCCAGCTAACATTACGTATAATCATTGTAAATTATAACATAAATGGGACTGGTGGAGGTATGTCACACATGCAGACAACAAAAATATATGGAAATGTCTGCTCCACTCAAAATTACATGCAACTAATTACAGCATCACCGTAAAAATGGAAGAAGCAATWGGGAGGGGGAGAAAGTAAGGAACTTGTCTGTCGGCCCTGCATTAAACGACCAAAATTGGTTAAAGAAAATTGTAATAAATAAAAAATGTATACCAGTTTCATTTGAGGAACCTTTTTTTTTTACCAGCTGTGTTGTATAGATTGCAAAATAGTTGGGAAGAGATTTTCACTGTACTGATTCTATGGCACATGGTTTATGAACAGATACACAAAACAATGCTGGATTCAAAACAGAGTTATTCAATTTAAATGATTTTACAAAATTCTTGCAACCAATAGAATGTTATATACTTTATATATATATTGGGGATACAACCATCCCAGCTCTGCAGATTTWGCTGCGAAGAGGCAGAATCATTAGATCATTTGTTTTGGTACTGTCCATATGTAGCTTGTTTTTGGTCGCAGGTTCATGAATGGCTGAAGAATTGCAACATTTACCTAGTGCTTTCAAAGCACTGCTGGGTGATTTTAAAAAGCCATAGTCAAATCAATAACATTAATACTCTTAGCAAAAATGTTCCTTTAATTTACAATCTGTAGAAACTATGAGAATAGAAATGTTCAGAACTTTTGTGAAACATCAAAGCACAGTTGAAAAATATATGGCAAATAGAAATCAAAACTGGATGGTGTTCAGAGATAGATGGGAGGGGTTGAGTGGCGCTGAAGGGTGGGACTAAAAATATCAAGATAAATAATGTAAAATATATTGTGTCCGTAAAATGTGTATAGTATGTACAGTATAACATGGAAGTGGAAGCCTAAGTGTTGTTGTCCATTCGTTTACTCCAATTAGGGGAGGGGTGGTAGGGTTAGGGAAAAATAATTAAGGAAAATATATTTATAAATATAAATATTTGATATATACTGTATATTTACAAAACATATATGGGGAATTGGAAATTATGCAGACAATTACTTTGATGGAAGACACAATCTATTTGCAATATTAAAGCTGATCTACCCACAAAAAAACAAAAAAACATTAAGGATGGTAAAGAATCGCATTACTTCTCAGCTGATGTCTAAAATCCATTCAGCCTGCAAATCCCTCTGATAATCTTTGCTCACCATAAGCTTCATAGCCGCAAACCATTGACAGCATCTGGTTAAATCTCTGGTAGGTAGAACGGTAAAAAAAAAAATTGCGCTTGTTTGTAATTAGCACAGCCAGACACACCACATGTGCATGATGAAACGTTAGCGAAAAACAAACAACAAAARAATCCCTAGAGAAGTTCTGATATTACTATGTTTTGGTTTGTTTGAAGTAAACAACGCCATGAACCAAGTTCGTGGGCATGCCCCATCTACCTAATCGGGCTGTATCTGCATTCGCTGTGAGTGCTGAACTTTTGTTCACTACGAGCAGTTGAATACACAGGAAGTCACGGACTACAAAAAGAAAACCAGCCAAGTCACGGACACCGACGTCACGCTTCCAGACAAACTAAACACCTTCTTTGCCCTCTTCTAAGATAACAGTGCCACCATCGCGGCCCACTAACAAGGACTGCCCCCCCCCCCCCTTCGATGGCTGACGTGAGTAAAACGTTTAAACATGTTAACCCTCGCAAGGCTGCTGGCCCAGACGGCATCCCTAGCCTCATCATCAGAGCATGCGCAAAGCAGCTGGCTGGTGTGTTTACGGACATATTCAATCGCTGCCTATCCCAGTCTGTTGTCCCCACATGGTTCAAGATGGCTACCATTGTTCCTGTACCCAAGAAGGCAAAGAACTGAACTAAATGACTACCGCTCCGTAGCACTCACTTCTGTCATCATGAAGTGCTTTGAGAGACTAGTCAAGGATCATATCACCTACACCTTACCGGCCACTCTAGACCCACTTCAGTTCGCATACCGCCCCAACAGGTCCACAGACGATGYAATCGCCATCGCACTGCACTATCCCATCTGGACAAAAGGAATACCTATGTAAGACTGCTGTTCATTGACTACAGCTCAGCATTCAACACCATAGTGCCCTCCAAGCTCATCATCAAGCTGGTGGCCCTGGCTCAACCCCGCCCTGTGTAATTGGGTCCTGGACTTCCTGACGGGCCGCCCCCTGATGGTGAAGGTAGGACACCTCTACTTCACTGACCCTCAACACTGGGGCCCCATAAGGGTATGTGCTCAGCCCCCTCCTGTACTCCCTGTTCACCCATGACTGTGTGGCCATGCACGCCTCCAACTCAATCATCAAGTTTGCAGACGACACAACAGTAGTGGGCTTGATTACCAACAACTATGAGACAGCCTACGGGGAGGAGGTGAGGGCACTCGGAGTGTGGTGTCAGGAAAACAACCTCTCACTCAACTTTAACAAAACAAAGGAGATGATTGTGGACTTCAGGAAACAGCAGAGGGAGCACCCCCTATCCACATCGAAGGGACAGCAGTGGAGGAGGTGGAAAGTTTGAAGTTCCTCGGCATACACATCACAGACAAACTGAAATGATCCACCCACACAGACAGTGTGGTGAAGAAGGCGCAACAGTGCCTCTTCAACCGCAGGAGGCTGAAGAAATTTGGCTTGTCACCCAAAACCCTGAAACTTTTACAGATGCACAATCGAGAGCATCCTGTCGGGCCTGTCACAGCCTGGTACGGCAATTGCACAGCCCTCAACCGCAAGGCTCTCCAGAGGGTGGTGCGGTGTGCACAATGCATCACCAGGGGCAACTACCTGCCCTCCATGACACCTACAGCACCCGATGTCACAGAAAGGCCAAAAAGATCAAGGACATCAACCACCCGAGCCACTGCCAGTTCACACCGCTACTATCCAGAAGGCAAGGTCAGTACAGGTGCATCAAAGCTGAGACCGAGAGACAGCTTCTATCTCAAGGCCATCCGACTGCTAAACAGCATTCACTAACTCAGAGAGGCTGCTGCCTACATTGAGACCAAATCACTAGTCACTTTATACAATGCCACTCTAAATAATGCCACTTTAATAATGTTTACATATCTTACATTACTTATCACGTGTTACAGTATTTTATACTATCTATTGCACCTTGCCTATGCCGCTCGGCCATCGCTCATCCATATACTTACATGTACATATTCTCATTCACCCCTTTTAGATTTGTGTGTATTAGGTAGTTGTTGGGGAATTGTTAGAATAAGTGTTAGATATTACTGCACTGTCGGAACWAGAAGCGCAAGCATTTCGCTACACTCGCATTAACATCTGCTAACCATGTGTATGTGACAAATAAAATTTGATTTGAAGTTGAAACTGGTCCTATCTGGCCAGCCAGCCGACCCTATCTGGCTCGCCGACTGGTCTTATCTTGCCGGCCGATTGGTCCAATCTGGCTACTACGTGAGGGAAGAGCAAAATCCACTTGTTAAACTGTATCACAACCGGCCGTGATTGGGAGTCCCATAGGGCAGCGCACAATTGGCCCAGCGTCATCCGGGTTTGGCCGGTGTAGGCCATCATTGTAAATATGAATTTGTTCTTAACTGACTTGACTAGTTAAATAAAGATTAAATAAAAAATAAAAAAACTACATAACATGCTAATAAAATGTTCTGATYAGCTAGTATGAGCCAGCTAGAATAAAGATGATCTTGAGCACCCACCTCAACTTTTTTGCCAGGCTAATTATGACCAAATATCCTAAAGGAGATTCGGTGAAAAATCTATCAATGTCAGATTTTGGTTATCAAGATGAGTCTGCATGCTTGTCTCAAAGCAGCACGATGGCGCTGGCCCAACCAAAACGCTTCTGAGGTAACCACACACGACTTTGCTGTAAATTAGTATATTGGTTGGATATGACTTTGGGAGTTTTAGTAAGCAACAATTTGATACATGACTTCAATTGCATTAGCCTACTTTATTCCAATATTGTCATCATTCAGTTGACTATAACGAAAGTGAGTTTTCCTCGCTCTGCGTTCTTTCTTGGCACAATGGCTGTCTCCTCACTCTGCTGCCACTCGCCTCTGCTGCATTGTTCTCAACAAAAGTTTAAAATCAATATACTGTTTTCTAGAAAGCAGGCTTTTTTTTCCAGGTCCGGGCTTATTTATTTTATGTAATGTCGGACCGGGGCTCAGGCTGCATTCAACTCACCGGGCTTGGTTCGGACCGGACAAAATCAGGCTGATTGAGAACTCTACTAAAAGGTATAGAATCTTAATTTGTGCCAGTTCGCTACTTCAAGAAAATATTCATTCCRCAACAAAAAATGTGAATTATTGGAAAAAATGTATCAGCACCAAAGGAGTGGAATTCTGTAATTATAATTCTGCTAGTATAATTGACCTTGGTYTAGGAGAGCTACATGGTTTGCAGTCAGTGCACATAGAAATAATAGGAACTAATTCTATGGATGTGCAGCCATTTGTTCTAGCCCAGCACCAACGCACTCTGATTTAAACTAATCGTGCAATCATTCAAATTAGAGACGTTGATTATTTGGGTCGGTGCAGCATTAGTACAAAATTACACCATGTAAAGTAGCTTTCTAAGAACAGAACAGACAAGTAGACAGACAACAAGCATGTGACCAATATAGACGTTGTTGCTGTCGCCCTGCTCTCTGCTAGAGGACAGTAGACTATGTATTCCCTGCCAGGTTCCTTTCATAATCATGGCCCACTAGCCGCACCGGAGGACTCCAACCTTACACTCTTTATCCAGATACAGCTGCCAGTCAGGTATTTTCTTATCCATCCATGGACGTTTTTTTCTCCCAGTGTAAGGCAAATGAAATATGAATGCTTATGAATTGAGGCAATTACCTATTCGACAGATTAGAGGTCTACCAATGAGCCATTGTTATTAAATCCTCTGTCTCTAGGCTAGTTTAAATTAATTGTTGTAGTGTGTTTGTAATACAGATCAGGAGTCATGCATTGCAGGTCTATTTTCTGCCATAGCCTTTCCTGCAGTCAAATGACCTAGTGGCCTCATGGGTGGAATGTTATTCATATTTTTCATAACTAATAAAACATTTTAACACTGAAATGCCAGTGTTATGTCAAACAGTTTTGTTTTATTTGAGTCGTCTGTGATAAAGTATATACAAGTGTAATATCGGGATGCAAACTCAAAATTGAATACATTTCAACTCTATATTTGACATGGTACAAGGAGTTATTTTTTGTAAGCCCATAACCATGTGTGTGAGGTGTATACTTTTGTTTCAAATTAGATTTGTTTAAGACTACCAACAAAACCTGTGACCCTTATTTAGCACACTGCAGTAAAAGGTTCATGTCTGCTATTGGACATGCGTGTCAGTGAAGTGTTTATTATGGTGTGTGCTCGTATGTGTTTTTACTCGTATGTGTGTGAGAGGCATCTCAAAAAGAGCTGGTGGTGGCACTTTTCACTGTCTTGTTAAATAAAGTCTGTTCCAGGAAGGTGAGTTTTGTCATAATTATGCTCACGTCTGAAGCAATCTAGTGGTTTGTAGTCCATGACTCACTAAACAAACCTCAGTCCTTGTAGTGAAGAAAACATTTACTTTACTGGAAATGAATTTTTGCATGATATTGGGTTTTGTTCTTTAACAATTATTTAACACTAACACTTGTGTTAAATGTGGATCTCTCATTCTACATTACATGGGGACAAGATTGTTTTTCCTGTCACGGACAAACTCCTGGCCCCGCCCCTAATGACGAACTAGTGTGCCCAGTCAGCAATAACAGAACAGGACTTGGGTAGAGCCTAGATTAACTAGCTTGCCTAGGCAGCAACAACAGAAACTTGGGTAGAGCCCAGATTATAAAATAGTTTGCTCAGACAGCAAAATAAACGTGGGTAGAGCCCAGATGCATGAGATGAGAAGACCATAGAGCTGCTGTGTTCAAGAAGCTTCTCCTCGGGGGTCGGACTCACCCAATCCCAGATCTATCCAACCTCAGTGGACCAACTCTAACCACCACATGGCTGCTGCTGTGAAACACTTTTAATTGAATGTTTTAAAAAGGATTAGGGATAAGTAAGCGATAAGATCAACACATTGTTTAAAGACATTGATTTATGTTTTCTGGCAACCTTCCCATATTGTAATACTAATATTCTAATCAAGGCTGGAGCCTGTTGCTTTCATGAATTCCCTTCACAAACAGGAGCAAATTAATCTCTGCATGAATGACTGATGAATAGATCAGCTAATGCAAGCGTGGATTAGCGTCGGTTTTCCACCCAATAATTATATCCATCAATTTTAAGGTTGTTTAAATCAACATGGTTTCAATTGGACCCAAATTATTCACTCTAAGTACAACTGTTTACTTTAACCAAGACTACAAAACAATATTTTTTATCTTTGCATCATTATATTCTCAAATAGGAAGTTAGTAATTAAATGAATGATTAAAACACCAGATTTCAATAGTTAGCCAGAGAGAGAAGGTGCATGGCAAAGTTAGTTCAGTTGTGGAAAACGGGAGGAAGGTTCAATTGCTTTGTAACAGGATTGGAGGGAATCGACATCTTGGTAGATATTTTTTTGGGGGACCTGTGTGATGGAAGACATCCCATGCAGATGACTGTCATGCATATTTAACAACCAGTTTTCACACACAATGAGTCAATACCAGAAAACACATCTGTTTCTGCTTGTTTTGTCCTCCCCACTCTCTCGTTCACTTTGAATTGGACTATCTACAGTTGCTCAATTTGTATTTGTTTAATTGCCTTGCTCACGCCCTCCCCTCCTCTGTGTTGCACTTTTATACACAGTTGTTGAATTAGTTATTTTAATGTTGAGTGAGTAGTGAATTCACTCGTCTATTGTCTTCTCTTGAAAAGTATCAGTATATACATATGTTTGATTATCTCTCTCTCATCTACCTCTTATACATCCAGACAACAATGTAGTTTCATGTTGAGTAAAGCCACGCTGTACTAAACCAACCTGTTATCTACATTAGAACTCCAGCATCCATGTACCTGCATTAGCAAAGTGTAAACAATGGTTTGAATTGGGGTGTAGAGGAAGTTGGACTGATGTCAAAGTTGGTTGGGCTTTCCATTGTCATGTGTCCAACCAATTATTACTGCACACAGAAAACAGTATTGTACCTGTGGTTTTCTTCCCAATCCATCAGGTCCTTCACTTCTRTTCCACTGTAATCTCCTCCAGCCCACATGAATCCCCGAGGGACAACCCAGGTTTTTAATAAGTAGTATGTTTTAACAAAAGAGTCACTGTCTACCTTGACAGAAAACATATTTTAAATTATGGAATTTATTTATATATCAACTGCAAAATATATACCAGAGATGTAAAAAAAAATATATATAAAACCAGAATTAATATATAACATTTTAGGGCCAGGCAACTTTAGCGTGTCCCGGCACCATCTCCAAGTTGATCTGAAGGTTGTCGATCTCCGAGGTCCTTTTGCCGTGCATGGTGGCTCGCAGGGACTTCTTATGACACGCTTCCTGCTTTTTCTGCTGCCGCCTCTGCTTCCGCATCTGTTTTTGCGTCATTGACTGCAGCTGGGGCTCTGTTGAGAGCTGATCCTGAGGTGCGTAAACGTTGGCTGAGGAGCTGGGGATGTTGGTGCCGCTGTGGCAACCTCTTGGGTAGTGTCTGAAGCACTCGAAGGCATCGCTGCACTTCTCGCAGGCGCTAGTGCAACCTCTGGACCCGGCGAGGGCTTGGCGGGCGGACGAGGTGGGGGAACAGGACTGGCCGTGGCCCGGACGTCTGCAGAACGATTGGAGGCCGACCCGGACCACGGAGTGGGAGTGGTACTTCCCCACAGCGCCCTGGGAGCAGGAGCACAGGCAGCCCTTCAGAAAGGCCCTGCGAAGGCTCACTAGGTCTCGGTACATCACCCTGCGGAAGTTAGGCCTGAGCAGCAGGTAGATCATGGGGTTGTAGATGGTGGAGGACTTGGCAAACATGGCAGGCACGGCGAACGCCAAAGGTGGGATGTTATCCATGTGTCCAAACACTGCCCACATCGACACCACGGCATAAGGGCTCCACGCTGCGAAGAAACCGATACAGACAGCGACACTCAGCTGGAGAAGAAAGAATTGAAAAGGGGGGAAGGAAAGGAAGTGGAAATGTAAACAGTTCAACAAGGTCTATTGGCAGATTGCACTCCATACCCAACTGGCTGACTCCCAAGGATTAAATGATTGAAACAGGCCATTGAGATTCTTTTAACGTCAAGGTTTAAAGCAAGGGACATCAGAGCCTACCTGACTGCCATTGATTGGWTGGAGAGAGAAAAAAATATATAGGTGAAGCGTTTTTGTATGGATCACGGCATGGCCGGGGGTTGCTGAGGAGTATTTTTCACACCTAATAAATGGCCTAGTTCACAGATTTGGAAAAATAAAAATAAAAAAAGTAAAAGCTTTGAGGGTGAGCAGTCAATAAGTTTTGCRTTCAGCCAGTGTGTTACTCTGGCTCAATTTATTTTGACTCTACATTTCCATATTGGAGATTCGTTTTTTGTTGTTGTTTCGGCTCATTCCAAGGGGAGGAGAGTTATAGAAGCATATGTGAGTTTATCAAATCTTGTGAATTTTAGACAACTATAAAAATAAATAAATATATGTATAAAAAAATAATTAACACATACACACAGTGCAGTCAGCAAGTATTCAGACCTTGACTTTTCACATTTTGTTATAGCCTTATTCTAAAATGTATTAAATATTTCCCCCCCCCCATCATCTACACACATTACCCAATAATGACTAAGCAAAAGCAGGTTTCGATTTTTTTTGGCAAATATATAAAAAGTGGAAATACCTTATTTACATAAGTATTCAGACCCTTTGCTATGAGACTCAAAATTGAGCTCAGGTGCATCCTGTTTCCATTGATCATCCTTGAGATGTTTCTACAACTTGATTGTAGTCCACCTGTGGTAAATTCAATTGATTGGAAATGATTTGGAAAAGGCACACACCTGTCTAAGGACACACAGTTGACAGTTCATGTCAGAGTAAAAACCAAGCCATGAGGTCGAAGGAATTGTCTGTAGAGCTCCAAAATAGGATTGTGTCGAGGCACAGATCTGGGGAAGGGTACCAAAAAATGTCTGCAGCATTTAAGGTCTGCAAGAACAGTGGCCTCCATCATTCTTAAATGGAAGAAGTTTGGAACCACCAAGACTCCTCCTAGAGCTATGCCGCTAGGCCAAACTGAGCAATCAGGGGAGAAGGGCCTTGGTCAGGGAGGTGACCAAGAACCCGATGGTCACTCTGACAGAGCTTCAGAGGACCTCTTTGGAGATGGGAGAACCTTCCAGAAGGACAACCGACTCTACCATAAAGGCCTGATTGGTTGAGTGTTGCAGAGTGGTCAGACGGCAGCCACTCCTCAGTAAAAGGCATATGACACCCACTTGGAGTTTGCCAAAAGGCACCTAATGGACTCTCAGACCATGAGAAACAAGATTCTCTGGTCTGATGAAACCAAGATTGAACTCTTTGGCATGAATGTGAAGCGTCACGTCTGGAGGAAACCAGGCACCATCCCTACAGTGAAGCATGTTTTTCAACAGCTGCAGGGACTGGGAGGCTAGTCAGGATCGAGGGAAAGATGAATGGAGCAAAGTACAGAAAGATCCTTGATGAAAACCTGCTCCAGGGCGCTCAGGACCTCAGACTGGGGCGACGGTTCACCTTCCAACAGAACAATGACCCTAAGCACACATCCAAGATAACGCAGGAGTTACGCAGGAGTTGCTTCAGGACAAGTCTCTAAATGTCCTTGAGTGGCCCAGCCAGAGCCCCGACTTGTACAAAATCGAACATCTCTGTAGAGACCTGAAAATACAGGTATCCCATACTTGTAGCGTCATACCCAAGAAGACTCGAGGCTGTAATCACTGTCAAAGGTGCTTCAACAAAGTACTGAATATTTATGTAAGTGATATTTCAGTTTATTATTAATACATTTGCAAAAATGTCAACCTGATTTTGCTTTATCATTATGGGGTATTGTGTGTAGATTGAGTAAAAAAAACGATTTAATACATTTTAGAATAAAGCTGTAACAAAATGTGGAGGAAGTCAAGAGGACTGATGACTTTCCGAATGCACTGTAACGTAAAAGCATGTCTGACATGTATTGGGAAGCACAATCGTGGATTGATTTAAACCAGTAGGAGAATCTTAAAAGTAATTATAAAACTCACAGGCAGCCAGTGCAGAGACCTTAAACCGGTGTGCTCTCCATCTTGTCTTGGTCAGTACCCATGCTGCAGAATTCTGTATGTTTTGCAGTGTACCAATAGCTTTCTTGGGTAGACCAGACATGGCCTGACTCTCCCTSTGCTTTGGCTCCAACAATAAGTACCTCAGTCTTGTCTTGATTTAGCTGGAGAAGCTTTGAGTATTTAAATCACATATACAGTCTAATAATTTATCCGTGGAGCTAAAATCCTCTGGTGACACAGAAATGTAAAGTTGTGTATTGTCTGCGTAGCAGTGAAAATTAATGCTGTGCTTTCTGAACAGTACCAGACCCCAAATCAAACCTTGTGGAACGCCACATGCAATATGCATTTGAGTTATGTTCATTAAGGGTGACCAAAAAACAGGTCCTGAAACCAATTTAGAACAGGACCGGAGAGGCCAACCCACCTCTCCAGTCTGTCCAGAAGGACATCATGGTCAACAGTGTCGAATGCAGCACTTAAAGTACAAGGAGAGAGAGCTGTTTGGCATCGGTGTTGGCTCTAAGATCATTTACCACTTTAAGGCTGTCTGTGTTGTGGTGGGCCCGAAAACCTGATTGGAATTTTTCTAAAATACAGTTGTCACTTAAATAATGTAGCTGTTTGAAAACCAATTGATCCAGAATTTTGCTTAAGAATGGAAGGTTGGAGATTTAGCCATTTTTGACCAGTGCTGAAGAATATAGATTACTTTTGGAGAGAGAAACAGAGAGCGATGGGGCTGAGCGCTACAAAGAGTCCCCTGTCTCTGAGATGCTTTTGATTTGGATGGCTAGTAGATTCTCCCAGCAGATCTKTCCTATCGCTTTGTTCCTCCAAATTAGTTTTATTCTGACCCCTGGACCCTCTTTTTAATATGCAGATAGCGTTGGAATCAAGCCTCGGAGAAGGGTCCCCAGCCAGTGTGTTTCCCTATAAGATTTGCACCAATAATCACAGGTATGAACGGATGAGCAGGGGCCGTCACCCCTGAAGCAGGGCTGGTAGCAAGGGGAAGGTGTGTGTGTGTGTGTTCTATTGGCACATACTGTACAGGACGGAGAGGATGAGTGCTCTTATAAAGCTCTTATGGGGTGATTACAGGAACACAGTAATGCAGGAGAGAGAGAGCAAAAAGGGAGGACAAAATGAAGCATCATTATTGTTAGCCATTTTCTGCAGTATTAATGAGGGAATGTCTTGAAAGCGTACTGACTGAACATCCTATTTATGACAATGAAAACTTGTTCTCAACTAGCCTACCTGGTTAAATAAAGGTGAAATAAAAACATTAACCCAGACAGGACCGGACACGATACATCTGTATAGTGCCATTCTCCTATTCCCTGTCCAACTACAAACCTCCTATTACAATACATGAAGTGGCCCTAGTTGTGAGTATACAATAGGCAATTTAATTACTTTCCCAAAATGGATCAACCAATCAAATGTATTTATCCCTTTTTAAAATCAACAGTTGTCACAGCATGCTTTACAGTACCCCTGTGAGACCACACCATGCTCACCTTCACAATAACAGCCTGGATGTTGCTCATCTTGGTCTGCCGGGCCTCGTGATGCTCCATGGCCTTATGGGAGGCTCGGACCGTCATCAGGATGCCCGTGTAGGACGCCACAATGACACAGCAGGGCACGATGTAGCACAAGACAAAGAGCGCCGCCGTGTAGGAGCGGGCCACGGGATGCAGGTTGGACAGGCGCCAGTCGATGCAGCAGGCTGTGCCGTAGGGCTCCGGACCATACTCACCCCAGTGGGCCAGAGGGGAGCAGGCGAACACCAGGGCCCAAGCCCATGCACAGGCTATCAGTAGACGGCCGTGGACGGGGTTGAACCGGTTACCTGGATGGATGGATGGGGAGATGGACAGTCAGTTTAAAGCTGCAATATGTAACTTTTTTGGTGACCTGACCCTATTCACATAAAAATGTGAGTTATAGATCTGTCATTCGCATAGAAAACAAGTCTAAGAATCCATCCATCTTTTCTATGCTTTCTGTTTCATTTTAGTGTCTTTTACTTTCAGTTTTGTACACCGGCTTCAAACAGCTGAATATTTAATATTTTGGGTTATTGAAAATATATATTCACAGCATTTTAGATGGTGCAATGATTATCATAAAATGAAATTAGGCAAACCATTYGAATTTTAGCAACCAGGGAGTGGCAACATGATTTCTGCATATTGCACCTTTAATAGGGTAGCATGGTCATCATTAGAGATTCTGGGGTGGATTTGCGGAGGAACATGATGTTTCTCAAAGTGAACATGTCATAGGGTAATATTTTGAGAAGTACACATTTTTCTGAACTGTTTAATGCTCCGAGGGGTTATTTCCTAATTCCCAGGCCTGGATATGTATAGTGCACATGGGATTTACTAAATATATGGATAACTAACCCATTATATTACATACTAGGCCACATTTCAAAAGAACAGCAATGAATAACAATTGTTCAAATTGGTTAAGTGTGTCTTGGCTAAAACATCCAAGCAGATGCAATTTTTCAGTACGATTGCAAAAAAGGACATTCTCAGAATTTAAAACTGAATATCACCATTTTTTGGCAACATCATAAGCCACACTAATTGAGTGTCGGCTAGTCGCTAGTAGACTCATTAGCCATCAAAGCAGTGGCTGAGTGTTCGGTCACTGTGGAATTATCTAGTTCTTAAATTTTCAGTCAATAAATCAAAAGTCACCCACTTAGTTTTGAAATGTACTAATCCTATGTCAATTCCATGGGCAAGACTAGGGCCAGGCTCTTTGATAACTTACCGTAGAGAGGATAACATACTTTCACAAAACACACCATGCTCAACAGGGTGAGAGTTGTCAGACTGCAGACTCCAAACAACATGCCGCAGAACGCGTAGATCAAACACACTGTTTTCCCAAACAGCCACCTGAGAGAGGAGAGAGAGGGGTAGAGAGCGAGAGGGAGTGAAAGGGGAAAAGGAGGAAGAAATTGAATGTGAGAATGATCGAGACAGAAAGAAAGAGTCAGATGGAACACTAGTCATTTGTTTAGCACTCCATGTATAGTATAAAACAGCACCTGTGACCACACGACCAAACCAGATCGCTAATTGAGCCTTGACAATTGGAAAGAAGAGTTTAATACACACCCAACACCTTCACTAATCTGCCTTAACACAGTGTGGTGGCACATGGCCAGCGTTAGACATCAAAGCCTTCAGTCAAAACACTACCGTTTCCTCCATCTCTGTCTGAAGTACAGGAGCCAGTCACATGTGAAGCCTTTCCTCTCCAATAGGCTGTTACTGTGGCTTGGCAGTACTGTAAGGTGTCTTTCATACTGAACCGAACTGCACTGTGCTGGCCTGGACATTTCCTTTTCACTTGATTCTTTCCAGGAGGTTCTAGTGGGATTAGTAACCAGGTCAGCACAGTTCAGCTTGGCTTGGCTGGACTTGAGTGTAAAATTGCATACAGTACCAGACCTGGGTACTTCCTTATTTCACTGTTATTTGTACAGTACCTGTGGTAGATATTTGCTAGGCTTGGCTATGTAGTGTAAACAGGTGTGTACAGTACCTATGGTAGATGCTGGAGGTGATGGCCATGGGGTAGAGGGACAGGGTTAGACTCATGTCGCTGATGGCCAGGTTGATAATGAAGAACTCAGCAGGTTTGAGCAGGTGCTTCTTCTTGTAGGAGACGTATAGCAGTGTGCTGTTGCTAAACAGAGAGCACATGCCTGCAGACCAGAGAGAGATACCACTCAGTAGCCTGCTGTGAGAATTACCACAGAGACAGACACAGCTGAGGACACCAACTAGAGGCTTATACTGTTGAAGTCGGAAGTTTACATACACCTTAGCCAAATACATTTAAACTCAGTTTCACAATTCCTGACATTTAATCCTAGTAAAAATTCCCTGTCTTARGTCAGTTAGGATCACCACTTTATTTTAAGAATGTGAAATGTCAGAATAATAGTAGAGAATGATTTATTTCAGCTTTTATTTCTTCACATTCCCAGTGGGTCAGAAGTTTAAATGCACTCAATTAGTATTTGGTAGCATTGCCTTTAAATTGTTTAACTTGGGTCAAACATTTCAGGTAGCCTTCCACAAGCTTCCCACAATAAGTTGGGTGAATTTTGGCCCATTCCTCCTGACAGAGCTGGTGTAACTGAGTCAGTTTGTAGGCCTCCTTGCTCGCACACGCTTTTCAGTTCTGCCACACATTTTCTATAGGATTGAGGTCAGGGCTTTTGTGATGGCCACTCCAATACCTTGACTTTGTTGTCCTTAACCATTTGCACGACTTTGGAGTATGCTTGGGGTCATTGTCCATTTGGAAGACCCATTTGCACCAAGCTTTAACTTCCTGACTGATGTCTTAAGATGTTTGCTTCAATATATCCACATAATTTTCCTCCCTCATGAACCCATCTATTTTGTGAAGTGGAACCAGTCCCTCCTGCAGCAAGCACCCCACAAAATGATGCTGCCACCCCCGTGGTTCACAGTTGGGATGGTGTTCCTCGGCTTGCAAGCCTCCCCTTTTTCCTCCAAACATACGATGGTCATTATGGACAAACAGTTCTATTTTTGTTTCATCAGACCAGAGGACATTTCTCCAAAAAGTACGATCTTTGTCCCCATGTGCAGTTGCAAACCATAGTCTGGCTTTTTCTGGCGGTTTTGGAGCAGTGGCTTCTTCCTTGCTGGGCGCCCTTTCAGGTTATGTCGATGTACGACTCGTTTTACTGTGGATATAGATACTTTTGTACCTGTTTCCTCCAGCATCTTCACAAGGTCCTTTGCTGTTGTTCTGGATTGATTTGCACTTTTCGCACAAGTACATTCATCTCTAGGAGACAGAAGGTTCTTACTTTCCTGAGCGGTAACAAGACTGTGGTCCCATGGTGTTTATACTGGTATACTATTGTTTGTACAGATGAAGGTGGTACCTTCAGTCATTTGGAAATTACTCCCAAGGATGAACCAGACTTGGAGGCCTACTATTTTTTTCTGAGATCTTGGCTGATTTCTTTTGAGTTTCCCATGATGTCAAGCAAAGAGGCACTGAGTTTGAAGGTAGGCCTTGAAAGACATCCACAGGTACACCTCCAATTGTCTCAAATTGTCATKTAGCCTATCAGAAGCTTCTAAAGCCATGACATCATTTTCTGGAATTTTCCAAGCTGTTATAAAGGCACAGTCAACTTAGTGTGTGAACTTCTGACCCACTGGAATTGTGATAGTGAGTGATAAGTGAAATAATCTGTAAACAATTGTTGCAAAAATTACTTGCGTCAAGCACAAAGTAGATGTCCTAACCGACTTGCCAAAACTAGTTTGTTAACAAGAAATGTGTGGAGTGGTTGACAAACGAGTTAATGACTCCAACCTAAGTGTATGTAAACTTCCAACTTCAACTATACATACGTAGAAATAAAAATACTAGAACAGGAATGGATGTACTGTCAAATGTCCATCGTCTGGGGGTATGTCCATTCTAGTAATTATATTTATATGCCTAAAAACAGTACAGTTAAGGAACATGTTTGAAATAAATAAAAATCCCAGTGTTCAGAAGCAATATTAAGTGAAGTGTTCAGAGACACTGATGTTATATCAGATCTCTTCAGAGCTTAATGCTATATTCTATATTAGATATGAAAAGTTTCCAGTAATGCTTTCAAGATCAAAGCCTTGTGAAAAGCTAGCTAGTCAATCTGGGTAAGATTTCTACAGCGTTGTGGCCTTGGCGCACAACTCAACCATCGACAGAACTAACGCCCTCTCTTTTCAGAAGCCAAGATGAGACACACGTGTATTTCTGTGTGTCTTGGGGAATACAGATTCCCTCCACACTCTTACACACACACACTTAGTCCCACTGTATAGTCTGGCATCATGTTGAGTTGGTGAATATGTCTCAGGTGAAGCAGAATTATCCTCACAGCAGGAAGCTGACTGATAGAGTAGGTCATGTTACAGTACAATAAGATGCTTCATCCTCTCGTTTCTGCCTACAGTACATTTATTTGAATTAAAGCAGCGTGACTCTGTTTTCCGTCACAGGTGGCTAACTGGGGGTGTAAGTGAATCCTTTTTGAAGAGAGAGCTTACTTACCAAACACTGCGTACACTATGGCTACTGTTATATCTGCTGCCACAGGTATGTTTGAATGGAATGCAATGTCGTCAATGCTCGCAAACGCCCCCATCTGAAATGGAAGAGAATAGAAAGAGTTACATAGGTGTACTGAACATGATCAATACCCTCTCTCTCACCAATACGTGGAGTTGACTACATCAAAACAATTCAAAACAATTTTTATGTTGACTACATAAAAATCTACATCCATTCATCCTCCAAGTCATGTGGTCCAGTGATGTAAGGAAAGACCTAGTTAAGCTGCAGCTGGCCCAGAACAGAGCGGCATGTCTTGCTCTTTATTGTAATCAGAGGGCTAATATAAATACTATGCATGCCAGTCTCTCTTGGCTAAGAGTTGAGGAGAGTGACTGTTTCTTATAAAAGAAGTGATGTAATGTGTTTCATGTTGTATGCACCCCAGCTTTCACAACAGCTAATGGGGATCCTAATAAAATACCAAATACCAAGAAAGGTTGAATACCTCACATGTCCAGTCTGTTTTCACCTTGGTGTACTATGAGGTTTACTGGCAAGTTCACCTTTTTCCCCCTCAGTGTTGCATGCAAGTAAATCAGAGAACATCCATGACCATACATCACCAAAGTGTTATATGAGTTGCATTGTTAACAGAAAGATAACTAGGAACTATTTTTGTTGCAAGGCATTGAGTGGCAGGATAGGATATGAGTACATCCAATTCTCTGTATGTGAAACCATATTTTCACATGTATTCAATTTAGAGTTCACATGTTAACACAACCACTGTTGTCATCTATGCATAGTCACTTGAATTAACTCTACCTACATGTACATACTACCTCAACTAACCTGTGCCCCCGCACATTGACTCTGTACTGGCACCCACCTGTATATATTGTTAGTTTTTACTGCTGCTCTTTAACAGGCAATAGCTGACACCCCCATAGCTGATGTTTTGGCGGTGTGGGATGTGGAACTGCATTGGAGGAGCTTTCCAATCGGCGAGCAGCTGCTCTTGTGATTAATGAAGTCACACCCTCCCACTCGCGTTAGAAATTCAGAACGAGAACGTGTAGGTTATATGCCTATAGAAATAATGACGCTCAAATTGAAAATCATTAAACGAAATAATTAATTTATATCAGCCTAATTGAGGTGTAGATTACACATCTGTGTTCAACTTGTAAACAAGGATGCATTGGATTTATTTTAATAATGCAACTGCCCAGCCAATGGCAATGTCCACTTAGGTATAATGCCGGGAGCRGTTTATGGATTTGACAACTAACTGCAAGCGCATCTGATTGAACCAGGCTCTACATTTTTCTCCCCCCTTTAACTAGGCAAGTCAGTTAAGAACAAATTCTTATTTTCAATGACGGCATAGGAACAGTGGGTTAACTGCCTTGTTCAGGGGCAGAACGACAGAGTTTTACCTTGCCAGCTCCGGGATTCGATCTTGCAACCTTTTGGTTACTAGTCAAACGCTCTAACCACTGCCGCCCCAAATGAGTGTTCGATGGACTTATTTGACACAAGTCAATGCAGTTACTCTATCAATTGGATATTTAATGTAAAGTGTAGGGTTTCCACAAGACCATAACGCTTAATTTAGAACACTGCTTTAAAATCAGTCACCCTGAGGATGTTTAATTGAAATGTCTTTACTTACGATACAATTTAGCTTCGTTCAAAAGCAAGAACGTCAACTCTGAAAGGTAATTAATTGCAGGTATGTGYTAACTCGGATTTGATGGGTCTTAAAGTTTTGCAGCTGAGTTTATTCTGTCACACCTGCTGTGAATAACTTTAATCCCACCGCCTAGATTTTTTTCAGTTCAGTGGAACTGAGATGATATGGAGTGATATTTAATATTGTGTGGGGTCTTTATTTTTATTAATGGCTATCCTGACAAAACAAAACTCTGTGGTTCAGATTTTTGCAAATGTTTCGTGGAATCCTGGATTGGTTTATTATTCGAGGCATATAGCCCGGTCTAGTAGTGCAAGACTTCAGGATCAGAGCTCAATTTGATCATTATTCCCGAGAAGCATCAGCCCCAGTGGTGCTTGAATGAACAGCAAAACAGTTATTTTATTGACATGAAAAAATAATTCGATACCAACTCGTGCATATTCAGCTTTTTAAACTCGAGACTACAGAACTATTGAATCCCAATTTCAATAATTTCGCATGCAACAAGACGAGTAAAGGCTATTTCAAGTTCTTACCTTGTCAGTGTGCTGCTGGATTTAAGGTATGTTGCTTGAAAGCCCCGGGAAGTTACCTGAAGATGCTGTTATTTAGCCTCCATAATACCACATTGGTCATGTCCAGCCGTGCCGTTACCCAGGTGGTAATTCAATTGGTTGTCAAATATGCGCAGACACAACAATAAACTACACGGGTCTCCGAAATGCTGAGCGCTCATAACAGTGAACGGTCCTTGCGAATGTGGCATAGCACCTGTCTGTGAATTGGGCTGTACTCATCGAAATCAGTCCTGTCCACCTTTTCTTAAGCCTACTAGACTTGCTTTGTCAAAACACCGTACTGAATGAATTTAACAGCATGATGCTTCTGTTCATTKCTGACGTCAGGTGCAAATTCGTAGAATTCTGGAGCAAATGGGAGCCCGGGCTTTTACGCACATTGATACACTGATTCTCCAATTACCCCCTTGTGAAATCGTTTCCGGCATGCTGTCTGAGTGTCTCCTGTCATATACTATGGTATGGATGTTTTAACACTAGTCTAATTATTCCTACAGGCCGTATGTACTGGTCCATCACTATTTAATTGCATTCTAAATGGATTTTAATTTTCTGAAATTACATTGAACAACATTCCTGGAGGGTTCAATAGGTCAACAACTAGGGTGTTCAATACATGTTCAACTTTATAAAACCTTTTTAAAGTATTCTGATTAGGGACTATACATGATTGCGGCAGGTAGCCTAGTGGTTAGAGCGTTGGACTARTAACCGAAASGATGCGAGATCGAATCCCAGAGTTGACAAGGTAAAAATGTTGTTCTTGTTCTTAACTGACTTGCCTAGTTAAACAAAGGTGAAWWWWWTWWAAAGTCTGACAGAAAACACCATGTCACTGGTATGTAAGACTTAATTTATAATTTCAAACATTGCATGCAATCATCCTACACCCACGTCCCCACTCACCTCGAAAAACATTTTCTGATTGTATTCAATGGTTTGATCATTTTCTTTGAAATGTGCATCCCTGGGTCGCTCCTGAAAAGCAGTTCGCTGCAGGTAGCGACTGGAACGAGCTGCAACAAACACTCAAACTGGACAGTTCTCAATTTCTTCATTCAAAGACTCAATCATGGACACTCTTACTGACAGTTGTCTGCTTTGCGTGATGTATTGTCGCTACCTTCYTGCCCTTTGTGCTGTTGTCTGTGCCCAATGTTTGTACCATATTTTGTGCCGGTACCATGTTGTGTTGCTGATAATGCCCAAGAAGCCGGTGTTTGGAGGATATATTGGCACAGGTGTTGTTCGTCTCAGGCCTGCAAACCGTGCCAATATATCCTAAAAACACTGGCTTCGAGGGCATTATCACTTTTATACAACGGGTTACCAACGTATTAGAATAATTTGACATTTTCATTAACGTTATTTTGMTGAATTTATTCATACTATTTCTTCCTTCCACAAGACATAGTCGCAAAACAAATCTACGGTTGCTACCCAAGCCGGCTGGTCGTTTGTTCAATTGGTTCGGTTGACGGAGATGCGACCCAATCGCTCAGTCTTTTTGTTCTGTATCTATGGGTGCGACCCAGTCGTAAATGTTTCATTGCCATACTGGCTAGCAACGTTCTTATACCTTGCTTGCTAGCTAGCCAACTACGGCTCATTTACAGTCACGTCAAACATTGCAGACAGGATAATAACAGTAGCTGCATTTGTTTAAGCTGTTTCCTAACTTTAGTGACATTTTATTTGGATTCATCCATAACATAGACCTAAAGAGGCACGATTTCACCTGGCATAGAAAATGTGCTCTCTTGTAAGGACAGTGTTGTTCAGAGGAGCTAGCCAACAACACAGCTAACACTAACTTAAAACTGAAGCTGGAAAGACTGCAAACTAGCTGCACTTCGTTTCGTTTGCCCATTTTTTCAATTGACATTTCTTTGTATATCCATAAAAATGATGCCCGGCTGATTCATGATTTTGACTGGCTGATAAACTCTGAAACTTTAACCATTCAGGATTAGACCCGCCCATTGTATAATTCTGCACTAGACAGGATTCAAAACATCAGATGGGTGTTTAGAAGCTTTAGAGTGAGGAAACACCAAAAGAGAAGGTATCTAATTCTGCACTAAACAGGACTCGAAACACCTAAATAGTTTTTTTCAACCTTTCCTGTGAGTGCTCCCAGTCCCTGGCAAGGTGTTGCACAACACTTGATGAAGTGGTGTTACAACACACCATGTACTGTTTCAAAACATCTCAGGATAATGTGTTACAATACTCCAGCAAAATTAAGGTTTYGTCTCCTTCAAGTTGGTGGCAGCTCAGTTTCAACTAGTTGTGTTACAAAGCACTTCATTTTAACAGTGTACTTGGTAGTGCAGCTAAACACTGTTTGCTGAACTACACTCCCTTATGTATTTATTTGGACAGTGAAGCTTAAAMTTTTAATTTGGATGTATACTCCCGCCTTTTGGATTTGAGATCAAATGTKTTATAYGAGGCGACAATACAGAATGCCACTTTTTATTTTAGGGTATTTTCATATCAGTGCCCCTCTATCTCTCTACGTGTAGGCCATCTTCCTGAGGCTGTCTGGTCCAAACGAGTATGACATTGTTGTCACCCGTAGCATTAAAGGCAAGGGAAGCCAGGGAGCATCTGGCCTCCCTTGACCAAAAAAATTATAAAACATGTGCCTATCAGTGTTGAGCTAAACTGGGCGAGCTCACTTGTGAATGGTCCTGGTGCACCAAAAAGTGTCAAGGGAAGCCAGCTAGGTTTTGGCATCATTCCTATCAAATCGCATTGAGAGCATACATCATTGACAGAAAAGCTTGAATTGTTTTATCTCGTTGTGTTGTCCTGTGGTAGCCAGCTAGCTAAAATTGTCCCTTTCCTAAATTAGCCATGGATGGAAATATGGATTTGGACTTGCGGTTTTACTTCATTCTCCATACTCGCCAATTATTATAATGACGATTCTGATCCAACCATTAATTCATACATTGTTGTACCCCTGGCCTGAGAGGATGGAAGTTCAATATGTATCTAGATTTAGAAGGCTAATGTTAACTAGCTAAAGTTGCCCATGAATGGAAGTTTGGCTAGCGARCAAGCATTTTAGCCAGGTAGCCTAGGACAACAAAAAATAAAAGCATGTACTGTATGACAGAGTGAGAGACCGTTTCATCAACATGAAAAAGAGGAGGTTGGCATTAGCGTTTCTCTACAAGTAGGGTGAGACATGTTATTCTACTTGCAAGAACGCGCATGCACACAAATCAGAACTATGGACAGCCACATCATATTTAGCTTACATTGATTGGCCAAAATTGTTTTTGGTATATTTTAGTTGTCACTGTATTAGACTAAGCAGAGGAGATTTGATGTTGAAATGGTGCTGGAATAGTGGAGGCAGCTCCTGTTTTCTTAGCGACTTGCAGTAACTCTGTGGTTCTRAATCAATAGTTGTTTAGTGGTCCGACAATGTTGGAAACATCAACTTGTTTGGCCATGCTGTAGGTCATGTTACTGTACATGCAAATGCTTTGTGGACTTCATTGGACAAAGGTTGCTATCCGGTTTTGTGATAAAACAAAAAAGGTGTGGTTAAATTTATTCTGCCACTGTGCTTTCTTATTGTCTCTGCCTTTAGGCCCATATATCACAGTGATTTTACCCATGCACCGCTACTGGCTAGATGTAGACAAAATTGGAGCTGCAGTACATTGGTGCAAGTGATTCTCTGCCATTGGGTGTGTTAGAGTCAAAACACCAAGATCCTGGGTCAGGCCAGGGTCCAGGATAGTCATGTATGTGCCCCTGGTTTCCAGCTAAACAGACTCCAGAAGAGTTTTCACTTATCAGTAGGATTGCAAAATTGCAAAATATGTCAGATTTATGCTACATCTTGTTCAGTGCATCACACCTTTTTTTTTATTTGCAAAATTCCAGTAACTTTTCCAAACTTCCCAGGTTTTACAGAAATCCTAGTTGGAGGATTCTGGATTTCATCTTTATCCCATTTATTCCCTCCTGATTCAGGGAGTCTTTCAACCAGGATTTCTGAAAAACATGGGAATTTAGAACATTTTCAACCCTATTTGCCAGTGATTTCCCCAATTACAAAATGTTAGATGATGTGTAAAGTAACTAACCAGAGTGAGAGCTATCAAAAAAAGTATCTGGTAATTTATTCAGCAAGCAGTGGCATGCATTGATCTCTATAATGAGATGTATTCACTGACATGAGTACTGAATTTTCTCTTAAGACAGATCTGTGAGATAACTAGTTCCAACAGGATGTTGGATCCTACCGTATGATTTGTATGAAGTCCTCATCACTGTGAATTAAACATATAGCTGATCAAAATGTCTCAAGAATCCCAACTCTAATTAATATATGTTTAATTTAGTATGTATCAACTGAACAAAGTTTGCATTTTTAATGTTGTGTCCAGTGGCGATTTTAGCATGTCAATCTTGGTGGGAAAAACTCCCCAACAATGTGTTATATGCACGCCAGCAAAGCCACTACACAACACTAAACAATACATTAATTGGACTATAACGGTGGCCACAAACTGTTAGGGCCTACATAAGTCCCAACAGCCATCCCAACACCTTACACAACATGTTACACCTGGCTAACAGCGGAGCCTTGTCTGGCAGCGAAACATTTCATTCAGTCTCATTTACCGTAATTTCCGGACTATAAGCCGCTACTTTTTTCCCACGTTATGAACCTCGCGGTTTATACAATGACGCGGCTAATTTATGAAAAAAAAAWAAWAAWCACAAGATTCACGCCGCCAAAAAACTGAGCACCGTCACATAATGTGACGTAAATCGAGCGCGCTCAAACTTCCCATCATTCTGATTACGGTAGTCATTTTGTCACCCTCATCATGGCAAAGACACGGAGAAATGCATATGATGCAGCTTTCAAGTTGAAGGCGATCGATCTGGCTGTTGGAAAAGGAAATAGAGCTGCTGCACGGGATCTTGGCCTTAATGAGTCGATGATAAGACGTTGGAAACAGCAGCGTGAGGAACTGACTCAGTGCAAAAAGACAACAAAAGCTTTCAGAGAAGAAAAAAAGATGGCCCGAACTAGAAAACGAGCTTGAAGACTGGGTCAACACACAGAGAGCAGACGGCCGAGGTGTTTCAACTGTGCAGATCCGACTGAAAGCCAAAACAATCGCCACCGCAATGAAGTTTGACTTTCTTGGTAGGCTACTGTTTACTGCTATTTTTAAAATTTTTGTTACAAGCCGTGTTTCGTTAAAGCCTATTTATTTTTGTTACAAGCCGTGTTTCGTTTAAAGGCTGTGTAAAGTTCATTTGTTTCAATGTACCGGTAGGCACTTGCGGCTTATAGACATGTGCGGTTTATTTATGTACAAAATACATATTTTATAAAAATTCAGTGGGTACGGCTTATATTCAGGTGCGCTTAATAGTCCAGCAAYTACGGTACTGCTTTTTACAAAAACATAGCTGATATGGCTGACTTGCTTTAACAGATGTGGTTTCTACTGACAATTGAGATGTACAACTATGTCATAAGGGGACGACAAGCAGATATTTTWTTTTATTTAACTCGGCAAGTCGGTTAAGAACAAATTCTTATTTACAGTGACGGCCTACCCCAGCCAAACCCTTTCCCAGACGACTCTGGGCCAATTGTGCGCCGCCCTATGGGACTCCCAATCACGGCCGGTTGTGATACAGCCTGGAATTGAATCAGGGTCTGTAGTGATGCCTCCAGCAATGAGATGCAATGCCTTAGACCGCTGCGCCACTCAGGAGGCAATCTGTAATTTTGATTAAGACATTAATGAGTGAGCTATGGCGGACGTAGTCAATAACTATTTGTTCAGCACTTTTGAAATGTACAGCAACAGAATTCTGAACATGGGCTGTTCTTACAGTATTCTCCCTGTACACCAAGTCGAAACCGTAGAATAAATAAAGGGGGCATATAACCAGACAATGAAAAAATCTTACAATATAGCATGATGACATAACTCTAAAATAGGCTACATGTGCACCACCAAGTCAGAACAGTAGGCTAAATTATGAGGGGGGAAAAGGGACCAAATTCTTAGGGTGAGGCACATGGGCTACTAACAGCTTACTACACAACATGCACTTAGTATTACTTTCTTAGCTACAGTATACTTATCTCCCTGGCATATTACATTATTTATGCAGCAGCATACAATACATTTTTGGACTCCCCTTGTTGTGCTCACTTGAACAGGATGGTGGTGTGGCGGTCCTTCGTGGGAAAATTGTCAAAGTCTGGCATTCTCTGGATTTCTGGCACATTCAAGACAACTGGGAGCACAGAAAAGACAAGGTTGAATCATAACGTTAGTGATCTTCAGGTCGGAGTTGAATGTTTATCCTTTTAAACTTGGAAAAGAGACCCTTAAACCCARACTTGGACCACACATCCACTCCACTGAATAGCAGGCTAATGATTGCTTTGCAATGCTTGCAGTTAGCCACTGATTTCTTCCAAACCGCACATTGTTGAATTTGCGATCTCCTACTTCTTGTCTAATGTTTATTTCCAATGGCCGATGAGCACCGATACGTTTTATCTTTAAGTTCTCTTCATAATTTCTCTTCATATGACAAGGATTGAAAAGGATTTGCCAGTAGATTGTCAACTTGATTCATGATGACTGCTAGCTAAGATTTTGAAAGTATGATGTTGACATGTCCAATCAAAAGCTACTGTAGATATAACATGATTTGATGTCATTTTGTCTGTGGCCAATGACCTTGAGCCGCCTTGGATGGGCATTTCTAATGTAACTATGGCAGTACCCAAGGGGCTTGAATTCTCGAGCTCTCCCTGTAGATTTTGCGGTGACTTAGGGTCCCCATGAGTGACAGAACACTGAGCCAATCACGGCGGAACTAGAGAACATTACCAACCCCTACACTCCGTATTTTCYGCTGGCTGTCTCACCACCACAGAAATCACTGAGCTTGGCTGAAACACATGCATTTTGGAGCTGCCTTACTCAAAAAAGCAAAAAAGAGACCATGTTTGTCTGCGGTTTTATTAACTCAATGATTATTCATTTTTTACATTGTTTGCAAACTGATACGTGACACGTATTAATGCCAAAATAACATGCAAAACAGGCAACAAAAAAAAATATATTATATATATATATTTTCTTTTAGCTAAACAGGTGGGGCCCTCTGACAGGTCACCACTAGTTGTGTCTATGTTCATCAGTTGATCTGCCTCTTATTACTTTAAAATTCACAAGTTTTCATTTCAATTTGGCAAGTCAGAATTTGAATCTGTCAAGACAAACATTCTGACCATCTAAAATACATTAGAGTACCCTTTCACTCTGTATATGAGTGCACTGCAGCCTTAGTCAAGACGTATGAACCATTTGGCACAGGTGGAAGTGCACTCACTATGATTCCACTCACTCTTGTTCAGACCCCACATCAACTTTTCCTCAATCACTACATTACTGTAGAAAGATATTTTCCCCTGTACTGCATCACAGGTATATTTACTAACATCAAGGCGGTGACCCGTTCCTGTAGGTTCATGCTCTACAACATTCGCAGAGTACGACCCTGCCTCACACAGGAAGCGGCGCAGGTCCTAATCCAGGCACTTGTCATCTCCCGTCTGGATTACTGCAACTCGCTGTTGGCTGGGCTCCCTGCCTGTGCCATTAAACCCCTACAACTCATCCAGAACGCCGCAGCCCGTCTGGTGTTCAACCTTCCCAAGTTCTCTCACGTCACCCCGCTCCTCCGCTCTCTCCACTGGCTTCCAGTTGAAGCTCGCATCCGWTACAAGACCMTGKTGCTTGCCTACGGAGCTGTGAGGGGAACGGCACCTCCGTACCTTCAGGCTCTGATCAGGCCCTACACCCAAACAAGGGCACTGCGTTCATCCACCTCTGGCCTGCTCGCCTCCCTACCTCTGAGGAAGTACAGTTCCCGCTCAGCCCAGTCAAAACTGTTCGCTGCTCTGGCACCCCAATGGTGGAACAAACTCCCTCACGACGCCAGGTCAGCGGAGTCAATCACCACCTTCCGGAGACACCTGAAACCCCACCTCTTTAAGGAATACCTAGGWTAGGATAAAGTAATCCTTCTAAATGTAAATGTAAAATGTATATTCCCCAGTTGTTCTACATTTGGGGTACATTTTCCACATTTGTCATACTAAATGCATGGCTTCAGCTAACGGCTCATGCTCCTACATGGGACCTCCATCTGCAGAACCCAAACAGCCAAGGGCTAACCATRTGAAATAACCAGTGCTTTTTGAGATGAGAGATACTGCTAATTTAAACAGCCTCCTGCCTGCCTGATCCATAGGGCTGCTGGTGAGTATATTGGGAATGTTCAGTTAATGGTGTGTTTTGAATACAAAGTGTCTTCTTTTAAAGGAGGCCCTCTCCGTCTCCCCTGAGTATCTCGTGCTGCTCTCCTGATTGAAACTATGAATATTGTGGCAAACTAGGTCAAGGAAGACTAGAAGCTGTGTTTAGGAGTATAAGAGGCTGGTTTCAGTATGGGGGGTGAGGGATTTAAGGTCTTTACTTTCACCTCACCCCTCCCTCACATAAAAATCATAGAAGACAGAGCATATGGAGATTTTTCACTCTAAAGATGTGCTTAGTATGTTACACTCTAATGTATAGGACCAGTAGTCGGTTCTTTTTGTATCTGTATTATAACAAGAAACCCCTGCTGACATGCATGTCCAGAACCTTATAGCATGTTTTATGAATGCTGTTCTAAGAATAAGGTTTGCTTTCTTTACTTTTGTCTGTATGCCTATGTCTTGGCTCTGTAGCCTATAGCAGTTACAGGTTACAGTAGGTCAAAGTGGAGAGATACAATGCCAGAAGGTGGTTTTCAGTAAAGGGGTTACCCTTTCTCCTCTACCCTCACAGACAATTATAGATGTGTGAAGAAGACAGGGAAATAATGATTGGGGGTGTGACGGAAGGAGGTCTTTCCGTGTTGATTGTAGGGTCATTTTGGGTCATTACTACATTAATTTGCCAGGCCTACCACTCGGTTGAATTGAGCAGTTTTATTAGTGTATAAAAAAAGTGAAACAATTAGTCACAGTGGAAAAATATGTTGAATGCCATTCAAGGTGGAGTACGAATGCGGTTAACATCCGGAACACACAAGCCTTTGCTTAGTTTGTATCCTTGGAATGACATACAGTACAAGACATACATTTCCATTCACATTTCTGAGAATGACTTACTATATAGTCTAATCTGTCTTTTGAATAATAGATCGTCAAGGTAAAAGGAGATACTATAATGTAGTATTGTCTCACTCCAGCCTCTCATTTGTTTGTCGTTCACTGTCTCTTCAACAGCAAGGCTGTTTAAGAAAACCTCCCTCCCACTCTGCAAGGCAAAGAAGGTAATGGAATATGTGCATTTCCTATCAACAGAATTTTCATTACAACATTTCAGCAGTGACCTCTACTCACAGCGTATTTGTTATGCTACAGTCTAAAAGTAGTTAGTCAACCTCCAAGGCTTTCTTTGGAGCTCTATATACACGTCGCATGTGGATGAGAGGGAATGCGAGAAAACAAATTCAATATTTTAAATTCTGAGGGAAGTTAGTTTGCATACTCTTAGATCTTTAAATGAACAGACTAGAGGTTATAGAGATACAGTGGACACAACCCTAAAATGAGTGACACTCATTTTAGCCATAAGCAACAGTAATATACTGTACTCAGTCTGCACAGGAAAGGAGGAGAGCACAGAATAATATTGCATCACCATGGAGCAATCTAATGTAATGGCTGATGGGGGGGAAAAGGCCCAGACTAGCTTGAAGCCCAATTTAGACGTTCTGTCAATGCAAATACCACAGATACTAAGTTAATAAAAGTTTGTCTCTTTCAAAATGTGTTTCAGTTACAGAGTTTGAGGAAAAACAAAGTAACTGTGTTTCAAAAATTATTTAAATGAAGTAAGTGATGGACTACATTTACAAACACCTTTGCTTTTTTATCTGTGGTTTGTTACGTAAAGATGCATCCAAGTTTTTAAACGGAGTACATAACTTTAAATCAAATATTCACATTGAAAGAGAAAGTTAAATTTTTCCTATTTATGTTTGCTGAATATATGAGCACCATTTATCCATCTGCTATTGTGTCTATAAATTCCATATGGTAACTGATTGCTTTTTTCTTGTTATAACCACTTGTGAAGCTAATCATAGGATGTAGCCAGCTTGCTTTTAATAATGTTTTTACTCAACTGGCTAGCCAGCTAGTAATGTTCTTTCTTCATTAGAATTTCAATTGTGATACAAAAATAACACACACACCGGTAGGTAGCCTAGCGGTTAGCGTGTTTGCCCAGTAACCAATAGATCGCTAGTTTGATTCCACAAGCCGACAAGGTGAAAATTCGGACAATGTGCCCTTGAGCAAGGAACTTAACCTTAATTGTGGGGCGGTGCGTGCAACTCAATATTAGGAAAGTGTTCCTAATGTTTGGTATACTCAGTGGATAAGCACCTACAGAATTATTAATATTACACACACACACACGTGCAAGGACGCAGGCATGCAAATACACAAACACTGACGCACCACCTTTTTTGTGACTCACTCTGTACAAGTTTTTGAAGGGTAATAATGGCAGTACATTTAGTGATTCAAACTAAATATCATTCAAGATGACAAATTGAAGAATTGACCACACAGCACAACACAACAGAGCAAAGAATGTGCCTGTTCATGTACACTGAAAAGCAATTAACCATAAACGGAGTGGAATTTGTCACAAAGCAAACTCTGGTCCAATATCTTCAACCACAAAGAACTCAGAGAATCAGAGAATGCTTTTAACAGTGTGTTTTCCATTAGTACAACAGCTTCTTTTTCTTCAATCACTGTTTCCATTGTTGTGTCAGGAGTTCTATGCAAAGGAGCGCCAGCACAACAAAATCATCACAGTCACAAAGCAAAGCCCTGGCAGAATTAAATAGACTTCAAAGTCTTTCCTCACTAAACACTCTGATTATACACCTGAATGAGGAGAGGAGGCAGAGGAGCACTAGGGTCTCCACCTTAATTTACCTCCACAGGACTGACATGGAAAGGAAAAGGCAACCGGCTGTTTGTTTCGACTACTTTTGTTCATGCTGACGTTCAGATGAGGCAAAGACATGCATTCTCTGCGTGCCTACGTTGCATTCCATGGCTCATTTCACTGAAGATTCATACATAGTCTACTATTAATGGTAAAACGGGTCCGCCGATAGGGCTGCCGTGCTACTAGCTCTTAGGAAACTTTGCAGTTTTTTTATGTGTTATTTTTTTTACATTAGTAGGCCAGGACATTGTTTGTGTTCTTACATACAGCCGGGAAGAACTTTTGGATATCAGAGCAGCGGTAATTTACCAGCATTATGACCAGGAATACGACTTTCCCGAATCGGATCCTTTGTTCGTACCCCCCAGGGCAATTGAACTGATTCCAGAGACTGATTTAAAACACAGCCAGTGGAAAATAAGTAGTGGACTTCCAGTCCGACTCAGGAGGCGCACACCACCCACCGCTTCCGAGTATATTACTCGCTAATGTTCAGTCTCTGGATAATAAAGTTGATGAGCTCAGGGTGAGGATTTCCTTCCAGAGAGATATCAGCGATTGTAACACTCTGTTTCACGGAAACATGGCTCTCTCGGGATATACTGTCTGAGCCTGCACATCCAGTTGTGTTCTCAGTTCATTGCACAGACAAAAATAAATATCTCTCCGGGAAGAAGAAGGGCGGGGTGTATGTTTCATGATTAAATACTTATGGTGTGATTGAGATGTCGTTTTGTTCACCCGACCTAGAATACCTCACAATTAAATGCAGACCGTATTACCTCCCAGGAGAATTCTCTCCTGTTATAGTCACAGCCGTGTATATTCCCCCTCAAGCCGAAACCACGATGGCCCTCAAAGAACTTCACTGGACTTTATGCAAACTGGAAACCACATATCCTGAGGCCGCATTTTATTGTAGCTGGGGATTTTAACAAAGCAAATTTGAGAAAAACGTTAGCAGTTCTATCAACACTGACTGTAGTACTCGCGCTGCTAAAACACTCAACCACTGCTACTCAACTTCCGGGATGTCTACAAGAACCTCCCCATCCTCCCTCTGAGTTTATCAGGAAGTGTATAGGAGATTGTACCCACTGTGATTATTTAAACCTACCCTAAACTAGAAACCATGGATAGATGGCAACATTTGCGCAAAACTGAAAGTGTGAACCATAGAATTGAACCATGGCAAGGTGACTGGGAATATGCCCAAATACAAACAGTGTAGTTATTCCCTCTGTAAGGAAATCAAACAGGCAAAACGTCAGTATTGAGACAAAGCGGAGTTGCAATTAAACAGCTCAGACATGAGATGTATGTGGCAGGGTCTACAGACAATCACAGACTACAAAGGGAAAACCAGCCACGTCGCAGACACTGACGCCTTTCTTCCAGACAAGCTAAACACCATCTTTGCCCACTTTGAGGATAACACAGTGCCACCGACGCGGCCCGCTACCAAGGACTGTGGGCTCTCCTCCTCCATGGACGTGAGTAAGATATTTAAGAGTGTTAACCCTCGCGAGGCTGCTGGCCCAGACGGCATCCATAGCCGCGTCCTCAGAGCATGCGGAGACCAGCTGGCTGGAGTGGTTACGGACATATTCAATCTCTCCCTATCCCAGTCTGCTGTCCCCACATGCTTCAAGATGTCCACCATTGTTCCTGTACCCAAGAAAGCATAGGTAACTGAACTAAATGACTATCACCGTAGCACTCACTTCTCTCATCATGAAGTGCTTTGAGAGACTAGTCAAGGATCATATCACCTCTACCTTACCTGTCACCCTAGACCCACTTCGATTTGCTTACCGCCCCAATAGATCCACAGATGATGCAATCGCGTGCACACTGCTCTATCCCATCTGACAAGAGGAATACCTATGTAAGAATGCTGTTCTTTGCCTATAACGCAGCATTCAACATCATAGTACCCTCCAAGCTTATCATTATGCTTGAGGCCCTGGGTCTGAACCCCACCCTTTGCAACGGGGTCCTGGACTTCCTGACGAGCCGCCCCCAGGAGTTGAAGGTAGGAAACAACACCTCCCCTTCGCTGACCCTCAACACTGGGGCCCTGCAAGGATGCGTGCTCAGCCCCCTCCTGTACTCCCTGTTCACCCATGATTGCATGGCCACGCACGCCTCCAACTCAATCATCAGATGACGTTTGCAGACGACACGACAGTAGCAAGCCTGATTAGGTGAGGGCCCTGGGAGTGTGGTGCAGGAGAATAACCTCTCACCCAACATCAAACAATAAAAGAGCTGATCATGAACTTCAGGAAACAAAAAAATTAGCACCCCCCCATCCACATTGACTGGACTGCAGCGAAGGTGGAAAGCTTCAAGTTCCCTCAGCGTACACATCACTGACAAACTGAAATGGTCCACCCACACAGACAGTGTGGCGAAGAAGCTCAGGAGGTTGAAATTTGGCTTGACTCCTAAAACCTTCAAACTTTTACAGATGTACAATTGAGAGCATCCTGACGGGCTGTATCACCGCCTGGTACAGCAACTGCACCGTCCACAACTGCAGGGCTCTCCAGAGGGTGGTGCGGTCTGCACAACGCATTACCGGGGGCAAACTACCTGCCCTCCAGGACACCTACAGCACCCGGTGTCACAGAAAGGACAAAAATATCATCAAGGACAATAACCACTCAAGCCACTGCCTGTTCACCCCGCTATCATCCAGAAGGCGAGGTCAGTACAGGTGCATCAAAGCTGGGACTGAGAGACTGAAAAACAGCTTCCTTATCAAGGTCATCAGACTGTTAAATAGCCATCACTAGCACATTAGAGGCTAATGCCCTATTTACATAGACTTGAAATCACTGGCCACTTTAATAATAGAACACTAGTCACTTTAATGTTTACATATTTTGCATTACTCATCTCATGTGTATATACTGTATTCTATCCTATTCTACTGTATCTTAGTCTATGCCACTCTGACATTGCTCTTCCAAATATTTATATATTCTTAATTCCATTCCTTTACTTTGATGTGTGTGTGTGTGTATTGTCGTGAAATTGTTAGATATTACTTCTTAGATATTACTGCACTGTTGAAGCTAGAAAAAGAAGCATTTCGCTACACCCGCAAAAACATCTGCTAAACACGTGTATGTGACAAATAAAATGTGATATCTTTAGATCTCTCCAGATATCTTCAAAGGACATCTCAGATTCAGTGCTCTGACTGGACAAAGATAACAATTCCTGATTTTTGTTTAGATGTTGCCCTCAAGTAAATTCCCTTTTACTGAAACAGTGAGTTGCGTGTTCTCAAGAGTCAGATGCATTTAACAAGGGTCTTTTTACTTGAATTCTTTCCACTCAATGATCTTTACAAGGGAGTGTTTCCATTTTTACAAGGGACTTTGACAATGCTCGTTATATCCCTTAACAACATCAGTGAGTAAGAGTTTGACACGTGACCGGGGTGGGATTTTAAACCAACAATGGGATTCGATGAGTTCTAGCTTCTGTTGCTAGAACTTGCAAAATTCTGACTGGATCACGTAATGAACCAAAGGGTCCGTTGCTATGCTGGTTGCTTGGCTCTATTTTACCTCGTAGTGGTAGCGAAGGACGGAGGACGAGGGCAGTTCTAGTTCTATTTCACCTCTTAAACGCTCGCTCAGTCCGCGCAAAGTTATTACCTCAGAATAGCCCTTATGCACATTCCATGATCAAACGTTCCAAACACACTTCCTACCGGTGTGGCAATTTCCGGTGGTGCATACTATAGAACGGATGTCAGTCTAGTTGTTATCGACGATATAACGTTACTACCACTATCTTGCAGTTTTTTTTCTAGGTGTCTTCAGGACTTGCCTCAAATTAATATTAATGATGTACATCGAATTGTTAAATCAGCCTCAGACTCCAGCTAGCAAGAATGAAAAGGGGTTCAAGATGTATATAGGAAGCTACATAGACAACTATGAAGATGAGTACCAAGTCAGTGACAGATATAACGTTAGCTAGCAACAATCATATTAGCTAGCTAATTGAACTAGTAACTGGAGCTAGCTAGTTACTTTGTAAAATTATGTGACGTTGACAGAATCTACCTGAGAATGTGTGTATTTTCGTTAGCAAGGTTATGCTTGCTAGCTATATTTGAAAGCTAAAAATAATTGTTATTCATGTCTTCTACACAGTAATGTTATCTAACAACGATACATTGACAGGGGAGATCACCGTGAGGGCTGCCTGTCACAGGTCCATGAGGAAGAGTTAAAAGCCGCACAGCTTGAGAGTAGGGAAAGGTTATAGATAGCTACTAGGGACCTTGTTAAACATCTCCTGTGGGATACTGTCATCATGGTCAAAATGTGTTGGAGACAGTGTCAACGTTTAATCTTAACAATAGATAGATATTAATGATGGGTCCCAATCCCAATTTAGAATTGCCCACTTAACAGGTTATTTGGTAACGATCTGTTGACGCGGTGTTTGGTAATTTTGTTACTGAGACAATGTACTCCTGTATAGTTAAATGAGCCCCTAGTTAAGAAGACTAGACACTATCTTAATTGTTATTTATGGGCTGCATTCAGGCCAAAGAGTTCAACCTTGATTTCATCAGACCAGAGAATCTTGTCTTTAGGGGACTTTTGGCAAACACCAAGCAGGCTGTCATGTGCCTTTTACTGAGGAGTTACTGAGGCTTCCGTCTGGCCACTCGACCATAAAGGCCTAATTGGTGGAGTGCTGCAGAGATGGATGTCCTTCTGGAAGGTTCTCCCATCTCCACAGATGAGCTCTGTCAGAGTGATCATCGGGTTCATGGTCAGCTCCCTGACCAAGGCCCTTCTCCCCCGATTGCTCAGTTTGGCCGGGCGGCCAACTCTAGGAAGAGTCTTGGTGGTTCCAAACTTCTTCCATTTTAAGAATGATGGAGGACTTCAATGCTGCAGAAATGTTTTGGTACCCTTCCCCAGAGCTGTGCCTCGACACAATCCTTCTCGGCACTCTACAGACAATTCCTTTGACCTCATGGCTTGGTTTTTGCTCTGACATGCACTGTCAACTGTGGGACCTTATATAGACAGGTGTGTGCTTTTCCAAATCATGTCCAATCAATTGAATTTACCACAGGTGGAATCCAATCAAGTTGTAGAAAAGTCTCAAGGATGATCAATGAAAACAGGATGCACCTGAGCTTAATTTCAAGTCTCATAGCAAAGGGTCTGAATACTTATGTAAATATGGTATTTTTTTGTTGTTGTTATTTTTAATACATTTGCAAAGATGTACTTTTTGCCTCGCAATTGTTATTTACCAGCTCTTTCATTATTTATTACTTTTATTTCAAAAACTTTTGTAGGTATTTTTCTTAAATGCATTGATGGTTAAGGGCTTGTAAGTAAGCATTTCACTGTAAGGTCTACACATGTTGTATTTGGCGCATGTGAGAAATAAAATTTGATTTGACAAACATTGGCAGTAGAATGGCCTTACTGAATAGCTCAGTGACTTTCAATGTGGCATCATCATAGGATGCCACCTTTCCAACAAGTCACTTTGTCAAATTTCCCTGATAGAGCTGCCCGATCAATTGTAACTGCTGTTATTGTGAAGTGGAAATGTCTAGGAGCACAACAGCTCAGCCTCAAAGTGGTAGGCCACACAAGCTCACAGAACAGGACCGCCGATTGCTGAAACGCGTAGCACATGTAAATCGTCTGTCTACGGTTGCAACATTCACTACCGATCTCCAAACTGCCTCTGGAAGCAACTTCAGCACAATAACTGTTAGTCAGGATCTTCATGAAATGGGTTTCCATGGCTGAGCAGCAGCACACAAGCCTAAGATCACCATGCACAATGCCAAGAGCCAACTGGAGTGGTGTAAAGTTCGCCGCCGTTGGACTCCGGAGCAGTGGAAATGCGTTCTCTGGAGTGATGTATCACGCTTCACCATCTGGCAGTTCGTTGGACAAATCTGGGTTTGGGGGATGCCAGGAGAATGCTACCTTCCCAAATGCATAGTGCCAACTGTAAAGTTCGGTGGAGAAGGAATAATGGTCTGGGGCTGTTTTTCATGGTTCGGGCTATGCGTCTTAGTTCCAGTGAAGGGTAATCTTAACATTACAGCATACAATGATATTCTAGACAGTTCTGAACTTCCAACTTGTGGCAACAGTTTGGGGGAAGGCCCTTTCCTGTTTCAGCATGACAATTCCCCCTTGCACAAAGCGAGGTCTATACAGAAGTGGTTTGTTGAGATTGGTGTGGAAGAACCCTGAACTTAAACCCATCTATCACCTTTGGGATGAATTGGGAGCCAGGCCTAATCGCCCAACATCAGTGCCCAACTTCACAAATGCTCTTGTGGCTGAATGGAAACAAGTTCCCACAGCAATGTTCCAACATCTAGTGGAAAGCCTTCCCAGAAGAGTGGAGGCTGTTTATAGTAGCAAACTTAAAATGTTGTTTTCCCCTAACAGTCTTAAAAGCTTTGCGTGTGTGTGTGTGCATACATGTAAAGTGATAATATCAAGATAATATATACATCAGGGGCTCCGTACCCGCCTGCAGGCTTTCGCTCCTCTCTAATCTAGCACATAGGATTCTACTAATTAGCTTCTCACCAGGACCTCAGCTGAATCAGATGTGTTAAAACAGGTTGGGACAGAAAGCCTGCATACCCAGTAGTTCTCCATGAAGGCATTAACCACCCCTGTTGTAGATGGGGGGTTTATATTTCTTGGTACAATATAGTCGGTGTACAGAGTTGTTATAATGAAGTTGTCCACCCCTTCTGGTTATAGTCTATGCCTTTTATCTCTAACGATTTACCTCATTATGAGATACAAATGTACCAAATATACTCTAGCTGAGCGGGCCTCTACTCTGTGTTGCATATGTAGAGATCTGAAACAAATGCCATTAAAAAGTAGTTTAGAAAACGATCGGTTCACTTTCCCGACTAATCCATATGGTTCGGAAGCAGTTTTCTTACAACAAGCCATTATTTAAAACATTTGTATTTCATATTTTGAAGCTTTAGCAGCAGTAAGTTCCTCTCAATCAATTCTGCTCTCCGTTAGGTACAGTATCAGAGCTGCTTAGGGAACAAAGAGTGTTGCTGATGCCAGGCTTTGACTCAGTTAGGGATTGATTGTGTACATTGACCATTGCCGATAATGGAGAGAGTTGTTGTTATTGGCAGGGCAAGGTGGGAGCGCATGGATCGTTGTAGTTATAGAGGACAGTCAGATGAGAGTAATGAGAATTGTATCTAGGCTGGCTGTGTAATAAGGGGTTCTCAATTGAACAGATTTCTATGAGAATGGGACTCCAATGAAAGGCTGCCTCAATAGAGGTCAATGATCCATGCATGATTACGTGCTATTATCTTTCGATTTCTCTAATGAAGCTAGAGTCACAAAACAAAGTTATGCCCTACTGCGTACTACATAATGTCTTCGAAATTCATTGGTCATACACAGTAGGAGATAATACATTGGACATGAGACAAAACAATCCCTTTCGCAACTGCTGTGACAGGATACTTCCTTGATGTAAGATAAGGAATGTATTATCCCACACAGAAACCATTTAGACGAAGCACAATAGTACAAAACGTTCTGAAATGTACAGTAATAAATCAGGGTTTTGTCTTGTTTGGGGAGGACACATTCATTTGACAAATATTAATCAATTTCCTGCGCTACTCTGTAGCATGACTGTTCAGGCGGTTAATGAACTACTCTTTTTCTCCAGTATCTCTCCTGTATGAGAGAACTTGCCTCTACTTTGAGCAGCCCCACAGGCACAACTCTAGGTGTATCAAACGTGTTCACTGTTAAAACCGGACAAAGATCAATACCTGCCTATCATGTCCATATTTCAACGACCAGACTTTGTTTGAAGTAGTACTAGACCATGCGGTTCTCAAAAGTGGATTTTTAAGTCAGCAAATTTCTCTGATTTGTCAAATTCAAAAGTTGGTGTTTTTCTCCTAAATGTGTTTATATAGTGCATTATATCAAATTCTGCATGTGGTTTATTCTACACTGAGTACATGTAACAGTATAACTTTAGTACGTCCCCTTGCCCCGACCTCGGTGCGCGAACCAGGGACCCTCTGCACACATCAACAACGGTCGCCCACGAAGCATCGTTACCCATCGCTCCACAAAGGCCGCGGCTCTTGCAGAGCAAGGGGCAACACTACTTCTAGGTTTCGAGGCAAGTGACGTAACTGATTGAAACGCTACTAGCGCGTACCCGCTAACTAGCTATATCCATTTCACATCCGTAACACTCACCCCCCTTTCAACCTCCTCCTTTTCCGCAGCAACCAGTGATCCGGGTCCAGGACCAATGTAACAGTATAATTTTGGCGTCCCCTCGCCCGACCTCGGGCGCGAACCAGGACCCTCTGCACACATCACAACGGTCGCCCACGAAGCATCGTTACCCATCGTTCCACAAAGGCCACGGCTCTTGCAGAGCAAGGGGCAACACTACTTCTAGGTTTAGAGCAAGTGACGTAACTGATTGAAACGCTACTCCGCTGTACCCGCTAACTAGCTAGCCATTTCACATCCGTTACATACACAACATTAAGAACACCTGCTTTGGCCTTACTGTTATGGTTTTTGTTGTCCTTGATGTCTTGTTTTTTGCATTGTTGTTTTCTGTTTTCCTTTGTCTTTCTCTTTTGTTGATTTTGTTGGTGGAATTATTATATTTTCCCTTGGGGGGGTGGGGTCTCAGATGGTTGAGTGGTTAAAGCTAATCCAGGTGCAGGCTATGATCCCTTATTGATGTCACTTGTTAAATCCACTTCAATCAGTGTGGATGAAGGGGAGGAGACAGGTTAAATATAAATTTTTAAGCCTTGAGACAATTGAGACATGGATTTTGTATGTGTGAAATTCAGAGGGTGAATGGGCAAGACAAAAGATTGAAGTGCCTTTGAACGGGGTATGGTAGTAGGTACCGTTTGTGTCAAACTGCAACGTTGCTGGATTTTTCACACCCAAAGGACATCCAGCCAACTTGGCACAACAATGGGAAGCATAGTCAACATGGGTCATGTAAGAAATTGTATAAGATACTGGTAACTTGTTTTAACCACTTCTCAACATAAGCTATAACTTGGCACAACATCCACCCATCCCCCACTATACCCCCACTTTTGTACCTTGTTAAGTAACCACAGACCCACATACTCAACCCTCCCCCATGAATAGGACTCTGTTAAAACAGATGCATATGCATTATGCTCAAGGATGAGACTATAAGACAATGAACTGTGGGAAGGGCCAATGGAAACGTCGACATCAGGCCGAACAGGATTACCCACGACCCAGATCGACCAATCGGAAGGCCAGACTTCAAGATCAACCTACTTTGCTAGTTGTCTATATAATCTGTATGTACTGTGTAGAGCGGCCTCTTCTCCGACGATTTCATAAGAATCTGACAGAAAGGGGCCGTGCACGTTTTTGCCTGATATCTTTACACTCGAATAAAACGGCCTTATTATAAAATTATCCACCTCGTCCTATGTCTCCACTTGTTCTCCTGTCTCAAGTAAACGTTTTATCAACAGTCAGCATCCCTGTGGAACGCATTTGACACGAATTGAGACTGTTCTGAGGGGAAAAGGGTGAAGGTGTTCCTAATGTTTATTATAAAACTGGTTGTTTAGATCCTGGATGCAGATTGGACGAGCAGCGTTCCAAGCCGTGCTGTATTGGCCAAAGACACACCTATAGCTGCTAACAGTTCAATCTGAAAATTATCACTGCGCCTCCATAAGAATATCATGTTCATGTTGCTTTCCGAATCATCTCTTGTATTTATCTCAACTCGCACATTATTTCCCCTTGCTTCCAGCATAGCATTTAGTTTGGTACAGCGGGTGTTAATAAATCCTCGCTGTCTGCCTGTTGGACCTCGGAAACAATGTTTCCTTTTGAATTTCGATCTCTGTGGACAAGACCATTTTTTAAAACCCAAACTAAATCACGAATTACCGTCATTATCATGGAAATATCCAAGTAAATGCCAGTAGAAAAAAAATAATGAACATGCAGCTGGTCATTGAACCGGTTAAGTTCAATGTTTGACGTGACTGGGTTAGCTGAGAGAGCTAGCAAGTGACAAAGTTATTCAGCCTGCATAGCAACCGTCAGTAGACGCCAGCAAAAAACGTAATTAAATTGTTGCCCGCAGTACAGTTAGTCACTAACACTCTAGATAACATGAAAACCTAACCAGCTCTGCTAAGGAGAGTAAAATGGTCAGAGTGAGGTGTTCTCTCAGATGTGTCTGCAAGTTGCTAGTAAGCTAGCCAACTTTAGCCAGTTAGCTTGGGTACTTTACTGCCATTGAGGTCAGAACGCTCGGATCAACCCTTGGCTAGTGTGCGCTCTGAACGCACCGARAGCGAAACTCTACATTTACAAAACAGACAATCTTGACCACGCTCTGAATTGACGAACAACCCAGAGTCCACTCTAATACACTGGAGGCAATTTAGGAACGCACCCTATATATTCTGGTGGAAGAATGAAATTGTATGACTTGACTTAGGAAAATATGTAAAATGTTGGTAACAGTTTTATAAAAGCAATAAGGCACGCCAGGCAGTGCTGAATCATGAATACAGTCACAGGTAAATGTGACTGTTCTCATGATACAGCACTGCCTGGCGTGCCTTATTGCTTAAGTATCCTCAGTGTATATCTCAATCCAACACTGTTTGTATTCTTTAACTCAATTTGATTGTGCTACAGTTCCAGGGCATCACCATTCAAACACCTGGTCTTGATATGTTGGCCATCTGCTGTAGGCAGTGGTTGCTGAGCCAATAATATTTGCACATGGCAGTTCAATTGACTACAGCACATTCATGAGGCCTATATAGGCCTAACCCATACCAGAACACACAGCAGTTCAGTTTCACATCGATTTTCAACTATCACAGCACTGCCAATCAGATAGGACAACAGCTACCCACTGAGCTAGGCCACAACTCAGGATGGCACCAAACTACACAGTTCGCTGGTGATGAAACCTCCATCCACTCCCCATTACACATGAGACATTCATGTAGAAATGAAGATTAATGGCAAGAAGATAGAGGGCAGTCCACCAGCATCCTTCCATCTACGGATCACACAATCAATAAAAAGAGAGTGAACTGAACACACAATCAATGGAGATATAGAGGGAACGAGTGAGGCCTGGCTGAGTTAGCATCCACACAGCAGGACTGACCACTTGGAATTAGAGGAGACGTTATTAATATACATGAGCTGGAATCTTAAATGGACATTGACTCCAAGGCTGGCAGATAACATAGTAGCTGTAAAATATTTTCTCTGAAAATGAGGGCACTGTTTTGATATTGAACTTTAGGGCAGCCCAAGCGCACAGTGTAGCTTGGAGTCAATGCAGGGTGTTTAGCAGTTGCTTCTCTATAGGTATTAACTAAATAACAGTATCAGAGGCTGTGGGCTGAATGTCTAACAGGTATCATTGCCTTACTGATGAATAATAAATGGGAGTAAAACAAAATAAACATTGCCAGAAAATGTCAGTTTCACTTTCTGAACAGAGGAGCCTTTTTCTAAACTGTGATAATTCATAAAAAGTCCCTATTTAATTGTAAACATACACAATCATATGGAGAGCATACAGTACATTAAAGAGATCCCTTTGAAGTTTTGAAATGACTTGAACATTTTCCAAAGATACGGTGTGCAGAAAATAACATTAAGAAGTTGTTCCAAGCCTTGTAGATCTGAATAAGAGTTCAAAGCCAATGACTCTTGTGAGTGAATGATGTTTGAAGCTGTTAAACATTAGGTAATTTCCAAACTTCCTCATGTCGACAGTGAAAGTGAAAACTAACTTGTCAGGGGATTTGCCGTGTTGTATTTATACTTGTGAATTCATTTTCAATCATTAGTTACGATTCACTAAGCAGATTGTACAGGTGGTAAGTGGAATTTTTTATTTAAATATGGATTTAATGTTGAGGGGAAAAGACAATGTACTGCTTAAAATACTGCTTGTTTGTTTCTGTGAATGCGAGAGAGAGATGAGGGAGCCTTCGACTGGCATCACCATTTTAAAAGGTCTTTGTTATCTAAAATGTTTAAAGGTATATGCATGTGTGGTTTGGATGAAGTGCACTAGTACATTGTCATGCATAGTGATCTAGCAGTTTAGGTGTTCCTGACCATAATTGTTTGCTATCAAGTTGATTGGGCAGGTTTAAGCCAGGTGTGGTAAGTTAGCGAATTAACGTGTAGTTCACCCATGCTTTCAGTCTCCCTATATAGTAGTTCTATTTGATGTAGCTCTGTCTTTTAAAGTAAAATGTACATGACTAAATATGGACATTTTAAACTAATGAATGAAATTAACTTATGTTTTCCATAGTGTTACCTGGTCTAATTAAAAAATATATTCAAATTAAATGCTCATTCTCATTGGTTACTCAGTGTGGGTGGGATTGGGGAGCAAAGGGATAAATGCTGTCCTTTTCTCTCAGCTCAGGGTTAAATACCATTTGACAATGTGCTCAGTAGCAGTTTGTAGTGTACAGGCAGTTGATTTAGGCTGTTCTGGTAGACTCTCTTTAGTCCCAGTAAGGGGAGAGTTGGGCTCTGCTTAGAACTGGAAAAGGGATCATCTGTATTTATGATATTTAGCATTTAGGCCCAGTCTTAGCTGCAGTAGGAACAGTATTGAGGGGCTGAGCTTTACATTCGCTGTCATTTTTGAGTTTTCATATCCTGAATGTTGCTGCTATGGACAACTGTTTTCTAGACAAGCCATGTATCCTGAAATGCTGCATCTGTAATAAATTCAAGGATTGTTTTTGTACAATCATGGGTCCTCCTCATTCTCACCTGTCACCTCCCTTGGCTACTCTGGGTCTGTCACACCCTGGCCTTAGTTATCTTTGTTTTCTTTATTATTTTAGTTAGGTCAGGGTGTGACATGGGGGATGTATGTGTTTTGTATTGTCTAGAGGTTTTGTATGTTTATGGGGCAGTGTCTAGTCTAGGTATATGTATGTCTATGGTTGCCTAGATTGGTTCTCAATTAGAGACAGCTTTCTATCGTTGTCTCTGATTGGGAACCATATTTAGGCAGCCATATTCATTAGGTAGTTCATGGGTTATTGTCTATGTTAGTTGTCTGTGTCTGCACTATTTGTTTATAGTGTCACGTTCGTTCGTTTGTTGTTTTGTAGTTTGTTTAAGTGTTCTTCATTTTCGTCTTCAATAAATAGAAGATGTATTGTTATCACGCTGCGCCTTGGTCCTCCTCTCTTCCACCATATAACGACCGTGACAGGGTCAGCTATTCTATGAAGAGAGAGAACATTTTGCGGTCACATTCTAATGCATTATTACTTCAACGCTTCATGACACTACCATTTATAATGCCTGGCACGTTTTGTAAAAATACAGTACCAGTCAGAAGTTTGGACACCTACTCATTCAAGGGTTTTTCTTTATTTCCAACATTGTAGAATAATAGTGAAGACATCAAAACTATGAAAAAACACATATGGAATCATGTAGTAACCAAAAAAGTGTTAAACAAATCAAAATATATTTTATATTCTTCAAAGTAGCCAGCCTTTGCCTTGATGACAGCTTTGCATATTCTTGGCATTCTCTCAACCATCTTAACCTGGAATGCTTTTCCAACAGTCTTAAAGGAGTTTCCACATATGCTGAGCACTTGTTGGCTGCTTTTCCTTCATTCTGCGCTCCAACTCATCCCAAACCATCTCAATTGAGTTGAGGTCGGGTGATTGTGGAGGCCAGGTCATCTGATGCAGCACTCCATCACTCATCTTCTTGGTCAAAAAGCCCTTACACAGTCTGGAGGTGTGCTGGGTCATTGTCCTGTTGAAAAAACAAATGATAGTCCCACTAAGCGCAAACCAGATGGGATGGCGTATTGCTGCAGAATGCTGTGGTAGCCATGCTGGCTAAGTGTGCCTTGAATTCTAAATACATCACTGACAGTGTCACCAGCAAAGCACCCCCACACCATCACACCTCCTCCTATATGCTTCATGGTGGGAACCACACATGCAGAGATCATCCGTTCACCTACTCTGTGTCTCACAAAGACATGGCGGTTGGAACCAAATATCTCAAATTTGGACTCATCAGACCAAAGTACAGATTTCCACAGGTCTAATGTCCATTGCTTGTGTTTCTCGGCCCAAGCAAGTCTCTTCTTCTTATTGGTGTTCTTTAGTAGTGGTTTCTTTGCAGCAATTCAACCATGAAGGCCTGATTCATGCAGTCTCCTCTGAACAGTTGATGAGATGTGTCTGTTACTTGAACTCTGTGAAGCATTTATTTGGGCTGCAAATTCTGAGGCTGGTAACTGTAATGATCTTATCCTCTGCAGAGAGAACTCTGGGTCTTCCTTTCCTGTGGCTGTTCTCATGAGAGCCAGTTTCATCATAGCGCTTGATGGTTTTAGCGACTGCACTTGAAGAAACTTTCAAAGGTCTTGACATTTTCCGGATTGACTGACATTCATGTCTTAAAATGAATGATGGACTGTTGTTTAACTTTTAACAATGCATACCTGTTAATTGAAATGCATTCCAAATGACTACCTCATGAAGCTGGTTGAGAGAATGCCAAGATTGTGCAAAGCTGTCATCCAGGCAAAGGGTGGCTACTTTGAAGAAACTCAAATATAAAATATATTTTGATTTGTTTAACACTTTGTTTGGTTACTACCTGATTCCATATGTGTTATTTCATAGTTGTGATATCTTCACTATTATTCTACAATGTAGAAAATAGTAAAATAAAGAAAAACCCTGGAATGAGTAGGTGTGCAAACTTTTGTGTGGTATTGTAGGTCTGACTGTCAGAGAAAGCATAATGACTAGGTATATGTGTTTCAGAGATAGGTACTGTACATGGATGACAATACAAATGTGATATTAACTCAAAGCTAATGAGGTAAAAACATGATTGAAAGGGTCTCTGTGCCTATACATTTACAGTGCATTTACATTGATTTAGAGAGAAATCCAACCTGTCTCTGACTCCCTGGCAACTGTCACTTATCCATTGTTGATCTGTTATGATGTAATCCTGATTTGAATGCAAATAGTCTGGGTACACCTGGAATGAGTTAATATTTCACAGACCAGTAAACTCTAAAGTCTAGTAGCATTCTGGTTGGGGACTTACAGTAAACAGGTGGTGGTTTCCTCCTCATTTTCCTCCCTCCAGGTTGACAGAGTTGGGATGAATGGGAAGTGTGTGTTCTTCATCAATGGAGCCTGTGGGAGCTATGAGTAATATCTGGGATGCTGCAGAGGGATCGTTGGACAGCTGCTCAGAGGAGGACTATGACTGTCCCATATGTCAGGATGTCCTGAAAACCCCCATCAGGACCAGGAACTGCAGACATGTGTAAATATACAAAACCATAACCCATAGTCAGGCCAAGGCATAGCCCAGGTCAAATGATCAAATAATCCTCAAAATGGCTGGCTCAGCTCAGTACTTTAGTTGCCAGATGTCTGTGATATTACAACAACAAAAAAGTCTTAGCCAACTCATTAGGATATATCCTATAGCCTACAATAAAATGCAACCTTTATTAAACAATAACCATCTCTGTCTTCCCAGGTTCTGTAAAAACTGCTTCCGCCTGGCTGTGAGGGCCCAGGGGCCACACTGTCCCCTGTGCAGGGGCCCTGTATCGGAGACTGAAAAGAGAGCAATAGATGTCCAGCAGCAGATGAGGGAGAGGAAAGGACAGTGCAGGGCCTGTGGTACTACGGTAGCAGACACTATTTATTACACTTTGTTTATAATGAGCTTAAATGTTTACACTTAAATGTTTTACCTGTGTCGAGTATGGAACATGTACTCAGTGTTTTGCAGTGTTAACTAAATACTGAGGAGGGCGTTGTTTTTCATGTTCTTCCATTGTTTCCCCTCCATTTACAGTCATGCTAGGGGAATCCCATAGTTAGTACATGTAGTTCTTCCCCAAACCAACACTACAATCAGGTCGCTGATCAAAGGGACAACACACAGGAAGAAAACTCTGTAGACTACACAGTACGATAAATACACTCCCAAGTGTGCTTATGATTTTCACCCCCTTAGGTCTTCCCCCTATATGAAGTATACTTTTCACCCATATAAATACCTAAGGGGTTGAAATGTTAATAAACACACTTGGGACTATATTATCACAGTGTGTGTGTTCCTTTTTTGATGATGAACATTTTACTTTAATATCTAACACCTCCTCAAAGCCTTTGGATGTGTGTACAAGGTTATATTCCCTGACTATAGACAAATTGGATTTATTTTATTTAGCCTTTATTTAACTAGGAAAGTTAGTTAAGAACAAATTCTTATTTACAATGACGGCCCGGACGATGCTGGGCCAATTGTGCACCGCACTATGGGACTCCCAATCAAGGCCAGATGTGATACAGCCTGGATTCGAACCAGGGACTGTAGTGACGCTTCTTGCACTAAGATGAAGTGCCTTACACCGCTGTGTCCATGTGTGTGTGTTAAGCATTCAAGTACAGTTAAATAGTTTAAAGGCCACTAAAGTTGTAAATATTGGTTATTGGTATTTGTATCTTTTTTTTGTGTGTCATGGAAAATATTGGATATCGGTATCTGCCAAAAATGTCATATCGGTGCATCACTAAACACTAATAAAGAGAGACCTAAGACAACATAGCATGGCAGCAACACATGACAACACAGCATGGTAACAACACAACATGACAACAACATGGTAGTAACACAAAACATGGTACAAACATTATTGGGCACAGACAACAGCACAAAGGGCAAGAAGGTAGAAACAACAATACATCACGCAAAGCAGCCTCAACTGTCAGTAAGTGTGTCATGATTGAGTCTTTGAATTAAGAAATTGAGAAAAAAACATCCAGTTTGAGTGTTTGTTGCAGCTCGTTCCAGTCGCTAGCTGCAGCAAACTGAAAAGACGAGCGACCAAGGGATGTGTGTGCCTTGGGGACCTTTAACAGAATGTAACTGGCAGAGCGGGTGTTGTATGTGGATGAGGGCTGCAGTAGATATCTCAGATAGGGGGGAGTGAGGCTTAAGAGGGTTTTATAAATAAGCTTCAACCAGTGGGTCTTGCAACGGGTATACAGAGATGACCAGTTTACAAAGAGTATAGAGTGCAGTGATGTGTCCTATAAGGAGCATTGGTGGAAAATCTGATGGCCGAATGGTAAAGAACATCTAGCCGCTCGAGAGCACTCTTACCTGCCGATCTATAAATTACGTCTCTGTAATCCAGCATAGGTAGGAAGGTCATCTGAATCAGGGTTAGTTTGTCAGTTGGGGTGAAAAGGAACGATGATAGAGGATGATAGAGGAAACCAAGTCTAGATTTAACTTTAGCCTGCAGCTTTGATATGTGCTGAGAGAAGGACAGTGTACTCCCAAGTACTTGTATGATGTGACTACCTCAAGCTCTAAACCCTCAGAGGTATTAATCGCACCTGTGGGGAGAGGGGCATTCTTCTTACCTATCCACATGACCTTTGTTTTGGAGGTGTTCCAAACAAGGTTAAGGGCAGAGAAAGCTTGTTGGACACTAAGAAATCTTTGTTGTAGAGCATTTAACACAAAATCCAGAGGGGGCAGCTGAGTATAGGACTGTATCATCTGCATAGAAATGGATGAGAGAGCTTCCTACTGCCTGAGTTCTGTTGTTTATGTAAATTGAGAAGAGCGTGGGGCCTAGGATCAAGCCTTGGTGACAAGCAGTGGCTGAAACAGCAGATGTTCTGACTTTATACACTGTACTCTTTGAGAGAGGTAGTTAGCAAACCAGGCCAAAGACCCCTCAGACACCAATACTCCTTAGCCGGCCCACAAGAACGGAATGGTCTACTGTATCAAAAGCTTTGTCCAAGTCAATAAAAATATCAGCACAACATTGCTTAGAATCAAGGGCAATGGTGACATCATTGAGGACCTTTATTAAGGTTGCAGTGACACATCCAGAACCTGAGCGGAAGCCAGAGTGCATACCCGAGAGAATACTATAGACATCAGGAAAGCCAGTCAGTTGATTATTGACACGTTTTTCCAACACTTTTGATAAACAGGGCAAAATAGAAATAGGCCTTTAACAGCATATCTCGAGGAGGTATATTACACAACTCTTACTTTTAGATTAATTTAATCTCTATATTAAAATTTTGGAGAGCCCCGGGCTAAAGTCCTGTAAATTCAAGCCAGTAGCATAAATGTGTGGCATATCTCTGTCGTTGAATCAGTTCCCGTGTTGCTGTTCTGTGTTGCAATGTTTGCGGTTTTCCAGACTAATTGGGCCACTTTGAAAATGATGTTGCGGGTGAAAATGTATTGGTAGTGGGTTTTTGGGCTATTTCTAAAGTACACTGCGGCCGCCATTGCATTTCTCTTAAAATATATATATTTCACTATGACCTGCTGCTGACTGTCAGGCAGTGAGGCAGGCTGTTGCTGACTGAGTGGTTGGGAGGACTGGAGGAGTGTGTGTGTGTGTGTGTGTGTGTGTGTGTTGAGAGAGCACTACAGTATTGGCTGAGTCAGGTGAGTGTGAGGAGAGCAGCAAGTTGTGACAAGTTGTGACAACTTTTTTTACCAGTTGTAGGTAGGCTATTTAGATTGTCATTATGGAGACACCGATTTCCAAACCTTTTTCCATAAGACATATTAATACGCTAGAACTGATGCACATCAAGAAATAATGCAGACAAAGTACTGGAAAATGACTTTGGGCACACTAGAGAGCATTCCATAAATCCGCTCGGAGGTGGTTTAAACTGCATTCTAATGTTGACTGCTTAAAGACAATGGTACCAAGCAAAGTGCTTTATGCATGCTCAGGTCTTGGGTCTCTGGGGCTGCCAGAGTAGAAATTTGAAAAGAAGTTATGGAACTCCCTCACGTGGTTCTTTTTAATGGGGGAAAAGTCCTCAATGCAACTGACATTAGGCTAAATGTGGAGAATTATACATTTGCCTCTGTTGGCCATCAAGTAGCCTATTCATGTATATGCCATTGCAGTCTACCATTTGATACAATACAATAATGTTGAAATGACAATATCACTGGAGTCATTGCAAATCAATTCGTGCCACTTGTGTAGCCTACCTGGAGCTGGCAAACTAATTTAATAAATAGCTTAACTTGAGTTTATCGTTGTTGTAGCCTTGTGTAATTAGGAACGCGTTAGATTGGCGGTAACAGTAGTCAGATTAGGCTGCAGGTAATACTAAAAAATAAACACTGGCTGTTGTTGACGAGCATATTCAGTTCATAAACATATTATTAATATTTAATTCAGTGATTGAAATGACAACATCCTCAGTAACCTATTCCAGCAGACTTATTGCGAAATCGCCTTGCTAATCATGTTGAATAAATTAGTCTGTTAATTTGAACTAAGCAAACTGCTAAATCGTTCAGTTTACATCTGGCCAACATCTTTTCTAGGCTACTGTAGATTATATTAAATGAGATGTAGGCCTATCAGGGGCCATCCATCACCTGCCATTATCTAAGCAAACTATGGCAATTTTATTAGAATCATAAACCCAGATTTTAATCTGTAGACTATGTCTATTGAAATGACATGTCAATCTCGCAAATGGAACATTTATAACAATTTGTAGTCTTAACATCTGGCACATAATAACAGCACAATTGCCAGAAAATAGCCTGACATAAGTTTTTTTTAATGTTCATCCAAGTGTTTTTTAGATCCTCTGTCATCACTCAAACGCTCCTGTCGGATTTATCTATAGTTATGCACATGCACAAAGGGGATTTATTTTTAAACCTGGTTCGAGCACTGAATGCTGTTTGGCTAAAAGACGTGGTATATCAGAACATATACCAGGGGTATGACAAAACATTACTTTTTACTGTTCTAATTACATTGGTAACCATTTTATAATAGCAATAAGGCACCCCCGGGGTTTGTGGAATATGGCCAATATACCACGGCTAACGTCTGTATCCAGGCACTCTGCGTTGTGTCATGCGTAAGAACAGACCTTTTCTATTTGATTTTTATTTAACCTTTATTTAACTAGGCAAGTCAGTTAACTTTTTTCATTCAACTTTTTCACCCTGGACATTTTAGCTGGACATGATTCTACAGGACCTCCACCAGCCGAAAAAGCTAAGTAGTTACATTAACACTAATTGCAGCCATCTAATTGCAGTCACTGGACTCATAATATACAAGAGAACTATTGCCTTATGGTGAGGATAGTCGTGTGGCAAGCCCAGCTTCAGATGCAATCGTTAGGCAAGGGCAATTTAAATATAGGAAAGTATGAAACAGCATCTGTGCCACCAGTAAGTACAGATAGTAGTATAAATCTCTCCACACAGTCCCCGCAGCCGAACAATTTTCTCAAGGTTTCTGGAAAGAAATGTGTCGAACATTCAGCCGACAAAAACTTTCAACCGGTTCTCTCCATTAAGGGTGTGTTCGTAAATTCAATCTGGAGTGCCAGAGACCGCTCAGAGTGCGCTCTGGGCGTTCGTAAATTCTGAGTTTGCCAGATTGTCAGTTTCGTAAATTCAGAGCATTTCGCTCTCGGAGCTTTCAGAGCGCACACTGGACGCTCTGACCAAGGTGTAGGATGATCCGAGCGTTCTGACCTTACAACGGCAGTCAAGCTCCCAAGCTAACTGGCTAACGTTGGCTAGCTTTCTAGCTACTTCCAGACACAAATGAGAGAACACCTCACTCTGTTTTACTCACCCTAGCAGAGCTGGTTAGGCTATCCAGAGTGTTGATGACTGTAACTGGGCTGCTGGCAACAATGTAATTACGCAGTTAGTGCTAACCACAGCTGCTAGAATCTTGACTAGAAGCAAAAAAAAATATCATATTACCCCAGTGCTAGCCTCTCTCTACACTGGCTTCCTGTTAAGGCTAGGGCTGATTTCAAGGTTGAACTGCTAACCTATAAAGCATTACATGGGCTTGTTCCTACCTATCTCTCCGATTTGGCCCTGCCGTACATACCTACACGTACGCAACGGTCACAAGACGCAATTCTCCTTATTGTCCCTAGAATTTCTAAGCAAACAGCTGGAGGCTTTCTCCTATAGAGCTCAATTTTGATGGTATGGTGTGCCTACCCATGTGAGACACAGACTCGGTGTCGACCTTTTAAGTCTTTACTAAAGACTCATTTCTTCAGTATGTCCTATGGTTAAATGTGTGGGGTGCGAAGGTGAACGACAAGGCACTGGTCTCTCTCGCTCTCTCTACTAACCAGTTGTACCCTCTACAACCACTGTGAACATTGGAACATCTTGAATAACAATCTGGCCTTAATGGCCATGTACTCTTATAATCTCCACCCGGCACAGCCAGAAGAGGACTGGCCACCCCTCAGAGCCTGGTTCCTCTCTAGGTTTCTCCCTAGGTTCCTGCCTTTCCCAGGGAGTTTTTCCTAGCCACCATGCTTCTACATCTGCATTGCTTGCTGTTTGGGGTTTTAGGCTGACTTTCTGTATAGCACTTTGTGACATCTGCTGATGTAAAAAGGACTTTATAAATACATTTGATTAATTTATCAACACCACCGGTGGATTAGATAACTTTATTAATTTATCTAATTGGTTGAAAAAAATGTTTTTACTTCACACATCACCCGTTTTATGTATAGACCTATGTGATTTCACTTCTCAGAAGTTTCTCAGCAAGATGAGGGTTCACTACAAAAGCTGCAGGAAGTACCTTGAGGAGTACGGCACCCCTCTTGACGCACCACCCACACCAGTCACACCAACGACTCAGGAAGTCAGCCGTGTATCTGTGGATACGATCCACATGACTGGGCAAGTATACAGAAACTGTACTTACATTTTTTACATTGGATAAAAGCAGAGACACGGCACAAAAAAATGGTATATCACACACTGCATTTGAGGAACAATGGGAAAGTAATTCTGCTTTGAAAGTTGATAAACTTGTAACCTCACTTTTGAGAAAATGGCCTTTGAATGTTTTGGTACCTACTGGAGAGCTCTTCTTTGTCTACACCCATTCAGCATCGTTCGCACCCTCTTAAACATTAGCCCCACCCATCTTTTTAAGGGTTGATCCAACAGCAGTCAAGCACCCAAGCTAACTTGCTAGCTACTTCCAGACACAAATGAGAGAACAGCTCACTGACCATTACTTGCCCTAGCAGAGCTGGTTAGGCTGTTTTTATGTTATCCAGAGCGTTGCTGCTGGCAACAATTTATGTATATTCAACGGGTGTTGAGCATTCGTAAATTTGACTGTTATCCTGCGCGAATTTACCAGCTACGTCTATCAACAGTTGTCGCAGTGACATTCTATTGAAGGGTGTGTTCGTAAATTCAATCTGGAGTGCCAGAGTGCGCTTTGGGCGTTCATAAATTCAGAGCATCTTCAGATTGTCTGTTCGTAAATTCAGAGTGTTTCGCACTCGGAGCGTTCAGAGCACAAATTGGACACTCTGGCAGATGAGTAGGGTTGATCCAAGCATTCTGACCTCACAACGGCAGTCAAGCACCCAAGCTAACTGGCAAACATTGGCTAGCTTGCTAGCTTCTTCCAGACACAAATGAGAGAACACCCCACTCGGACCATTTTACTCACCCTAGCAGAGCTGGTTAGGTTGTTTTTATGTTATCCAGAGCGTTGGTGACTGTAACTGTGCTGCTTGCAACAATTTAATTACGCTTTTTTCCCGACATTTACTGACACCGGCCATATTCAACGGGTGTTGAGCGTTCGTAAAATAATCAATTATTCTGTACACTGGCACACTCAGACGAGAGTTCACCTGAAATCGGAGTAGCTGGCCAGACTGAATTTACGAACGCACCCAAAATGGTTCCGTGCATAGTGATGTCTTTTGTAGCTAGCTAGCTAGGTAAACAATGAACCATAATCCCAACTCATGACGCTACTACCCTGCATGAATCTGCAGGTAGCTAATCAACCAGATTCAATGTTAGATAGCTAACATTAGGCTATAACTAGCAAAGCAAATGGCTCTGAGACACGAATAATAAGATCATACACATAATGTTAGCTAGCGAGCCAGCCAGCTAACGTTAGCTAGCTAACAGTACATTTTAACTTGAAATGAAACCACTTTCCATCAAAATTAGAAAAGTGTAATATCTGAAAAATGTAGCTAGCTAGACAATCTTACCCATGTGCATCATGGATTGACAGGTACCTGTCACAGATGCCATGGTTGCCCTTAGTTTTGAAGATGTAATCCAGAGACCGGTGTTTTCTCCATCTCCTTAGCTATCATACTCGAATTCCAATGATTTCAAAACTCAGTCCTCCAGAAAGTGGAGACCAACACTTATGCAGTTTTACTACACGATGCATTAAAAAAAAATCCACGTTAGACAGGATTACCTACACATACTGACTAGCTCAAATAGACAGAAGCGTGCTATATGGCAGACCAATCCAAACTCATCTCTAGGCATGTCCAGCCCACTCATTCTCTCAGCCAAACATGGCTACGGGAAGGTTGCTGACTTTTTCTGTGGCTAAACCAACTAGGCTCTTAATTTAACAATTGTATTCGTATTTTTAGATGGCATACAAGTTTGTTATTAAGGCACATGAGTTCACATGTTCCAGAAGGCATTTTTGCCAAAAAAAGTTTACGTTCAAACGGCTCTCCTGTGAAGTAGTAACCTGCAACATACATCTAGTTTCCTGAAATAGTCACAAGGATTAGTACTACTAGTAGTACTTTTAATAATACTGTAGTAGCAGAAGTAGCCTCCTTGAACTGGAAATACTAGTATTAGTACTGTAGTGTGGTACTACTAATAGTAGCAGAAGGAGTAGTAGTACTTAATAATAGTATCTTAATAGTAGAGGTATAGGCCTAGTACCTGACTATGGTGGAAGTGTTCTAGAGTTCATAGTGCTGTCGCTATCCAGAACTTTTCATGGTCAGTGAAGGTGAATACATGGCCAGAGCGGAGACCAAATCAGTTCTGCATCATTAGGCATCTACCTAAGATCCAAGCTTTTTAAGTAAAATAAGACAGCATCCTAGGAATATAAATAACCAGACCTAGATAAGACAACACTGAAACTACTCAGTCTGCATTAAGCTGACAGCTTAGTTTGATTGGTTGAGCTTTCCTTTGTCCCAGTTAGAACCTATAATCAAGGATAGGACACATTGGACCGTAGCATCAGCAAGAGGACAAAAACGTTCTCATCTTAATGTCCTCTTTGATGATATATTGGCTATAGTGAATACATTTGTGAATAACTTGTGTGTTAAATAGCCAGATAGGCTGTGACATATAGTATATAAGACACAGACTTCATTCTGATTTACAGTTATGGATGCAATGTTATCATGACTTTAATCAGCTTTCTCTTCCTCTTTCATTAAGCATGATCTGTTAGGAGGTCATGGAGATTAATAAAACATTTGTTTGAGTTTTTTTCTGAAAGTTGAGATTAGATATTTTGATCATTGATCAAAGAATTATACTCTCAAAATGGCGTATATTTGACTATTCTCATTATGTTTTCATCTAGGATTCTACCAGGACAGCCCACACAAACACAGATATCTGAATTGGTTAGGTATGTATGATCTTACTGTCAAAATGGATCCATGTTGTGAAATTATTTTATTTTTGTGCTTGTGTTAACGATTGTGACTTGTTTCTCAGGCCCAGAGTGTTGACGTTGGGGTTCCTGGGAGGAAGGGTGTACTCCTGCCCATACTGCCCCCTGCAGGGGCTCACAGACATGAGACTGGTCCAGCACTGTGTCGGCAGCCACACAGGAGAGAATGCTCCAGCTGTGAGTGAGCCTATTCTAACTTTCACCTAACTTTCACCTAACTTTCAAACATGAACCTCAATAGCAAGAGCTGCAACATGTCTTGAATAGTAATTAATGCTAGATTTTATATCTATACTGAACAAAAATATAAACGCAACATGTAAATTGTTGGACTCATGTTTCATGAGCTGAAATAAAAGATCCCAGACATTTTCCATACTCACAAAAAGCTTATTTATCTCAAATTCTGTGCGCAAATTTGTTTACATCCCTGTTAGTGAGCATTTCTCCTTTGCCAAGATAATCCATCCACCTGACAGGTGTGGCATATCAATACGTTGACTAAACAGCCTGATCAATACACAGGTGCACCTTGTGCTGGGGACAACAAAAGGCCACTCTAAAATGTGCAGTTTTGTCACACAACATAATGTCACAGATGTCTCAAGTTTTGAGGGAGTGTGCAATTGGCATGCTGACTGCAGGAATGTCCACCAGAGCTGCTGCTAGAGAATTGCATGCTAATTTCTCTACTATGAGCCTCATCCAACCTCGTTTGAAAATTTGGTAGTACGTCCAACCGGCCTCACAACTGCAGACCATGTGTAACCATACCAGCTCAGGACCTGCACTTAGGCTTCTGCACCTGTAGGATCGTCTTAGACCAGACAGCTGAAGAAACTGTAGTTTGCACAACCAAATAATCTCTGCACAAACTGTCAGAAACCAACTCATGGAATCTCATCTGCGTGGTCGTTGCCTCACCAGGGTCTTGAGCTGACTGCCCTTTGGCGTCGTGACCGACTTCAGTGGGCAAATGCTCACTTTTAATGGCCACTGGTATACTGGAGAAGTGTGCTCTTTACAGATGAATCCCTGTTTCAACTGTACCAAGGAGATGGCAGACAGCGTGTATGGCGTTGTGTCGGCGATGTCAACGTTGTGAACAGAGAGCCCCATGTTGGCGGTGGGGTTATGGTATGGGGAGGCATAAGCTGCAGATAACGAACACAATCACATTTTATCAATGGCAATTTGAACGCACAGAGATACCGTGACCAGGTCCTTAGGGCCATTCTCTTGCCATTCATCCGCCGCCATCACCTCATGTTTCAGCATGGTAATGCATGGTCCCATGTCGCAAGGATCTGTACACATTTCCTCGAAGCTGAAAATGTCCCAGTTCTTCCATGGCCTGCATACTCACCAGACATGTCACCCATTGAGCATGTTTCAGTTCCTACGACAGCGTGTTTCAGTTCCTGACAATATCCAGCAACTTCTCACAGCCATTGAAGAGGAGTGGGACAACATTCCACAGGCCACAATCAGCAGCCTGATCAACTCTATGCGAAGGAGATGTGTTGCGCTGCATAAGGCAAATGGTGGTCACACCAGACACTGACTGCTTTTCTGATCCACACCTTACCTTTTTCTTTTAAGGTATCTGTGACCAATGGATGCATATCTGTATTTCCAGTCATGTGAAATCCATATTTTAGGGCCTGTTAGTTTTTCCCTCGGTCTGTCAAAGAACTAGTTAAAGCTCAAACCAAGTTTATTCACCAACTGGGTCAAACAGCTGAAAAGACAAAGACATGTCTTACCAGCCCAAGTATTTATACCCTCCTTTAGGCGGAGTCTCCTCCTTGCACCTCTAAACACTACATCTTTGTTGCTAGGTAGGAAGTTAAGTGATGTGTGTAATAAAACTGTTCCTTCTCCCTTCATCTAACCTGACCTGACCCCGGCCCACCTTCGCTGTTGCGCCTTCTTCACCACAAAGTCTGTGTGGGTGGACCATTTCAGTTTGTCAGTGGTGTACGCCAAGGAACTGAAAACTTTCCACCTTCTCCACTGCTGTCCCGTCAATGTACATGGGGGGGGGGTGTTAGGGACTTCAGGAAAGCTCCCTCTGCTGCTTCCTGAAGTCCACGATCATCTCATTTGTTTTGTTGACGTTGATAGGTTTTCCTGACACCACACTCTGAGAGCCCTCTCCTCCTCCCTGTAAGCGGTCTCATCGTTGTTGGTAATCAAGCCTACTACTGTCGTGTCGTCTGCAAGCTTGATGATTGCGTTGGAGGCGTGCATGGCCACGCAGTCATGGGTGAACAGGGAGTACCAGAGGGGGCTGAGCACGCACCCAGCGAAGTGGAGATGTTGTTTCCTACCTTCACCACCTGGGGGCAGTCCGTCAGGAAGTCCAGGACCCAATTGCACAGGACGGGGTTGAGACGCAGGTCCTCAATCTTAATGATGAGCTTGGAGGGTACTATGGTGTTGAATGCTGAGCTATAGTCAATGAATAGCATTCTTACATACAGTGGCTTGCGAACGTATTCACCCCCTTGGCATTTTTCCTATTTTGTGGCCTTACATCCTGGAATTAAAATAGATTTCTTTTTTGTGGGTTTGTATCATTTGATTTACACAACATGCCTACCACTTTGAAGATGCAAAATATTTTTTTTTGTGAGACAAGAAACAAGACAAAAAGAATTGAACTTGAGTGTGCATAACTATTCACCCCCGCAAAGTCAATACTTTGTAGAGCAACCGTTTGCAGCAATTACAGCAGCAAGTCTCTTGGGGTATGTCTCTATCAGCTTGGCACATCTAGCCACTTGGATTTTTGCCCATTCTTCAAGGCAAAACTGCTCCAGCTCCTTCAAGTTGAATGGGTTCTGCTGGTGTACAGCAATCTTTAAGTCATACCACAGACTCTCAATTGGATTGAGGTCTGGGCTTTGACTAGGCCATTCCAAGAGATGTATATTTTCCCCTTTAAACCACTCAAGTGTTTCTTTAGCAGTATGCTTAGGTTCATTGTCATGCTGAAAGGTAAACCTCGGTCCCAGTCTCAAATCTCTGGGAGACTGAAACAGGTTTCCCTCAATTTCCCTGTATTTAGCGCCATCCATCATTCCTTCAATTCTGACCAGTTTCCCAGTCCCTGCTGATGAAAAACATCCCCACAGCATGATGCTGCCACCACCATGCTTCACTGTGGGGATGGTGTTCTCGGGATGATGAGAGGTGTTGGGTTTGTGCCTGACATAGCGTTTTCATTGATGGCCAAAAAGCTCCATTTTAGTCTCATCTGACCAGAGTACTTTCTTCCATATGTTTGGGGAGTCTCCCACATGCTTTTTGGCGTACACCAAATGTGTTTGCTTATTTTTTTCTTTAAGCAAGGGCTTTTTTTCTGGTCACTCTTCTGTCCCAGCTCTGTGGAGTGTACGGCTTAAAGTGGTTCTATGGACAGACACCCCAATCTCCACTGTGGAGCTTTGCAGCTCCTTCAGGGTTATCTTTGGTCTCTTTGTTGCCTCTCTGATTAATGCCCTCCTTGCCTGGTCTGTGAGTTTTGGTGGGTGGCCCTCTCTTGGCAGGTTTGTTGTGGTGCCATATTCTTTAAAACATTTTATAATGGATTTAATGGTGCTCCGTGGGATGTTCAAAGTTTCTGATATTATTTTATAACCCAACCCTGATCTGTACTTCTCCAGAACTTTGTCCCTGACCTGTTTGGAGAGCTTCTTGGTCTTTATGGTGCCACTTGCTTGGTGGTGCCCCTTGCTTAGTGGTGTTGCAGACTCTGGGGCCTTTCAGAACTGGTGTATATATACTGAGATCATGTGACAGTTAGATTGAACACAGGTGGACTTCATTTAACTAATTATGTGACTTCTGAAGGTAATTGGTTGCACCAGATCTTACTTAGGGGCTTCATAGCAAAGGGGGCGAATACATATGCACGCACCATTTTACCGTTTTATTTATTTTTTATTTTCTTGAAACAAGTAATTTTTTTCACTTCACCAATTTGGACTATTTTGTGTATGTCCATTACATGAAATCCAAATAAAAATCAATTTAAATTACAGGTTGTAATGCAACAAAATAGGAAAAACTCCAAGGGGGATGAATACTTTTGCAAGGCACTGTAGGTATTCCTCTTGTGCAGATGGGATAGGGCAGTGTAATGGCGATTGCATCGTCTGTGGACCTATTGGGGCAGTTAGCAAATTGAAGTGGGTATAGGGTGACAGGTAAGGTGGAGGTGATATGATCCTTGACTAGTTCCCTCCGGAAGTTCCCTCCGGAACTTTCATTATACACACCTGTCCCCTATTCCCACTGATTAGTACCTGTATAAGTGTGCCTTTTGGTTTCCATTGGGCTGTCCATTATTGTTACAATGTCCGTTGCTGCGTGTGAGTACCTGTGCTGTGTATTTTGTGGATTGCGCAGATGATTACGGGTCTCGTCCCGTGTGTTAATCATTGTGCACGTGTGTTATTTATTTGAAGTACTCCTCGCTCTTTTGTTTTGGATTTCTACCCTGTGTGTTATGTGTTTGTTTGGTCTTCGTCCCCGTGCCTTTACACGGGACTCCGTAATTTGGGCTTAATAAAAACCCTATTACGCATTCCTGCGCCTGTCTCCCTAATTTCTTCATACCAACATGACAAATAGTCTCTCAAAGCAGTTATTTTGTTCAGTTACCTTTGCATTCTTGTGTACAGGAACAATAGTGGCCATCTTGAAACATGTGGGGACAGCAGACTGGGATAGGGAGAGCTTGAATTTGTCTGTAAACACACCAGCCAGCTGGTCTGCGCATGCTCTGAGGACGTGGCTAAGAATGCCGTCTGGGCCGGCAGCCTTGCTAGGGTTAACACGTTTAAATGTCTTACTCACGTCGGCCACGGAGAAGGAGAGCCCACAGTCCTTTGTAGCTGGCCTCGTTGGTGGCACTGTGTTATCCTCAAAGCGGGCAAAGAACGTGTTTAGCTTGTCTGACAGCAAGACGTCGGTGGTTGTCCTTTTGTAGTCCGTGATTGTCTGTATACCCTGTAGACCCTGCCACATATGTCTCATGTGAGTTGTTGAATTGCGACTCCACTTTGTCTCGATATTGATATCGATATTTGATTTCTTTACGGTGGGAATAGGAGGAATACACTGTTTGTATTCTGCCATATTCCCCATCACCTTGCCATGGTTAAATGTGGTGCTTCATGCTTTCAGTTTTGCGTGAATGCTGCCATCTATCCACGGTTGCTCGTTAGGGTAGGGTTTTAATAGTCACAGTGGGTACAACATCTCCTATACACTTCTTGATAAACTCAGTGAACGTCTCGGTGTACACGTCCATATTATTCCCAGAAGCTACCCCGGAACATATTCCAGTCAGCGTGATCAAAACAATCTTGAAGCGTGGATTACGATTGGTCAGACCAGCGTTGAATAGTCCTTAGCACGGGCACTTCCTGTTTTAGTTTCTGCCTATAGGAAGGGAGGAGCAAAATGGAGTCTTGGTCAGATTTCCCAAAAGGAGGGCAGGGGAGGGCCTTGTATGCATCCCGGAAGTTAGAATAGCAATGGTCCAGTGTTTTTCCAGCACGAGTGCTACAGTCAATATGCTGAAAGAATTTAGGTAGCCTTTTCCTCAAATTGTATTTGTTAAAATCCCCAGCTACAATAAATGCAGCCTCAAGATATATGGTTTCCAGTTTGCATAAAGTCCAGTGAAGTTCCTTGAGGGATGTCGTGGTATCGGCTTGAGGGGGGATATACACGGCTGTGACAATAACCGAAGAGAATTCTCTTGGGAGATAATAAGTTCGGCATATGATTGTCAGGAATTCTAAGTCAGGTGAACAAAAGGACTTTAGTTCTTGCATGTTGTAACAATTACACCATGAGTCGTTAACCATGAAGCATACACCCCCCGCCCTTCTTCTTCCCAGAAATATATTTATTCCTGTCAGCGCAATGCACTGAGAATGCAGGTGGCTGTACAGACTCCGACAGTATATCCCGAGAGAGCCATGTTTCCGTGAAACAGAGTATGTTACAATCCCTGATGTCTCTCTGGAAAGCAGCCCTTGCCCTGATCTCATCAACTTTGTTATCTAGGTACTGGACATTAGCGAGTAATATACTCGGAAGCGGTGGGTGGTGTGTGCACATCCTAAGTCTGACTAGAAGACTGCTCCCAACTCCCTCTTCTCCGGCGATGTTGTTTTGGGTCGGCCTCTGGAATCAGTTCAGATGCCCTAGGTGGTGCGGACAAAGGATCCACTTTGGGAAAGTCGTATTCCTGGTCGTAGTGCTGGTAAGTTGACGCCGCTCTGATATCCTATAATTCTTCCCGGCTGTGTGTAATAACACATAGATTGGGTTGAGGTCGGATGATTGTGGAGGCTAGGTCATCTGATGCAGCACTCCATCACTCTCCTTCTTGGTCAAATAGCCCATACATAGCTTGGAGGTGTTTTGGGTCATTGTCCTGTTGAAAAACAAATGATAGTCCCACTAAGCGCAACCTAGATTGGATAACGTATTGCTGCAGAATGCTGTGGTAGCCATGCTGGTTAAGTGTAACTTGAATTCTAAATAAATCACTGACAGTGTCACCAGCAAAGCACCCCCACAGCATCACACCTCCTCCTCCATGCTTCATGGTGGGAACCACACATGCAGAGATCTTCCGTTCACCTACTCTACGTCTCACAAAGACACGGTGGTTCGAACCAAAAATCTCAAATTTGGTCTCATCAGACCAAAAAACAGAGGTCTAATGTCTAATGTTCATTGCTTGTGTTTCTCGGCCCAAGCAAGTCTCTTCTTCTTATTGGTGTTCTTTAGTAGTGGTTTCTTTGCAGCAATTCAACCATGAAGGCCTGATTCATGCAGTCTCCTCTGAACAGTTGATGAGATGTGTCTGTTACTTGAACTCTGTGAAGCATTTATTTGGGCAGCAAATTCTGAGGCTGGTAACTGTAATGAACTTATCCTCTGCAGAGAGAACTCTGGGTCTTCCTTTCCTGTGGCTGTTCTCATGAGAGCCAGTTTCATCATAGCGCTTGATGGTTTTTGCGACTGCGCTTGAAGAATCTTTCAAAGTGCTCGAAATTTTCCGGATTGACTGACCTTCATGTCTTAAATTAATGATCAACTGTTGTTTCTCTTTGCTTATTTGAACTGTTCTTGCTATAATATGGACTTGGTCTTTTACCAAATAGGGCTATTTTCTGTATAACACCCCTACCTTGTCACAACACAAATGATTGGCTGACATGCATTAAAAAGGGAAGAAATTCCACAAATTAACTTTTAACAAGTCACACCTGTTAACTGAAATGCATTTCAGGTGACTACCTCATGAAGATGGTTGAGAGAATGCCAAGAGTGTGAAAAACTGTCATCAAGGCAAAGGGTGGCTACTTTGAAGAATCTCAAATATTAAATATATTTTTGATTTGTTTAACACTTTTTTTGGTTACTACATGATTCCATATGTGTTATTTCATAGTTTTGATGTCTTCACTATTATTCTACAATGTAGAAAATAGAAATACAGAAAAATCCTTGAGTAGGTGTGTCCAAACTTTTGGCTGGTACTGTACCTTCCTCATGCATGTAAATATTAACTTCTAGTATAGCAAGTATTTCAAACTAGAACCCAACAGGCCTCATTATGTATTTAAAATGTATTTAACCTTTTACTTAACTAGGCAAGTCACCGTCCCCTAACCCGGATGGCGCTGGGCCAATTGTGCTCTGCCCTATGGGACTCCTGATGATGGCCAGCTGTGATACAGCCTGGGATCGTACCAGGACCTGTAGTGACGCATCTAGCACTGAGATGCAGTGCAATTGACTCCCGAGTGGCGCAGCGGTCTATTTACTGATTTCCTTATATGAACTGTACAGTAACTCGTGAAAGTCGCATGTTGCGTTTTATATTTTTGTTCAGCGTAAAAATAATTAGGATATGCATTAGGATGTGCTGTTTGTTCTGTTTGGGAAGTCACCCCCTCTCTCCTCTAGGTGTGTCCCATCTGTGCTGCCACTGTTTGGGGCGATGCTAGTTACTGCAGCCGAAACCTCATCGGTCACCTGGCTATCAGGCATTGTTTCAGCTATGACACCTACATGGTGAGTGTCTCATAATTTTTCTCTGAAGTTATGCCAAGGAGTTCCATAGAGAAAAAAAACTGGATCACGATTTCCAAGAAATCGTTCCTAGAAATTCTTCAGAGGAAAATCATTCTGTCCTGTTCTTGACAGCACTGTAACTCAATGCATTTTAAATTGCAACAGGCTGACTTTGCATTATTCTCAGATACAGTACATACCATCATGTCTACTCTAGATGGTAGCCTAGAACACAATAGCTCATTTCCCTTCTAATTGTTGTATCGTGTATTTTGTACATACCATAAACAAAGATGGTCTATGTTTGTTTGTGTTCTCTGCTTGATGTCCTACTTTTTACGGAATCCTCCTGTATGTTCCCAGAATGTAGGGGAGGACGACTACACCCAACTCTGCCTTGCCATTCAGCTGTCACTGCAACAAGGCACCGGCATCACAGAGTGACAACAAGGCCCTAAGAGAGCTACACATTATGTTCCAACACAATACATACCTCTTCAACCGCTCCTTGCCACATCAATGATGTCTATGATGTTACTTATTGTATCGTATGGAAAGCAATTGCATATCCCTTTTGCTTTGAGTTATTATTCTGTATTCCATTTTCATTCCACTTTCACACAATGTGTCCATTACAGTAGGTCTAGTCCTTGGTGGGTTCTTCAAGTTAACACCATTGAAGTGAAATCACATTCCCAGCAACATGTTTTATGGACATAATGGGTGTGTTTTGAAAAGATACTGAGAATTCAAGGCAATTTGAAAGTAAATTGAAGATGAGCAATGTGTAGTAGACTATGATGCATTTTCTCACCATAGCCCTTAACAATTCCAGGTTGGTTAGGAATTGTACAATAGAGTGTGTGATTATGTACAGTTAGTCAGGTAGATCTATGTAAAGGTTCTACTCATGAAATGATGTTCACAGACAAGTTTTGCTGTGGGGCATCCAATGCTCATAGAACATGGATCTGTACTGAGTGGACAAAACTTTAGGAACACCTCTATCCATGACCTAGACTGACCAGGTGAAAGCTATGATCCCTTATTTCACCTGTTATATCCACTTTAATCAGTGTAGATGATTTGATTTGATTAGGATCTCTTGTAGTCATAATTTGGACTAATCTTCCAAGAGTCCTTAAACATTAAAATACAATTTATAATATGATCACATTTTCACATAACACACTGTTACAAACAACAGACATAATACACTGACATATTGACCAGATAAATACTCTAATAGAATGATTCCTTCATCTACCATAGTCCTACACAACCTTACGGTTTATTGTATTTAAATGGTTCTAAAGTATTGAGGAAGGGAAGCGCTACTAGGGTACACAATAGTACATTTTGGTAGATAGAAGGTGCTCTTTGGTAAAAGGGGTAAATAAGTCATCAAAAAGAAAGGAGGACCAAGGCGCTCTTCATATAATTAATTAAAATGTTCAATAGAAACAAAGTTTAAGAAATCCGACGTGTTTCGGCTGCATGGCCTTCGTCAGGGAGTGCAAAGAAATAATACAATGGCCTCTTTTGAACAGCTTTTCCAATTAGGCCTAATTTTAAGAGGAAGTGGTTACAAAATGGATTGGACACACCTAGTAAGCAATACTATACACATTAAAAAGTGAAATACTGTAGCTATGTTATCAAAAAATTCAACTCCAAGCTAGAAGTATCAGAATGCCTAGAAAGGTAGTTCTAACCTTAAATATGACTGGGAGAAGTGTCAAGAGTAAGAGAGCAATATATTCCATAGTACACTAGAACACAGCAAAACATGAACAACAGTCTAAACATAGCTGAGGGCAATTGAGCAAAATGTCCACTAGATGACAGCAAATGGACCTATCACGACCCTACAGGAAGGGTGAGAAATCCATGTCTTCATTTAAACCAGGGTATTTAGTGGCCTCTAGTTTCTAAATCCCAAAACTTTCCCTTTGGTTTAACTGTTTAAGACGGTCCCCTTTTCTAATTGAGGCCGGAACATGATCAATACCCATAGCTTGTAGGGAGGCAGGGGTGCCATGGTGTAAGGACTTGTAGTGCCTTGCCATGGTGTAGTCTTCATTGCCTACCCGTATGGCGTACTTGTGTTCCGCTAAGCGGTCTTGAAGGCGTCTCTTTGTCTGTCCAATGTAGAACACCTTGCACTGTGGATATTCCAATCTATTGATGACATGGGTGGTTTTGCAGTTAATGAAATGCTTGACGTAATACTCCATTTTAGAAGCTGTGTCAACAAAATACTTTTTCTGTGCAATATTTCTGCAATGGTTGCACTAGTTACATTTAAAAGAGCCCTTGGGTTTGTGGTCAAGCCAAGTTTTTTGAGAGTCACCAGGAGGATAACTGTGGACTAATTTGTCATTTAGGGTAGGACATCTCTTAAAGCTTATGACTGGTGGCTCAGAGAAGACTTGGCATAGTAGCGTATCACTTTGGATGATTCCCCAATTATTTTTAATGATTCTTATAATGTTCTCTGCTTCAGTGCTGTATTTTGTAACAAAATACACTCTCTCTGATGTATCACAAGGCACTCCCCTTTGCAACAAGTTCTCTCTGTCAGGTATTCCAGCCCTTATACCTGCATCTTTCAGGACCTAAACATGCCATACAAATAAAGGCATTTGAATTAATTATATGAAGAGTGCCTTGGTCCTCCTTTCTTTTTGGGTTCTAAAGTATTGTTTGAATTTATATATTGAACGTTTTTTGGTTTGCTCAGACAAATTATTAAATTCATTATTGCTCTGAATCGAAATGTTATTCTACCAATTTATCTTTTCTGCTGGGATAACACATAGATGGACAATCTATTCTTAGTATTGACTGAATGTCTTTCTCTTACCAACTGAAGGGAGTTTGGCCGTTTCAAAAGATGTACATTGTGAAATAAAATAAGCATGTTTTTTTCAATTATCTTATTGATTAATGACCAAGCAAAAGCACTGTGCATGACAACAACAGAATAATCATATCTCCAACTTAAAACAATCCTTGCTGCTTTGTTCTGTTCAATCTGCAGCCTCCTAATTTCACTTGCTGATGCATTTCCAGAGACCATAGAACAGTAATTCACCTGACTCCCAATTAATGCTTGGGTTGTTTGCTTAAGAATCTTTCCCAGTAAATATTTAGGTATCCTTCTGATCATGCACACAGTTAATAAAATTTAAAAAAAGATTAGTTATTTGAGACGACCATGATAAGCAGTTGTCTAGCTGCACCCCTAGTAGTTTGGTTTCTGACACTTCCTCAATTTGTACTCCCCCATACTTAATTGCATCCCATGCTGTGTCGGCCTTCTCCTGGTAGAACAAACCAACATAACCTTGGTTTTATTGGTGTTCCAAAACAAGTTTGTTCTGGAAAACCCACTCCCTAAAATGTCCAAAATCTACTTGTAGAGCTTGCCGTACCCTTTGAACCGATTGTCTTGCTGTATAAATTGTAGTATCAAATATAGTAGCTTGAGTTTTAGATAAGGCATAAGGAAGGTTGTTGGTATTTATTAAGTAAAGAAGTGGCCCAAGGAAGCTGCCCTGCGGTATTCCACAGCTTAAAGCATGAGGAGAAGAAAACAACCCATTGATATAGGTGGACTGTTTCCTGTCAGTGAGATATGACTGTACCCAATTCAATGCTGCCTCCTTAAACCCATAATGCAACAATTTTGTACAAATTATTTAATGATCCACTAAATCAAATGCTGTACTAACATCCCCAAAATAGTACACCCACAAACCTGCCATTATTCATAGCATTGAGCCACTGGTCAGTCATGTCAACAATGCAGTGGTAGTGGAATGGTTTTTGCGATAAGCAAGCTGATTGGCTGTGATCAGATCATTCTTTTCCATATACTCCCATATTTGGGGCGGCAGGTAGCCTAGTGGTTAGTGTTGGGCCAGTAACCGAAAGGTTGCTAGATCAAATCCCTGAGCTGATAAGGTAAAAATCTGTCGTTCTGCCCCTGAACGTTCTGCCCCACTGTTCCTAGGCTGTCATTATAAATAATAATTTGTTCTTAACTGACTTGCCTAGTTAAATGAAGGTTAAATAAATAAAATATTTGTCTACTCACAATAACCTCCAATATCTTACTGAGTGAAGGGAGTAGACTAATTGGTTGACTATTGGCAGGAGTAATGGGTTCTTTGCTGTTGGGATTGGACACAGATTAGCATGCTTCCATACATTTGGAAATGTCCCCCTTTCCAGTGACCAATTAAATATGTATTTCAGTGGAGCTGCAATCTGGGGAGCAGCATAGTGAAGTAAAAAATTGAAGGGGTGGAGAAAAGTTAAAGATGGAATTTTAAGCCTTGTGAACTTTTGAGACATGGATTGTGTATGTGTGCAATTGCGGGTGAACGGGCAAGACAATATAATTAAGTGCCTTTGAACGGGGTATGGTAGTAGGTGCCATGAGCACCGGTTTGAGTGTGTCAGGGAACTGCAACGCTGCTGTTTTCCCCCCCACACGTAACAGTTTCCTGTGTGTATCAAGAATGGTCCAACACCCAAAGGACATCCAGCCAACTTGACACAACTGTGGGAAGCATTGGAGTCAACATGGGACAGCATCCCTGTGGAATGCTTTCGACATCTTGTAGAGTCCATGCCCGACAAATCGAGGCTGTTCTGAGGGCAAAAGAGGGTGCAACATAAAATTAGGAAGGTGTTCCTAATATTTTGTATACTCAGTGTATATAATAGAGGCTATTGCAGCACTTATCAACCAAACAGACTGTTATCACAAGCACTTTCTCTCCCTTGAGGTTCCCAATAACTGCCAGTGTGATATGCTTGTTAGCAACTGTCCTGCCATAATTGTCGCTTTATTTATGTACAGTGGGGAGAACAAGTATTTGATACACTGCCGATTTTGCAGGTTTTCCTACTTACAAAGCATATAGAGGTCTGTAATTTTTATCATAGGTACACTTCAACTGTGAGAGACGGAATCTAAAACAAAAATCCAGAAAATCACATTGTATGATTTTTAAGTAATGAATTTGCATTTTATTGCATGACATAAGTATTTGATACATCAGAAAAGCAGAACTTAATATTTGGTACAGAAACCTTTGTTTGCAATTACAGAGATCATACGTTTCCTGTAGTTCTTGACCAGGTTTGCACACACTGCAGCAGGGATTTTGGCCCACTCCATCTATACAGACCTTCTCCAGATCCTTCAGGTTTTGGGTCTGTCGCTGGGCAATACGGACTTCAGCTCCCTCCAAAGATTTTCTATTGGGTTCAGGTCTGGAGACTGGCTAGGCCACTCCAGGACCTTGAGATGCTTCTTACGGAGCCACTCCTTAGTTGCCCTGGCTGTGTGTTTCGGGTCGTTGTCATGCTGGAAGACCCAGCCACGACCCATCTTCAATGCTCTTACTGAGGGAAGGAGGTTGTTGGCCAAGATCTCGCGATACATGCCCCATCCATCCTCCCCTCAATACGGTGCAGTCGTCCTGTCCCCTTTGCAGAAAAGCATCCCCAAAGAATGATGTTTCCACCTCCATGCTTCACGGTTGGTATGGTGTTCTTGGGGTTGTACTCATCCTTCTTCTTCTCCAAACACGGCGAGTGGAGTTTAGACCAAAAAGCTCTATTTTTGTCTCATTAGACCACATGACCTTCTCCCATTCCTCCTCTGGATATCCAGATGGTCATTGGCAAACTTCAGACGCGGCTGGACATGCGCTGGCTTGAGCAGGGGGACCTTGCGTGCGCTGCAGATTTTAATCCATGACGGCGTAGTGTGTTACTAATGAATTCTTTGAGACTGTGGTCCCAGCTCTCTTCAGGTCATTGACCAGTCCTGCCGTGTAGTTCTGGGCTCATCCCTCACCTTCCTCATGATCATTGATGCCCCACGAGGTGAGATCTTGCATGGAGCCCAGACCGAGGGTGATTGACCGTCATCTTGAACTTCTTCCATTTTCTAATAATTGCGCCAACAGTTGTTGCCTTCTCACCAAGCTGCTTGCCTATTGTCCTGTAGCACATCCCAGCCTTGTGGCAGGTTACTAAATTGTATCCCTGATGTCCTTACACAGCTCTCTGGTCTTGGCCATTGTGGAGAGGTTGGAGTCTGTTGATGAGTGTGTGGACAGGTGTCTTTTATCGGGTAACGGGTTCAAACTGTGGCAGTTAATACAGGTAATGAGTGGAGAACAGGAGGGCTTCTTAAAGAAAAACTAACAGGTCTGTGAGAGCCGGAATCTTACTGGTTGGTAGGTGATCAAATACTTATGTCATGCAATAAAATGCAAATTAATTACTTAAAAATCATACAATGTGATTTTCTGGATTTTGTTTTACATTCCGTCTCTCACGTTGAAGTGTACCTATGATAAAAATTACAGACCTCTACATGCTTTGTAAGTAGGAAAACCTGCAAAATCGGCAGGTATCAAATACTGTTCTCCCCACTGTATGTCTGGTATGTGTTAGACAAATCATATAGCTAAATTGGCAAACTATTACTAATGCTGTCAATCTGGTGGTAAAGGTTATAAAGTATAGAAATATACATTTTCATATCGTCTTGTCACAGTCAGTATGAGTATAAGTATTGATAATTGCAATGTAGGTTGTCAAGATAGTCAAACGCCCTTTTCACTGTTCATAACGATCTGACACTTTTTAATGACTAGACATGATTAAACACAACTAAATGTTTCCCTGTTTTAGCTCTCATAAAATGCATAACGGTTTGAGCTTTGTGAACAATAATTGGTGCAGTGTGATTTCAAATGTGATTGTTCAAGTGTATTTTGATAATTTTGCATTAAACACTTACTTCCTCAAACTGTTTTTCTTAAGTAGTCTGTCAAGTGTCTTCACCTATATCATCTGCATATACAGTAAGGTCAAAAATGATTGTCCCCCTTAATAAAGATGAGCAAGAAAGACTGTATAAAATAAATAATACAAATACTGAGCTATATTGTATGCTGAAACAAATGTGGAAATTATATTTTTGTACTAATAAACTCAGCAAAAAAATAAATGTCCCTTTTTCAGGACCCTGTCTTTCAAAGAAAATTCGTAAAAATCCAAATACTTCACAGATCATCAGTGTAAAGGTTTTAAACACTGTTTCCCATGCGTGTTCAATGAACCATAAACAATTAATGAACATGCACCTGTGGAATGGTCATTAAGACACTAACAGCTTACAGACGGTAGGCAATTAAGGTCACAGTTACGAAAACTTAGGACACTAAAGAGGCCTTTCTACTGACTCTGAAAAACACCAAAAGAAAGATGCCAGGGTCCCTGCTCATCTGCGTGAACGTGCCTGAGGCATGAGGACTGCAGATGTGGCCAGGGCAATAAATTGCAATGTCCGTACTGTGAGACGTAAGACAGCGCTACAGGGAGACAGGACGGACAGCTGATCGTCCTCACAAAGGCAGACCACGTGTAACAACACCTGCACAGGATCGGTACATCCGAACATCACACCTGCGGGACAGGTACAGGATGGCAACAAACAACTGCCCGAGTTAAACCAGGAACACAGGAATTCCTCCATCAGTGCTCAGACTGTCCACAATAGGCTGAGAGAGGCTGGACTGAGGGCTTGTAGGCCTGTTGTAAGGCAGGTCCTCACCAGACATCACCAGCAGCAACGTCGCCTGTTGGCACAAACCCATCGTCGCTGGACCAGACAGGCAGACCAGACAGAATTATTTTCAATTGCTTTCAATACCTCACCTTACGAGGACAACGGCACTGAGCCTTTTCATCAAATATTTTATGAGAATAGAGGTTTTGGCCATGCACACCAATGGTGGGTTTGGCATCGAAAAACGGAAACAAATGCAGAAAGTACCTCATACCTACTGGATCTTTGATGTTATGAAGCTATTTTGCTTCCAATGGTCCTGGGGCCTTTAAGGTCAACGGCATCATGAACGTTACTCAGTACCAGGACATTTTAACCAAAAACCTGGTTGCCTCTGCCAGGAGTGGATCTTCCAGCGAGACAATAACCCCAAACATACAGTACCTGTCAAAAGTTTGGACACACCTACTCATTCAAGGGTTTTTCTTTATTTTGACTATTTTCTACATTGTATAATAATAGTGAAGACATCAAAACTATGAAATAACACATATGGAATCATGTAGTAAACAAACAAGTGTTAAACAAATCAAAAATATATTTCATTTCTGAGATTCTTCAAAGTAGCCACCCTTTGCCTTGATGACAGCTTTGCACACTCTTGGCATTCTCTCAACCATCTTTATGAGGTAGTCACCTGGAATGCAATTCAAATAGCAGGTGTACCTTGTTAAAAGTTAATTTGTGGAATTAATTTCCTTGTTAATGCGTTTGAGCTAATCAGTTGTGTTCTGACAAGGTATTTAAAAAAAAAAGTATTTAACCTTTAACAAATTCTTAATTCCAAACCCTAATCCGGACGACTCTGGCACAATTGTTAGCCACCCTATGGGTCTCCCAATCACGGCCAGTTGCAATACAGCCTGGAATCTCCACCCAGCACAGCCAGAAGAGTACTGGCCACCCATCAGAGCCTGGTTCCTCTCTAGGTTTCTTCCTGGGTTCCTGCCTTTCTAGAGAGTTGTTCCAAGCCACTGTGCTTCTACATCTGCATTGCTTGCTGTTTGGGGTTTTAGGCTGGGTTTCTGTATAGCACTTTGTGACATCGGCTGATGTAAAAAGGGCTTTATAAATTAATTTGATTGATGTACCAGGGTCTGTAATGACGCCTAGCACTGAGATGCAGTGCCGTAGACCGCTGCGCCACTCGGGAGCCCCAGGTTGGGGTGGTATACAGAAGATAGCCCTATTTGGTAAAAGACCCAAGTCCATATTATGGCAAGTACAGCTCAAATAAGCAAAGAGAAACAACAATCCATCATTCATCTTAAGACATGAAGGTTAGTCAATCCGGAAAATGTCAAGACCTTTGAAAGTTTCTTCAAGTGCAGTCGCAAAAAACATCAAGCGCTATGATGAAACTGGCTCTCATGAGGACCTCCACAGGAAAGGAAGATCCAGAGTTACCTCTGCTGCAGAGGATAAGTTCATTAGAGTTATCAGCCTCAGAAATCGGCATTTAACTGCACCTCAGACTGCAGCCAAAATAAATTATTCACAGAGTTCAAGTAACAGACACATCTCAACATCAACTGTTCAGAAGAGACAGCGTGAATCAGGCCTTCATGGTCAAATTTATGCAAAGAAACCACTACTAAAGGGCATCAATAAGAAGAAGACTTGCTTGGGCCGAGAAACACGAGCGATGGAAATTAGACCGGTGGAAATCTCTCCTTTGGTCTGATTAATCCAAATTTAAGGGTTTGCACTGACCCACCGCCAAACCGGTCATGCTGGAGGATGTTGCAGGCAGCAGAACGTTCTCCACGGCGTCTCCAGACTCTGTCACGTCTGTCACATGTGCGTGTGCCACCTGCTTTCATCTATGAAGAGCACAGTGCGCCAGTGACGAATTTGCCAATCTTGGTGTTCTCTGGCAAATGCCAAACGTCTGCACGGTGTTGGGCTGTAAGCACAACTCCCACCTGTGGACGTCGGGCCCTCATACCACCCTCATGGAAGTCTGTTTCTTTTTTTTCTTTTTCTTTTAAAATTTTCTCCCATTTTCTCCCCAATTTTCGTGGTATCCAATCGCTAGTAATTACTATCTTGTCTCATCGCTACAACTCCCGTACGGGCTCGGGAGAGACGAAGGTCGAAAGCCATGCGTCCTTCGAGGCACAACCCAACCAATCCGCACTGCTTCTTAACACAGCGCGCCTCTAACCCGGAAGCCAGCCGCACCAATGGTGTCGGAGGAAACACCGTGTACCTGGCCCCCTTGGTTAGCGTGCACTGCGCCCGGCCCGCCACAGGAGTCGCTGGAGCGCGATGAGACAAGGATATCCCTACCGGCCAAACCCTCCCTAACCCGGACGACGCTATGCCAATTGTGCGTCGCCCCACGGACCTCCCGGTCGCGGCCGGCTGCGACAGAGCCTGGGCGCGAACCCAGAGACTCTGGTGGTAGTAGGTAGGTACTCTAGTGCCCTAGACCACTGCGCCACCGGGAGGCCCCATGGAGTCTGTTTCTGACCATTTGAGCAGACACATGCACATTTGTGGCCTGCTGGAGGTCATTTTGCAGGGCTCTGGCAGTGCTCCTCCTGCTCCTCCTTGCACAAAGGCGGAGGTAGCGGTCCTGCTGCTGGGTTGTTGCCCTCCTACGGCCTCCTCCACGTCTCCTGATGTACTGGCCTGTCTCCTGGTAGCGCCTCCATGCTCTGGACACTATGCTGACAGACACAGCAAACCTTCTTGCCACAGCTCGCATTGATGTGCCATCCTGGATGAGCTGCACTACCTGAGCCACTTGTGTGGTTGTAGACTCCGTCTCATGCTACCACTAGAGTGAAAGCACCGCCAGCATTCAAAAGTGACCAAAACATCAGCCAGGAAGCTAGGAACTGAGAAGTGGTCCTGTGGTCACCACCTGCAGAACCACTCCTTTATTGGGGGTGTCTTGCTAATTGCCTATAATTTCCACCTGTTGTCTATTCCATTTGCACAACAGCATGTGAAATTGGTTGTCAATCAGTGTTGCTTCCTAAGTGGACAGTTTGATTTCACAGAAGTGTGATTGACTTGGAGTTACATTGTGTTGTTTAAGTGTTCCCTTTATTTTTTTGAGCAGTGTATATATATATTAGTATACCATTTTATTTTAATTTGAGCGTACAATATAGCTCCGTAATTGTATTAAGTATTTTATAGTATTTTTTGATAATCTTTATCAAGGGGAACAATAATTCTGGACCTGACTGTACATGTGTGTATGTAGAGGTGTGTGTTTATGTGTGTGTGAAAAGGTGTGTGGACAAGTCATCTGAGTCGACCGTAGGTGAATTATGACACTTTTTTTCTTGCTCTGTCAATTATTGATCTTGCAATCACATGTACTTTTATCTGGTCCATCGGACTAGCTTAGCACCTTTTACAAGTCTTTCTGAGAGGCCAAGGCTACTAATTCTTAGTGTTCCACACTAAGGGGTTCTTTGACTAGGGAGTAAACATGGGAAGGAGAACTACATATTTATTCATCCTCCATATTTCATGGATCTTATGTGAAAATGTCTTATCTCTGGTAAAGTTATGTTGCATTTATCTGTTTATTTATATATTGGTGAAAATTAAATACATGTCTCAAAGAAACAAAAATATAATATTAGTACTGGTATTGAATGGTTTTCTTTGTTATTGAGATACTGTAATATGATTTATGTTGACCTACTTTGCATATTCATTTAAAATTAGTATAATGCCTAATTTGCATTGTTACAATGGTCACTCACTTTCTCTAAACACTGGTACCTTTTCCCTCTGTTGCTTGTCAGCCTACACCAAGAGTTTTAGGCAAGTGGAGTTTCTTATTTTCTTTTCAATATTTCAAATAGAATGTCACCTATTCAAAGCTTTCATTTACTGTATGTCCTTTACATTTATTCTACAGAATACGATGTGGATGGTGGAAGGGACATGGACATCTTTGATATCAATGAAGGTTTGTCAGTTAGGATGTTACTTAATCTTGTTTCAAATAACTCAATGGGAGTTTCATAGCAGCGTGCTGTGTGTGTGTGTGTGCTTGGTCCTAACAGAGGCTGGGTTAAACCTGGTGGAGGGGGATATTGAGCTTGATGAGGTGAGTTAATAAGTACTTCTGCTGGTCTTAACTTTAACAATGACATCTTATATCAAGCATAGAAATAGAAAGACAAGAACGGGGAAGTTCCATTGATTGCAGACCACAGCAATTTAACTGCACCTTCATGGGCTTGGGCAATTATATTTCCAAGATATCAGCTCACTGCCCAGGCTTAACAGAACTAAATGATTTATTATTTCTTTTTTTGTCAAATGTAATCTACGGCTGACTCAGAAACAAGGCCGGAATTCTATAATAGGGGATCAATACAGATGGCCAAAGACTGTTCCCTACTACTTTGAGGATGACTTGGGTAAGACCATATATGTATATACAATATAATACATACATACAGTGCATTCGGAAAGTATTCAGACCCCTTGACGTTACAGCCTTATTCTAAAATTGATTACATTGCCTCATCAATCTCAACACAATACCCCATAATGACAAAGGGAAAACATGTTCTTAGAATTTTTTGCAAATGTATAAAAAATTACAAAACAGAAATACCTTATTTACGTAAGTATTCAGACCCTTTGCTACGAGACACAATATTGAGCTCAGTTGCATCCTGTTTCAATTGATCAGCCTTGAGATGTTTCTACAACTTGATTGGAGTCCACCTGTGGTAAATTCAAATGATTGGACATGATTTGGAAAGRCACACACCTGTCTATATAAGGTCCCACAGTTGACAGTGCAAGTCAGAGCACAAGCCTGCTTGGAGTTTGCCCAAAGGCACCTAAAGGACTCTCAGACCATGAAAAACAGGATTCTCTGGTCTGATGAAACCAAGATTGAACTCTTTGCCCTGAATGCCAAGTGTCACATTTGGAGGAAATCTGGCACCATCCCTAAAGTGACGCATGGTGCTGGCAGCATCATGCTGTGGGGATGTTTTTCTGCGGCAGGGACTGGGAGACTAGTCAGGATCAAGCGAAAGATGAAATAAGCAAAGTACAGAGAGATCCTTAGGGAAAACCTGCTCCAGAGCGCTCAGGACCTCAGACTGGGGCGAAGATTCACCTTCCAACAGGACAACAACCCTAAGCACACAGCCAAGACAATGCAGGAATGGCTTCGGGACAAGTCTCTGAATGTCCTTGAGTGGCCCAGCCAGAGCCTGGACTTGAACCCAATCTAGTATCTCTGGAGAGGCCTGAAAATAGCTGTGCAGCTACGCTCTCCATCCAACCTGACAGAGCTTAAGAGGATCTGAAACTCCCCAAGTACAGGTGTGCCAAGCTTGTAGCATCATGCCCAAGAAGACTCAAGCCTGTAATCGCTGCTAAAGGTGTTTCAACCAAGTACTGAGTAAAGGGTCTGAATACTTATGTAAATGTTACATTTCAGATTTACATTTGTAATATATAACTGTTTTTGCTTTGTCATCATGGGGTATTATGTGTAGATTGATAAGGCGGAAAAAAATGATTTAATAAATTTTAGAATAATGCTGTTACGTAGGGGTCTGAATACTTTCTGAATGCACTGTACATCTACACTGAACAAAAATATAAACACATCATTTAAAGTGTTGCTCCCATGTTTCATGAGCTGAAATAAAATATCCCAGAAATGTTGCATATGCATAAAAAGCTTATTTCTCTCAAGTTTTGTGCACAAATTTCTTTACATCCCTGTTAGTGAACATTTCTGCTTTGCCACGATAATCCATACACCTGACAGGTGTGGCATATCAAGAAGCTGATCGAACAGCATGATCATTACACAGGTGCATCTTGTGCTGAAGACAACACAAGGTCACTCTAAAATGTGCAGTTTTGTCCTACATGACAATGCCACAGATTACTCAAGTTTTGAGGGAGCGTGCAATTGGCATGCTGACTGCAGGAATGTCCACCAGAGCTGTTGCCAGAGAATTTAATTTTAATTTCTTTACCATAAGCAACGTCGTTTTGGAGAATTTGGCAGTACGTCCAACCGGCCTCACAACCACAGACCACTTGTATGGCGGTTTGCTGATGTCAATGTTGTGAACAGAGTGTCCCATGGTGGTGGTGGGGTTATGATATAGGCAGTTATTAGCTACAGACAACAAACACAATTGCATTTGATCAATGGCAATATGTATGCACAGAGATACCGTGATGTGATCCTGAGGGGCCATTGTTATGCCATTCATCCGCCGCCATCACCTCATGTTTCAGCATGATAATGCACGGCTCCATGTTGCAAGGATCTGTACACAATTCCTGGAAGCTGAAAATGTCCCAATTCTTCCATGGCCTGCATACTCACTAGACATGTCACCCACTGAGCATGTTTGGGATGCTCTGGATCGATGTGTACTACAGCATGTCCCAGTTCCCGCCAATATCCAGCAACTTCGCACAGCTATTGAAGAGGAGTGGGACAACATTCCACAGGACACAATAAACAGCCTGATCAACTCTATGCGAAGGAGATGTGTTGCGCTGCATGAGGTAAATGGTGGTACACGCACCAGATACTGACTGGTTCTGATCCACACCCCTACCTTTTTCAAGGTATCTATGACCAACAGATGCATATCTGTCTTCTCAGTCATGTGAAATCCATAGATTAGTAAATGTTTTCAATTGACTGATTTCTTTATATGAACTGTAACTCAGTAAAATCTTTGAGATTGTTGCGTTTATATTTTTGCTTAGTATAATACACATTCACTTTCTGAGACATGTTTTTGGTTCTAAAGGTTGACCATTTAAGAGGGGCAATACATGAATTTACGCAATGATACTATTTTATGGTCCATTGCTTGAAATAGGCCATGTGGCGTAGTCTTCAATTGAATGTGTAATTTCATGGTTACAAGACATATCTTCTATTCACACCACAGAGATCAATGCAAAAGGTGTTATCCTGAAGGCCTTTGAACAGTACCGGCTGAAGACCTGCATCGACTTCAACCCTTGGGAGGGAGAGCACAACTACATTTCCATTTTCAAAGGAAGCGGGTACTGTAAGCTGTTATGGACTGCTCTGTTTTTATGTTGATTTATAATGCTTCTACATTGTGCTTTCAAGATACTGAACATACATGACTGCATAAAATGTATATACAGTACCAGTCAAAAGCATTCCAAGTGAAGCTGGTTGAGAGAATGCCAAGAGTGTGCAAAACTGTCATCAAGGCAAAGGGTGGCTACTTTGAAGAATCTCAAATATAAAATATATTTAGAATTGTTTAAAACATTTTTGCTTACTATATGATTCCATATGTGTTATTTCATAGTTTTGATGTCTTCACTATTATTCTACAATGTAGAAAATAGTAAAAATAAAGAAAATCCCTGGAATGACTAGTACTGTATATATACACTACCGTTCAAAAGTTTGGGGTCACTTAGAAATGTCCTTGTTTTTGAAAGAAATGCATATTTTTTGGTCCATTGAACTAACATCAAATTGATCAGAAATACAGTGTAGACATTGTTAATGTTGTAAATGACTATGACTGAGAAACAGACGCCTCACAAGTCCTCAACTGGCAGCTTCATTAAATAGTACCCTCAAAACACCAGTCTCAATGTCAACAGTGAAGACACGACTCCGGGATGCTGGCCTTCTAGGCAGAGTTCCTCTATTCAGTGTCTGTGTTCTTTTGCCCATTAATCTTTTATTTTTATTGGACAATCTGAGATATGGCTTTTTCTTTGCAACTCTGCCTAGAAGGCCAGCATCCCGGAGTTGCCTCTTCACTGTTGACGTTGAGACTGGTGTTTTGCGGGTACTATTTAAAGAAGCTGCCAGTTGAGGACTTGTGAGGCGTCTGTTTCTCAAACTAGACACCATAATGTACTTGTCCTCTTGCTCAGTTGTGCACCGGGGCCTCCCACTCCTCTTTCTATTCTGGTTAGAGCCAGTTTGCGCTGTTCTGTGAAGGGAGTGTAGTACACAGCGTTGTACGAGATCTTCAGTTTCTTGGAAATTTCTCGCATGGAATAGCCTTCATTTCTCAGAACAAGAATAGACTGATGAGTTTCAGAAAAAAGGGCTTTGTTTCTGGCAATTTTGTGCCTGTAGTCGAACCCACAAATGCTGATGCTCCAGATACTCAACTAGACTAAAGAAGGCCAGTTCTATTGCTTCTTTAATCAGAACAATAGTTTTCAGCTGTGCTAACATAATTGCAAAGGGTTTTCTAATGATCAATTAGTCTATTAAAATGATAAACTTGGATTAGCTGACACAATGTGCCATTGGAACACAGGAGTGATGGTTGCTGATAATGGGCCTCTGTACGCCTATATACATATTCCATGAAAAATCTTTAGTTTCCAGCCACAATGGTCATTTACAACATTAACAATATCTACACTGTATTTCTGATCAATTTTATGTTATTTTAATGGACAAGAAAAATGTTTTTTTTTCAAAAACAAGGACATTTCTCAGTGATCACAAACCTTTGAACGGTAGTGTATATATTTTATTTTGGAAGGATGTGCCCATGGAAAAAGAAAGTTAGGCTGTAGTATAGCCTTTGAGTTTGTATTATAATAACGCTCAACAATGTTTTCTGGTTGTCTCTCTTTCAGTTGTTTCTCATCTGTGGGTAACCAACATGTGGGGAAACAGAGGTTGTCCATCGGGACCAATTGTGACCGCATTGCGACCATCGAACACGAATTCCTCCATGCACTGGGTTTCTGGCATGAGCAGTCACGGTCGGACCGCGATGACTACGTCACCATCCTGTGGGACCGCATCTCTGAGGGTACTGAACCTCTAAACCTATGGTAACCCTAACCATAATGCTTACCCCTAACCCTCTGACTCCAAAATGTAGGGGTTAGGGTTATGGCTAAGGTTAGGGTTGTACCAGGTAAGAGCTGTCAAATACACAAGCAGCTCCCGGCATTATACCTAAAGCGGACATTGCCATTGGCTGCACGGAGTCGCATTAAGAGAGCCATGCAGCCTTGATTACAAGTTTGACTGTAATGTGAGATGTAATCTACACCATGATTGTTTAGTTAAATGTTTTTCGATTTGAATGTCATTATTTCTATATAGCCTATACTTTCTCATTCTGAACTTCTGACGCGAGTGGGACGGGTGTGGCTTCGTGACAATAACCACACGAGCAACAGCTCTAATTTGACAGCTCTAACACAGTTACACCAACTGTGCAGGTGTTGGATATCGCCGATTAACGCTTGATCTGATTGAATCTAGGCTATTCCCACTAGGGTAAAAATGGGTTTAATCAACATTGTTTCAACGTCATGATGTTGAATCAACGTGGAAAACTGATTGAATTTGTAAAAAGTCATCAACGTAAATAGATTTTTTTTACTCAACTTTTAACCTAAATCCAATGACATTGTGATTTCACGTTAGTTGAAAATTCAACCAAATGTAAATCAAAACTAGACGTTGAGCTGAGGTCGGTTCCCGGTGGGGTGTTTCTTACTGTACATGCCTGGATGTATGTCATCAGAAACATGGTGATTGGATTTCTTGGAATAACATATCGTCTGGACAAACAGTAATCTGTTTTCTTCCCACAAGCATATTACAATATGTCAACATGACAACCAAAAGTCAAATTAGTGTTAGCCTGACCAAACAGGCCCACCCACAGTGTACACTAGTTGTTCATTAATCTTGACCTTTCCCAAGAGCTATAAGCTATGTGATCAGGACAAACAAATGTCTTATTGCGCTGATCGACTGCCTAATCCTCTCAGACAAACATGCAAAGGGCACCATATAAGCATCAACGGAAATTTAAAGTGAAATTTGAGATTAGTGCATGGTCTAAATCATTAATATCAAGTCATTCATTTCATGTAATTGAAGGTGAAAGAGCAGCGACATGATTGTTAAGATTCCAGTCAGCATCTTGTCATCCACATGAAGCCCTAACCCTACAGATCTGCCATTGGAGACATTCTTTGTCTCGCTAACATTTTGGGGTTGAAGGCTTATTACAGTACATGTCAATTCAGGAGACAAATTGAAATTCCAAGGCTAGATTTGAAGAAGTGAGTAAATTGGCTGATTTGAACCCTCCAACCCAACTGAACTCTCTCTCCCTCACTTCCGCTCCCCCCACCCTCTGTCTCCCTACCACAATCTCCAGGTAAGGAACACAACTTCAACACGTACAATGACACCATGTCCAGTTCTCTGGGTGTCCCCTACGACTACGGTTCCATGATGCACTACAGTAAGACTGCGTTCAGGAACGGTACCGAGCCCACAATCGTCACCAAGATCCCCGCCTTCGCTGATGTCATCGGTCAGCGCATGGAGTTCAGTGATAATGACCTGCTCAAGCTACGGCGCCTCTACAACTGCAGTAAGACTCAGTCACTTTAGGCCTCTACAACTGCAGTAAGACTCAGTCACTTTAGGCCTCTACAACTGCAGTTAAAGACTTCCGTCACTTTAAGGCTCTACAACTGCAGTAAGACTCAGTCACTAGGCCTCTACAACTGCAGTAAGACTCAGTCACTTTAGGCCTCTACAACTGCAGTAAGACTCAGTCACTTTAGGCCTCTACAACTGCAGTAAGACACAGGAACATTAGGCCTCTACAACTGCAGTAAGACACAGGAACATTAGGCTGTACAACTGCAGTAAGACTCAGGCCATGTTCAAGAGCATCAGTCTGCTCAGTCAGTGATCAACAACTGTCTGAGCAGACTGACTGATCTACCAAGTAAGTAGTAAGACATACTCACATTGACCTGCTGATCTAACAATTTATTTGATGGAGGCTGTAATTCAGTCAAACCAACAGTGCAGGAGACTTCCTTTGCTGGAATGTCACATTTGTGCTATTAAACTGATATTTGAATTACAGTGATTAGTTAGGTGATATGTTGAAAGCAAAACTCTGGTTGATTTTAATGAAAGGAGCTCTTTTGGAAAAACAGGAACAGCAGGATCTTTCTGCAGTGTATATTTGATTGAGAACCCTAGTGGATTATCAAACGTGGTTGGGTACATGGTACTGCATGGGTACATGGTAAACCTAGATAAAAACGTTTACAGCAGGTCAAAGTTTTCCTATGATTGCTGTTCAGCTGATGGCGATTACATATATGTGTCCTTTGATCCAGCACGCTCCTCCACTTTCCTGGACACCTGCGACTTTGAGAGGGAGAACATCTGTGGTATGATCCAGGGGCCGGGGGACCAGGCAGAATGGACTAGGGTGACCCAGGCGCCTGGCGGGCCCAATATGGACTACTCCAACATGGGCAAATGCACCGGTGAGCACCCCCTCAGTACACACCAACCACAAAACAACACTATCAACCTCCCATCCTCAGTACCTGACAGGGCAGATCACTATCAGCTATATTCTTATCTTACAGTCCAAAGGGTGATCAAAGGTCCAGTTACAAATAAGACCTAGAGTTTTTCCCCTGACTATGTTACCTGGTTAGTAAAACTCTGAGCCCTAACTATAGGCTAAAGTTATAGGCTGACGCTACTTAACAATCCAATGGAAAATGTATACTGATATCCATTGTTCACAGGCTCAGGCTACTTCATGCACTTGAGCACTGCCACAGGCAAACCAGCAGACACAGCCAGGCTGGAGAGCAGACTGTTCTACCCCAAGAGAGGCTACCAGTGCCTGCAGTTCTTCCTCTACAACGGTGGTGGCGCCAACGATCAGCTGGTGATCCTTGTCCGAGAGTACGATGAAGCCCACCCCAACGGGACCCTGCGTGTTATTCAGCCCATAGTTGGTAACATCTCTAACATATTGTCTCTAACATCTCTAACATATTGTCTCTAACATAACTAACATCTGTTACATCAACCTATAGACATTCAAATAATCTGTTATTAGTTTAGACCCATCATATTGGTTTTTCTTAACCTGTATAATGCGTATAACATATGATATACTGTAAATTCTACACAACAATATTCTCTGTACTGTATTTATAAACGTATTGGTTTCCTCTTTCTCCCAGCACCACCTCAAGACCTATGGCACCTGCACCATGTGAGCCTGAACGTGGCTAAGAAGTTCCGGGTGGTGTTCGAGGGTATCAAGGGTGACGCCCCCTCCACAGGTGGTCTCTCCCTGGACGACATCAACCTCTCCGAGACTACCTGCCCCGACCACGTGTGGCGGGTGAAGAACTTCAGCCACATCATGGAGACCACTCCTAACGACAAACCCATCTACAGCCCCCCGTTCAAGTCCAGAGAGGGCTACAGCTTCCAGATGGGGCTCTACCCCAGTGGGAAGGAGGGCTACCCGGGGGAGCTTTCTGCCTACGCCCACCTGGTGACCATGACCGGTGACACAGAGGTGCGGAAGTGGCCGTGCCCGTGGAAACAGATGACCATGATGCTGTTTGACCAGAACCCAGACATCATGAGGCGTATGAACAACCAGCGCAGTGTCACCACCGATCCTACTAAGAAACTCAGTGGTCAGTCCAGGTCCAGTATTCATTAAGCATCTTAGACTGGGAGTGTTGGATCAGGTTCCCCCTATCCATGTAATATTTTTCATTATTATCTGAAAGGCTAAACTGATCCTAGGACAGTGCCCTTCTGAAATGCCTAATTAATTTGGACCAAGACAAGTGCAGAACGATTTGAAACCCAGGGATTTACTTTAACATAGTGAGTTAAATTCCAGTGTGAAATTAATGGATTTACCATTATTTTCTGAGATGTTCCACCTGGTTTTGCATTGACTTAAAGTAGTAGTCTTCTTATTTCATAGATGAAGTCATGTAGAGTATATTGAGAAAGATCTGTGTTTTTACCTTTCAGAGACTTCAGAGCTGTTCTTCTGGGATGACCCTCGTAAGGTGGGCGTTGAAGTGTCAGAGGCGGACGGGACCAAATATTTTCGTGGGCCGGGTGCCGGGACAACCGCGTACCTCACCCATGGCAGGGCCAAGAGCAGGGACTTCATCAAGGGGGGAGACGCCATCTTCCTGCTTACCATGGAGGGTAAGAAGTTCTGAAACGTTACCCTGGTCCCAGATTTGTTCGTGATGTATTGCCAACTCCTATGGTCAGTCATGACAAAAGTTAGTCTGGTTCCAGATCTGTTTGGTCATTGTCAGTGGTGTAAGTAAAAATAATTGAAAGTAATACTTAAGTATTTTTTGGGGGTATCTGTACAACTTTGACTTTTACTTCGCTACATTCCTACAGACAGTTATGTACTTTTTACACCATACATTTTCCCTGACACCCAAAAGTACTCATTACATTGTGAATGCTTAACAGAACAGGACAACTGTCTAATTCACACACTTATCAAGAGAACATCCCTACTGCCTCTGATCTGGTGGACTCACTCAACACATGCATCGTTTGTAAATGATGTCTGAGTGTTAGAGCACGACCCTGGCTATCCGTAAATTAAAAAAAACAAGAAAAATGATGCCGTCTGGTTTGCGTTTATATAAGGAATTTTATATGATTTCTAGTTTTACTTTTGATACTTAAGTATATTTTAGTAATTACATTTACTTTTGATACATAAATATATTTAAAACCAAGTACTTTTAGACTTTTACTTAAGTAGTATTTTACTGGGTGACTCACTTTTACTTGAGTCATTTTCTATTAAGGTATCTTTACTTTTACTCAAGTATGAAAATTGGGTACTTTTTCCACCAATGGTCATTGCTGCGTTTGACACGATCACACAAACAGATCTGGAACCAGGCTACTGAAAATACATTTTTATCAAAAACATGCTAAAAGCATTCTCTACATTCTCTGAAAGCATGATACATTGTCTCTCTGTTTTGCATAACCATGTTCAAATATACTCATCTGTATGATCCCACCAGTGGAGGCTGCTGAGGGGAGAACGGCTCATAATAATGGCTGGAACGGAGCGAATGGAATGGCATCAAACCATGTGTTTGATGTTTTGATACAATTCCACTCATTCCTCTACAGCCATAACCACAAGCCTGTCCTCCCCAATTAAGGTACCACCAACCTCCTGTGGATCCACCATCATATCCCATTAAGGCCTAGATTCAATCAGATCAAGTGTTAACTCGCGATAGCCGACACCCGCAAGTTGGCGTTTCGGCGGTGTCAGAAGTGTTACTGCGCTAGAGCTGCTGCTCGTGTGGTCATTGTCACAAAGCCACACCTCTCCCACTCGCGTTAGAAGTTCTGAATAAGATAGTGTAGGCTATATAGAAATAATGACACTCAAGTTGAAAATCATTAAACAAAATAATGAGGATTTCTATCAGCCTAATCAAGGTTTAGATAACATCTCACATTCTATTGCGAACTTGTAAATAAGGCTGCATGGGATTTCTGTTAATTCAACTCTGTGCAGCCAATGGCAATGTCCACTTTAGGTATAATGCCAGGAGCCACAGAGATCCACCTCAGACACCGCCAAAACAACCGCTATGCAGTGGGTCAGCTAGCCCTTACACTGCCTTGTTGATGATTATCATCACACTCAATCATGGGTTGTGGTTTTCCATCTATTTAAAGGTTGGCTTTGGGCAAAAACGCAAAAATAATGGCTTTAAACTATAACTGACCATTCCACCATCATACCAGGGAATTTAATGCTTAAACCCTCAAATGTATGAATAAGATATTTGGTTACAGAAGTGCCATTCTTACCAACCTCTACAGCTTCCATCCAAAAACAAATGACGTCAACACATACTGGAGGAGTTACTGGCTAGCTACAGTGGCTAGCTTAGCTAACGAACTAGCTACGCTGGTCACGGTGCGCATGACCAGAATGACACATCGAGAACCACCAAAGGAACACCTTATTTCTGTTTGAAAATTGAGAAAGGGGCGGAGTTAGACTGTTTCTCGTGGCCAAAGTCGACTGTGATGTCCACATCACGTGATTCATTACCAATTCACACCCATTCGCCATTTCTATAATCAATCATGCTACCCAATCCCATCCCAGTGTCTGTAGGCCAACATTCATTTCTATGTTAGTACTATGTGTACTGTACCTCATTCTCATTATATACATGCCCCCTCCCCCCTATCTGTCTTCAGATGTGTCACATCTTACGGTGACCCAGCCCGTACCCTCCTCCACATTGCCACCAGTCACCACGGTTACCACCGCCATATTGCCACCAACTGACCCTTGCACTAAGGTCACATGTGGGAATGAGGGAGTCTGTGTGGTGGATGCTGGAAATGCTCTTTGCAGGTGAGGACACTTTATTATCGAGGCTTGTCCCACAATACAATGGTCTGAAATTCAATCATCCATACTGAATTCTATTTCTCTCTCTTTCGCTCTGTTCTTCTCTCTGCATTGATAACCACAGCTTGATTCTCTCCTTTTATTATCTTGCTCCAGCTGTGCAGATACAAATTATTCCCTCTGTTTCCTCAGAATGCTCAGTCTTACCCTTTACACATACACACACAGCCCAGCAGGCAAAACTGGTTGTATAATGACATCATTACAACCAGTGTTGCCTGTGTATTGACTCCCACTTTCTCCCCCTCTATATAGATGTGCCGTGTTAGAGCTATCTTTCTCTCTCCCTATCCAGATGTGCAGTGGGTAGATTGGTGACTCTCTCTCTCGGTCCCTCTCTAGGTGTGCAGTTGGTGACGACTGGTGGTACTATGGAGAGAGTTGTCAGTATCAGGGTTCCACCCAGGACACGATGACCACAGCGCTTATAGCCTCTTTCTCTGTGCTGGGTGGCATGTTGGTGGTGACTGCAGTCAGTGTGGTGTGTGTGAAGAGGAAAAACAAGAACAGCGGAGGTGGAGGAGACAGGGGCACCTCCATGTCCAATGTCACCGTCACAGGAATGTAATGTTTTTTTCCCTGCCAGAACCAAATCTATTCATGGCCAGCATTAAGTAGATGAAGAAGTTAACTGCAAAAGTTACAACTCCTTCAAATATAAAATTACAAAAGATCTACTGGAAATTCCACTTAATGTCTCATCCCAATAATTATCTGCCTATCAGCCATGTATTTTGATCAGCCTGTTCATTTTACATGAATTGTAGTTTCTTTGTGTATGTAAATCTCCAATTATTTGTTTCTGTCTTAAATCGGATTACTTTTCTTGTGTTAAATGTTAATTTAATTTATGTTTAAACACTTGAAAGGGGGAAGTGCTCTACAAGCCTCGTTYTTTTTTTTTTTTTACCTCTCGCACAGGTTATTGTCATTTACCTTAACATCCCATTGTTTTGTATTTTCTTGTGTGCAAATAAAAAAAAATCATAAATATGCTATGAAGTGTACGTACAGTATTGTTCAGGGCATATGCTACATTAGTGTTGCTGTCATGTCATTCTCATATCAGACTCTTAATAGTTTTAAATGGAGATAATCTGAAATGTTTTTTTCTTTAGTTGCAGTCATGGAATGGAAGGCATTAGGGGCATAACTATAATAAGTGGTTCTATAGTTAGTCTGATAAGAAATGAATGAGATGCTAATATAAACATTTGACAACATTGACCTCTTCTGGTCATAAGGTGCACATACACCTGTGATTTTCGAATTAGGGCTCTATTCAATAAGTAGCACTGAAGTGCTGTGTTGTAGCCCGATTGCCTCTAAATGTCAATGTTCCCGCGTTAGCAGACACGGCATTCACGATAAACGCTACATATGTCAGCTCAATTGGAAATTACCTTTAAATTTCAAGCGTGCTATAGAGCCAAACTTCAGCTATACAGATTGAATAGAGTCCTTACTCAAACTACAGCTATAGTATGACACAGGTGCAACAAGAGATTATTATCCTGCATTTCTGGATAACAGTAATGTAAAAATTGTACATTTTAAATTGTATTGTGAAGTCTAATTGAATGCTATCAGCTATACTTCTGGCTGTTTTTTGGTTTATATGAACTTAAAATTGTATGACCTTTGCACTTGCATCTGCAAAATACAAGAGGGCCATACATTGAAAAAGGGGAGGAATACTGAGAGAAATGATTGTATATCAGTTGCACACAGAAGAGAGAATTTAAAATTTAACCGCAAAATATAAAATACCACTAGAACAAAGCTTACAAATGTAAGATTTATTATACCAAAGACAGGAACGTTTGTGTGGTTTACTTTCCATGTGGATAATATAGCATTTGTTTGCATTACTGAACTGGACACAGTCATGCCGGTGATAACAGTTAGGCGGGCAGTGGGACGGAATACTGTGTGTATGTATGTTGTGAGCACATTAGAGGGAGTGCTGACTAACCAAGATGTAAGTATCAACAGAACTGAATGAATTGTGTGTGCTTGTACTGTATAATAGGGTGGGTGTACTGTGTATGCACGTATCTGTGTGTGTATTGAACATGTCTCTGAGTGTATGTGTCTACGAGAAAAAGGTGAGATCTCCAAAATGGCGAAACCAGGTCTGACCCACACCCCCTCCACACCACTAAATCCATCCACAGACATACGGGTACACAGTTCCTTTAAAAGCATCAGTATTTCTCTTATTTACAATCATTGGGGGGAAAAAAATCACAATTTCTCTCAGAGAAGATTAGTAAAAGTGACTAGGTCACCATAAAGAGTATGCAACTCCTAAGAGTTAGTCTTTCAAATTTCTACAAAAATGTCTATGCCTTTTGTACAGGCCAAGAGCCATGATTTACTGAAGAAATACAGTTTTATTAAGTGCCTCATCTACAACAGTTAAGCGTGGTATTATTAGTGTGTACCATTCAAATGTATTTCATTGATAATAAAAAAGATTGTTCTCCATGTTTCATTTAACAAGGTTTTTTTCAGCAACTTAATTTTCTTTACATTAAAAGATATGGTAAGTAAAAAAAACAACGGAATCATATCCATAACTGTGTGTTGTGATAGGCTAACCCTTTTGCAGAGAGACTAGTGTTGATTACATAGATACTCATTGGTTCGTTGACTAATGTAAAAACAACGTTCCGCACAGTCTGTCTGTGAGTAGTAGTGGAACTACTTTGGACCATAAAAGGTGTGTCCATAAGTAGCATACCCAATAGGGTTGGGTTATCTTAAAGGGCTCATTTGCATGTCCTATTCTATAGGCCACTTTGGGGAAAGGGGTGGAGCAGGTTACAGTGCTTGGTACTCCAGTGCTGTGGTCTCAGGAAAGGGGTTGAGTGATTGTAGTCTGTAGACATCTCAGCAAGGTGCTGTTTTTCAGATACATAGGTTACTCAGCTAGTCCGAAGACTCTGTAGCGATTCTCCACTGTAGGGATTTCGGGGTGTGTCCTAATTCTCTGCAGAAACAGTGGTAAATTGTTGTAAATGCAGTAGGGGGTGTGTATGGCTGCTCAGAGGGGTGTGTCCTAGTAGTCTGCAGGCTGGTCGGGACTAGGTGCTTTCTGTTGCTTCTGCTGATGCTGCTTCATGATCTCCTTGACCTCCTCCACTAGCTCTGGAGGGATGATGAACTGGTCGTCCGGGTCGGGCTGGGCGGGTGCCGTGAAGTATCCCCCTCCCTTCTTAGATGGGGCGTCTGCTGCCACTTCGATCAGGTTGTGGCTCTTCTCCTGAGGGGCCACAGAGCCGTTCCCCCTCCTCTTCCCCATTGCCTTCCCGTCATCACCCGGTCTGCCGCAGCCCACTGACCAGCCCTCTTCTCTATCCTCCCTCATATCCGCCTCCCCCAGGGTCAGCTCCACCCCTTCCTCCAGGGGTTCCGGGGTGCAGGGTGGAGGAGGTGGAGGATTGGCCAGCAAGCGTTCCTGTCCTGACGATGATGATGATGATAAAGAGGCCTCAACCCTAAGGCAGTGGATATCGGCCTCCACCTCCACTCTGCTCCCGTTGGAGAAGACCCCGGCGATGGGCTCCTCGTCCTCACTGTCCAGCCCGTTGTCAGATAGTGCACTGGAGAAGGTGGCGCTGGACAGCTGCCTCTGGAAGGATCTGGTCAGACAGGCAGGGTGGAGAGCACAGCAGCCCCGGGCAGGGAGCTCCGAGCCTGGGTGAGGGTAGGGGCAGGGCTGGGCGGCGTGCTGGGCCTGGAGGGAGAGCTGGTGGGCCTGGTGGTGCAGGTGGAGCTGGTGGTGGTGGGGCTGTTCGTGCAGCAGCCCCAGGGAACTCTGAGGAGGCTCGTCAGAGGAGGCCGTGGATCCCACCTCGCTGCTCATCTCACTAGTACTGATCTCACTGCTGATCTCACTGCAGGAGGACGGGTGGACAGGGAGGGAGCCATCCCCGGTGGGTCGCTCCTTTATCGACGAACCCCCCAAAGAGGGGTAGCCGCCCAATCCAGGGCTGGGGGGCGGCTGGGGATGGTCTCTGCAGCAGCAGCAGTCCTCACTCACAGAGAGCTGCACCACCACGGCACAGAGACTGTCGGTGCAGCCGTAGCCCTGGGCCAGCGTACACAGCTTCTTGGCTGCAGCCAGGCCGTCTGGGACATTACGCACCGCCTCCACCGCCTCCGACGGTGACACGGCATCCCACAAGCCACGGCTTCCCAGGATGAAGAACTCGTCCTGCGGGGTGAGGGTTACCGTGCAGACGTAGGGCCGTGGGATCACCGCTGGGTACAGGAAGGAATATCCCATGATGCGGGTGGAGTCTGTCACTCCATTCACCTTGTTGTCCTAGAGGAGTAGAAGGAGACGATTACTTGTCCAACAGAAACCGCTATTCTGCCGTATCCCAACCCCTCGCAGAAACACACACACAGTATGTTTAGAGTGGGAGCTGTTCTAACACATTCCCCAATCCTCACACATACAGATTAAAGCTCAGGCCAAAATTGTATTAAAAGAGTCATTAAGTGTGGTATCAATGATGAACTTGACTTCAAAATCCCATACCCTTCGGGGTTATAGAATTGAACATGAAATGGAATTGAAGTGCATCAGAAGCATTTGGAGCAGTACTTTAAATTAACATCCTCATATACACTGCCACACTCCCACCCACAAGCAGAATACACTCTTAACCCCTCCTCCCCCTCCATACACACACACACTTGTTTTTCTATCCTCGTGGGGACCTACAATTTATTTCCATAACCCCTAACCCTTATGCCTAACCCTAAACCTAATTGCAACCCTAACCCCTAAGCTCAAAATAGTTTTTGTCCTCGTGGGGACGTGGTAAATGTCCCCATAAGGGACATTTTTCCTTGCTTTACTATCCTTGTGGGGATTTTTCGGGAGTTCAGGTGCCCACAAGGATATAAGAACAAGGTAACACACACACACAAACCCCTTCCTGTGTACCTCAGTGATGATGGCGTTGTGTTGTCTGATGCGTCGGTACTCTTCCTCCAGGCCTACGTTGTGCAGCAGGGAGAGGGGCAGTGGTTTGCCGTCGCGACACAGGATGGCCTGGCACTTTCCCACGTTGGCAGCGGTGAGGGTGAAGCAGCCGCCCGGGTCGGTGGGGTCGTGTCTGATGTGGCACAGGGCCGCCGAGCCACCCAGCTTCTGCCCTGCCGTACCCAGCTTTCTGTGGCACAGAGAGAGAACAGGAGAAGGTTCAATTTCTGATACTGTCTAAATAAGAAGTGTGTGTGTGTGTGTGTGTGTGTGTGTGTGTCCATACTAACCTCTGCATGACGAGGAAGGTGTTGGTCATGTAGTCTTCTTCACTCTTGGTCTTGTGTAGCTCCTCAGCCAGCACATCGTTCATGGTACACTGCAGCAGGTAGGGCACTTCCACATTCCTATCTCCATCAAACACCCCATAGAGGGCCTCACGACTCCCACCAAAACTGTTCACCGACAGGGCAGCCACACACAGCCTGAGAGAGAGAGAGAGAGAGATAGGAATACGTGCAAAACGTTAATAATATTCCCTTGAGGTTGTTGAGAGTTTAAGACTTACTGTAGCTCCACAGCATTGCATCTCTCTCTCACAGCTGTCACACACACAAACGCATTGACATGTGGATGCACCCACATCCCCAGCCTATGGTTTCACACACTAACTCTACTGCCCCCACATTGACCTCACCGACTGACGTGTTCCTTTTAGTCGCCATGGTAACTTTGCTTGTTTTTCACACATGAAAGCTCTCCCATGGTGACCCATATGGTTCACACATGATGTGTATGTATGATGTAGCCTTGTGTATGTTACTCACTTGTTCTTGACACCCGAGGCTTCTGTGTAACCATGACTCCACACAGCCGGCCCACCTGATGCCTCATTGGTTGAGAAGGTCGGGGGCGGGTCGATGCGGAAACAGCGGATGTTACTGCAACAAAGAGCAGAGAGGATACTTAATAAAAAGATCACAGTGCAGGAACAGGTACACAGACAAACTAAAGAATTAAATTCATCTTTACTCACAATTTGTCTACACTAATAAAAGACTTACTTGAGTTGTTCCAGGGTTTTGTGGTCTAGGTTGAGGCGAGGGTTGCCACTCAGGTCCAGCTCCTGGAGTTTAGGAGGCAGGTTCTCAGGCAGGCTGATCTCACTCAGCTCATTACAGCTCAGATCTACACACTGTGGAGAGGAGAGGGTTAAAACACACAGAAATATACAACCATCCTCACAAGCACACATGAATATACATGCACTCACACACATGCGYGCGCACGTCCTACCTGCCTGACTGTCCTACCTTCATCTCCATAAGCTGCATGACCTCAGGGAAGACTTCTATGGTGTTGGAGTGGGCGATGAGTGTGTGCATGCGTCTGCAGTTCATGATGGTGGTGGGCACCGTCTTGAGCCTGTTCCCACTCAGGTCCACCTCCTCCAGCTCCTCCAACTTTGCCATTTTACTACAGAGGAGGAAAAGTCAGTGAATATGTACCTAGAAGAGACAGTATATTGTAATAGTGGTAGAAAAAGAAAAATGAGAGTTACAACAGTTATTTTATGTGTGTGTGTGTATACAGTATGTAGCCTACATCTATCCACTCACCTGGCAGGGAAGGTGTGCAGGTAGTTGTAGGCCATGTGTAGTACTCGGAGGTGTGTGTGTCCCGTCAGTAAGGAAACACACTTATCAGTCAGTCGGTTGTTGGTGAGGTACAGTTCCTGGAGGATGCTGTTGCTCTCCTCTGATAGGCTGGAGGGAGGCAGGTGCTCTAGCTTATTGGCCGAGGCATTCAGGCACCGCAAACTGAAACAGGAAGTGAGCCCTAGTGTCAGTCTTTCAACCATTACACATATTCTGCCGGTGTAATAAATTGTCACAGTTAGTATTAACATGTTTAGTAAATAACTGGGTAATAATTCACCTCTTGTCATCATGCTCTATTGAAACAAACAACACAGATCATATTTTATCTCAACAATACCAGCATGTAATTCATACATTTTTTTAACACACTGAATGAGTTTCATTCGCTACCATGTAATCACATTCATTGAAGTTTTAACATCCTATATTATAGTGTTCAAAATATTAGGAAAAACTGCTCTTTCCAGGACATAGTCTGACCAGGTGAATCCAGGTGAAAGCTATGATCCCTTATTGATGTCACCTGTTAAATCCACTTCAATCAGTGTAGATRAAGGGGAGGAGACAGGTTAAAGAAGGATTTTTAAGCCTTGAGACAACTGAAACATGGATTGTGTATGTGTGCCATTCAGAGGGTGAATGGGCAAGACAACAGATATAAGTGCCTTTGAACTGGGTATGGTAGTAGGTGCCAGGCGCACTGGTTTGAATGTGTCAAGAACTGCAACGCTGCTGGGTTTTTCACACTCAACAGTTCCCGTGTGTATCAAGAATGGTCCACCACCCAAAGGATATCCAGCCAACTTGACACAACTGTGGGAAGCATTGGAGTCAACATGGACCAGCATCCCTGTTGAACGCTTTTGACACTTTGTAGTCCATGCCCTGATGAATTGAGGCTGTTCTGATGGCAAAAGGGAGTGCAACTCAATATTAGGAAGGTGTTCCTAATGTTTTGTACACAGTGTATGTCTATAATATTGTGTTACCTGTCAGATTTGAGGAAGAGGTTGCAGGGAAGCTCTGCTAGCTGGTTGTGTTGTACGTCTAACACCTCCAGTAGTGGGCGCTCTATTCTCTCAGGCAGCTTCTGCAGGTGGTTGTGTCCTGCACTCAGCTTCCTCAGACTGCTGCTACACAGCAACCTGCCAGTAGGGGGGAGTGGAGAGACATCAGTATAACAATCAGTAACCGCATCACTGTAACAATGGGCTGCATCTCAATAGTCAGTCAGACAGGGGTGAAACAAGAGCTGCATCTCAATAGCCTAAAGTGGCTTCCTCTTCTCCTTTCTGCCCTCTGCACTAATAAAAAAGTTAAGAACAGGAAAGGTGAAATAACAGGGGAGGGTAGTGCTTTTATTTCCTGGGTTCACATTCACCTATTTGCAGGTTTTACTATATCATTTCTTCCATTCTATACAATTATCTTACCTAGACTTGCCTAGAACACATTGCAATGAATAATTGCATTATTGTTATCAAGCAAGTACAGAATTCTACTCTAGGCTGTAAACTGCAGTGAATATGTTATTTGAATAACGGGCAAAAGCCCTGTGATTTGAATGTGGGTCAGTTGTTAGTCTACTCTCAACAGTGTATAAGGTCTCGAAAGGCAGTGTAGAAGGTCAGTCTGGCTGTGTTTTCAGTTATGATACTGAGAAATGTGCTGTTGCATCATTATTTTCCTAAACCATCCGATAATAATCTGGCCACATACAGCAGGCCCAGTTATTCAGGAAAGCTTAAAGTTAAGATTCACCCATTTTGAATGTTATATTGTTTTTGGTGCATCTCTGAGCAATGTTATATTGATTGCCTGGGTCAATTCATGTTTCCATGTGTATTTGAGATATTGCCGTTCAAGCAGGAAGACATTTGGCCGGTACCACGTAGCATTGAGATAAAGTCGCTCTCACTAAACTGGAAGTGAATATCGAACACGACTTTTAGATCACAAAAACGTCTATCATACATGTCAGATTTCAATACTGGCCAATGTCATAACGAGGTACGTCGTCTTCTCTCCAATGAGCCATTGATTATATTTTAGCGATTTTCCTACCCGAGAAATTAGCAATTTAACAGAGGGTATAACACATTTCTCATATTTGTCTGCCTCTTCAGTCCAGGGTGCATTGCATGGTGCCGTTGTGGATGTCAGACTCCACTCTGTGAGGCACATCGATCTGCAGGTTGAACATTGTGAGATTGTAGACTCCTAAATTGGAATTGCAGTTTGTTTAGGAGATTTTACAGCTAATTAGCTACATGCTGATATTGACTTTGGTATTATTGTGTGTAGATACGTTTGCTAGCTCGCTACCTATAGAGAGAGCATTGCATTGTGGGTTTTATAGTCGACTTGAGCTGCAACAGATTTACACAATGATTTTCACATGTTGCTACCAACCTTATTATAACGACAAAATGAAACATTTGTTCACAAAAAATATTGTTCTCACATAGTGTTATTTAACACTGTAACTAATAGGAATTATGTTTTCGGTGGATTTTTCCTTTAACGCGCTCTGCCTCCTCACCAATCCGAGCGGCTATCCCTGGTGCACCTACTGTAGAACCCGTAATGCTTCAATATTGTCAAAATATTTGTCATTTAACTTTGAAAATGTATTACATTTTATCTGTGGCATAAACACAACCAGTCACAATCTTTTAAGCTGATTAGGCCACTTCAAAAGTATCCTGTAGGCTACCTGCGTACATTCGTCCCAAATATAATTAAGCATCCAAACTTTGCAGATTGTGGTGGTGAAAACGCAAACCATTATGTTGAGGCAGCCGAAGTTGGTATGCTTTGCTTATTGGTTATGGTCCATTGGCACAGATGCCTGTTGTTGGAAAATTTGTTGAATTTGTTGAACCTTTTAATATAATTGTAAATATAGCATAAAAATTTGTGATGGGGGAAGAAATCGCTACAGTTACACATCTGGATATCATTTTTGACGATATATCGTATTGACAATATCGCAATATTATTTTGTCGCTAGTTGGCTGTACCTGCACCAAAACTCCTTCATACTGCTTGTTCTCCATCTTCTTTTTAAATAGGGAGCCCATTTGTTTTCAGCACTTTTATTTCCATGACTGATCAAAACCCATTCTCTGTCTTGTCCCTCTGTAGCAAACATATGGTGAGCAATATGTTTGTAACATCAAATCGCAATAAAATCACAGTATCAAATCGCAATACATATAGAATCATGAGAATAGCAATACACACTGTATCATATCGCAATACATATAGAATCATGAGAATAGCAATACACACTGTATCATATCGGCGACTAGGTATCATGATAATATTGTATCGTGAGGTCCCTGGCTATTCGCCGCCCTAATAAAAATGTTGAAATCTGATTTCCACCTCACTGATCATTCTCTGCAGCAGGCTCTGATCATAGTGTACAGCGCATTCGGAAAGTATTCAGGCCCTTTTCCCACATTTTGTTATGTTACAGGCTTATTCTAAAATGGATTCAACAGGCAAAACCTCAAGCTTCTGGCCTGTAGCCCTGCGTGGCATCGACGGCGCCACAAAAGCATGCTGAAGTGGCAAAGTCAATATCCGCATTTATAAACACAGAGCCGCTACAGTTATTGTTATTTGTCGTCGTAAACATTATTTTCAATTCATTATATGAGGGGGAAGGGTGTGCACATTTGTTTTTTTACAGTACAAGGGGAGAGTCGTGTGAAACTATTTTAAATGTTGGAGGGGYGTATATTTATAGGACACCTCCAGTTGGAACAGCCCTCCCCAGTAAATGTTTAAATGTCCCTATAGACAAAGGAGTGGGGACATGGAAAGTACGCTTGTAAGAGATGCACTGTACAGTTCTATTTTCTACTCAGGAAGTGTCAGAATGATGCATTTCAGCTGCAGGCTCTACTAGAAGTACTGTTCATTTCTGTTTCCACGTCAACATCCCTGCCCCACCCCCATCCCATGCCTTCTATTACCACCCAGTTTAGACAAACACGCACGCAGTGTCACAGTACAGCTGGTCTAATGGGGGCGGTGTGTGAGCGTGCGGGTGCATGAGTGGGTGTCTAAAATTTGATTTGAACTGGGTATAGAGAGGGAGAGGGAAAGGGAAAGGGAGAGAGTGAATACAGCGAGCGGGAGAGAGAGAAGGAAGGATCATCTGAAGCAGGGATGGGCAACTGGCAGCCCGCGGGGCCCCCCTTTTGAAGGCCCTCGGATCAATCGCCCCCAAAATATTTAGTTTTATATTTGACATTTTTGGGGCACTCAGTCGGGGTTCTCAACTTACTGTTGCGAGTTAAAATAGTACAATATTGAAATTTGGTTGAGCAGCAGCAGTTTTTACATTGCTAAGCTAGCGGTCAGCTATCTAAACTGGTTGTCATGGTTGAATTACCGGCCGGGGGGCCCCCATTGATTTTGTTTGTCAATCTCAGTCAGAAAACTGCAAACATTTCCCTCCACCTTATGGCAAAATTTGCAAAATTGCAGGAAATAAGCTAGCGAATTGCATGAAATTAGTTATTAAATTGCTAAATCTTCTCTCTACCCCATGGCAAAATATGTAGAATTGCAGAAAATTAACTCTAAAATGTGAAAAGATTATCTCCGATGTCAAGAGGGAGGGCACTAAGATGTTTTTCTCACAATGTGGGGAGGGTGGGATATAAAAAGAGAGTTAGAGAGAATGGGATGGTTGTGACTATCAGGTTGATTTATTGTGCTTGGTGAGGGACAGTAGACTGTCCATGAGCAGGGCACACAGATATGCAATATTCCATTCACTTTCATTGTTCTATACACAATGCTATGTGGCTGGAGGGAGTCAATGAGACCACTGGCTGTGTCTCAACAGTTTGAACTAGCATCCTTGTTTCCTTTCCTTGTGTCCTTCCCTCCATGATCACTGATCTGGCAGGACATGGGAGGTGGAATCAACATGGTGGAATACCCGTTCAGTGCTTTGACATGAGTGATTATGAATGGAAGCAAACAAGCTGTTTATGCTGTTTAAGATAATTGAGACAGAGCCATTGGGAGAATAAAAAGATAGATTTGACAGTAGTGAGACATTGGGAGCAGGGAACATGGAGAGAAACTGACTATACATCTTGGCCATGTTCTGTTATAATCTCCACCCGGCACAGCCAGAAGAGGACTGGCCACCCCTCATAGCCTGGTTCCTCTCTAGGTTTCTTCCTAGGTTTTGGCCTTTCTAGGGAGTTTTTCCTAGTCACCGTGCTTCTACACCTGTATTGCTTGCTGTTTGGGGTTTTAGGCTGGGTTTCTGTACAGCACTTYGAGATATTAGCTGATGTACGAAGGGCTATATAAAATAAACTTGATTTGATTTGACTATGCTGTGATACAGAGAATGTGAGTGAAAGAGAGATATAATGGGAGAGAGAGATAGAGAGACCGACCGTGCTGGGAGCTCAGTAACAAGGTTGTGGCTGAGGTCCAGAACTTCTAGTTTCTTTATCTCACACAGCCACTCTGGGACAGCCTCCATACGATTCCTACAGAAAGAGAGAGGATGAGAGAGAGAGAGAGAGGTCAGGTTTGAGGAGACTTTGTGAGTATGTTGGGTTTAACATCTACAGTTGCTGCTCCATATGCGATATGTGACTAGAATGGTGTTGTAAACAACAGTCAACTTTCAGGGACATAAACAGGTCTTATATCGTCAGAAAGCTTAAATGATTGTTAATCTAACTGCAGTGTCCAATGTACAGTAGCTATTACAGCAAAAAAAGACCATGCTATTGTTTGAGGATAGTGCACAACAACAAAACACTTTTACCAAGGCAACTGGTTTAATAAATTCACCTCTGATGGTAAATAAGGTACTTACATTCAGTAATCTTGGTCTGATTTGTCACCCTGAGTGTCCCAGATATAAAATATAGGATAGTTTTGTTTGATGTGTTTTGCATGAATTCCGACTCTTTCAACAAAACAATTTATGAAATCTAATTGGGAAAATGTTGTTTAACCTGGTCAAGTTCGGTTTCTGTGCAATCCTCAGACACTCTAGAAGGTAACCAAACATGTTTCATCATTCTACATTACGTATTGGCTACACAACACGTCAATTAGCCCATGAAGGTCAGCCATCATTACGCACCAATGAGACTAGCGGTGGTCACTTGATTGACAGTGTCTTGGTCCAATGTCCACCTATCCTTTTGAAACATAGCTATCTAGATAGCCAATGAGCTGGACTTTCAAGCAGTATGTGAACAGCCTTTGTATGACAAACAGCCATCATGCTAGAGCTGTGTGCAACAGTGTTCATTCTAATGGTGAAAGCAAACAGGATGCACGGTAGTTTACATTACGCAGCGGTTCGTTCTCTTCTACAAACTTTTCTCAAAACTGAAAAGCTAAATCGAATTCCAAGTATACAAATTTGGAGGAGATAATTGCAGAAATTGGCTGGGAGAGTGACACAGAACGAATGGATGAGCACAGTTTTGATTCCAGCAAGAAATACGTGTTTTTGGAAGCAAAATATCCACTTTTAGAACAGCAAGTAAAATACGTTTTTGCTTCTCATGCTAATGCAGTTGTTCAAATGGTTGCATATTCATTTGAGATATGTTTCTTTGACACACACACACACACACACACACACACACACACACACACACACACACACACATATACAGCACACAACAACACACCTTGAAGTCGGAAGTTTACTTACACTTAAGTTGGAGTCATTAAAACTCGTTTTTCAAACACTCCACAATTTCTTCTTAACAAACTATAGTTTTGGCAAGTAGGTTAGGACATCTACTTTGTGACGACACAAGTCATTTTTCAACCAATTGTTTACAGACAGATTATTTCACTTATAATTCACTGTATACACATTCCAGTGGGTCAGAAGTTTACATCCACTAAGTTGACTGTGCCTTTAAACAGCTCGGAAAATTCCCGAAAATGATGTCATGGCTTTAGAAGCGTCTGATAGGCTAATTGACATAATTTCAGTCAATTGGAGGTGTACCTGTGGATGTATGTCAAGGCCTACCTTCAAACTCAGTGCCTCTTTGCTTGACATCATGGGAAAATCAAAAGAAATCAGCCAAGACCTCAGAAAAAAATTGTAGACCTCCACAAGTCTGGTTGATCCTTGGAGCAATTTCCAAATGCCTGAAGGTAACACGTTATCTCTGTACAACAACATAGTACGCAAGTATAAACACCATGGGACCACGCGGCCATCATTCCGCTCAGGAAGGAGACACGTTCTGTCTCCTAGAGATGAACGTACTTTGGTGCGAAAAGTGCAAATCAATCCCAGAACAACAGCAAAGGACCTTGTGAAGATGCTGGAGGAAACAGGTACAAAAGTATCTATATCCACAGTAAAACGAGTCCTATATCGACATAACCGAAAGGCCGCTCAGCAAGGAAGAAGACTGCTCCAAAACCGCCATAAAAAAGCCTGACTACAGTTTGCAACTGCACATGGAGACAAAGACGGTACTTTTTGGAGAAATGTCTCTGGTCTGATGAACAAAAATAGAACAGTTTGGCCATAATGACCATCGTTATGTTTGGAGGGAAAGGGGAGGCTTGCAAGCCAAAGAACACCATCCCACTGTGAAGCACAGAGGTGGCAGCATCATGTTGTGGGGGTGCATTGCTGCAGGAGGGACTGGTGCACTTCACAAAATTGATGGCACCATGAGAAAGGAATATTAGGTGGATATATTGAAGCAACATCTCAAGACACAGTCAGGAAGTTAAAGCTTGGTCGCAAATGGGTCTTCCAAATGGACAATGACCTCAAGCATACTTCCAAAGTTATGGCAAAATGGCTTAAGGACAACAAAGTTAAGGTATTGGAGTGGCCATCACTAAGCCCTGACCTCAATCTTGTAGAAATTTGTGGGAGAACTGAAAAGAGTGTGCGAGCAAGGAGGCCTACAAACCTAACTCAGTTACACCAGCTCTGTCAGGAGGAATGGGCCAATTTCAAAATGTATTCTGGGAAGCTTGTGGAAGGCTAGCCAAAACGTTTGACCCAAGTTAAACATTTTAAAGGCAATGCTACCAAATACTAATTGAGTGTATGTAAACTTCTGACCCACTGGGAATGTGATGAAAGAAATAAAAGCTGAAATAAATAATTCTCTCTATCTATTTTCTGACATTTCACATTCTTAAAATAAAGTGGTGATCCTAACTGACCTAAGACAGGGAATTTTTACTAGGATTAAATGTCAGGAATTGTGAAAAACTGAGATTAAATGTATTTGGCTAAGGTGTATGTAAACTTCTGACTTAAACTGTATATGTTTTAGATATGTGTTGTGTATTTGATATATGGATGCCGGGCTCACCCCCTGTTAAAATAAATATTCAATAAAATAAGTAATAGTCAACTTGAGTTCTAGTGGTAGCTTTTTTGTATGTTCTCTATTGCTATGTACTAGAAAATGTATCAATTGACCAATTTGGCCACTTGGGTACATTTGGGCAAACTCGTGAGGGACACCTGAGAGACTTCATACTAAATATTATGTAGCTCTCTCATTCTTGAATGTATGTTGTGGGCAACTTCTAAAGTATCCTTCCTATCTCAATGTATGGCCTTTCTTTTGCATTTCAAAGATGACGCAACAAATATAAAAATAGGAAACACTTTGTTTTTACCAGATCTATTGTGATATATTCTCCTACATGAATTTCACATCTCCACAAACTTCAAAGTGTTTCCTTTCCAATAGTATCAAGAATATGCATATCCTTGCTTCATGTCCAGAGCTACATGCAGTTAGATTTGGGTATGTCATTTTAGGCAGAAACTGAGATGAAGGGTCCTATCCAGAAGAGGTTTTAAGAGAGTTTGTGTATTTTCAGCAATGTTGAGTGTGTTTATATGAGGGCATTGGCCTGACCTGGAGACGTCCATGTAGGTGAGGTTGGATGGCACTGGACTGACATCTAGCTCCTGTAGATCTGTAGAAGAGAACAAGAGCACTAAACCACCAGCATGTGTGACATGACAAATGGAACCAGATACTGTAGCTAGGTAGTGACAGAGAAATGCAGTGACGGAGATTGAGAATGACACAGGCTATTTACAGATCTAGGATCAGTTTCCACTCCCCCAATCCTAACCGTAATCATTGGTGTGGAAAATTCTAAACTGACCCAAGATCAGTGTCTAGGGGCAACTTCAACCTACACTATTACAAGTACAGCAGGCATAGATGGACTCTAACTGGGGACTCACCATTGTTCTGTGCGTAGACAGCCTTGAGCATAGAGCCCTTGGCCTTGAGGGTGACAATGTGGTTCCTCTCACAGTGGAGGACCTCCAGGTGGAGGAACAGGGAGGCATCCAGCTCCTCCAGCCCGTTGTCACGCACATCCAGCTGGGTCACGTGTCTCAGCAGGTCTGGCTCGTCTGGAACCACCACCCGGATCTTATTCAGCCTGATGGCACAGAGGTCAGAGCTCTCTCATAACTGTACATTAGGCAGTATGGTCCGTAGCATAATTAACCCTCCGGACACAGACGTCAGATCAAAATCAATGTCTGTATGGATGGATACTTGATCGAGTTGTCAACCGAAGTGAATTAGATTTGAAATCAACTTTGATGACAGGTTGTTATTTTGTGGTTGACACCTGAGTTTTATTGAAATGAACACATTGATTCAATATCTCCAATCTCCAATAGATGGTCTGATATTTCATATAGGATGTGTGACTTAACAAAGGTACTGAGGTCTCCTCTGCTATACTTTAGGTTTAAGGTCTGACCTCAACGGCCCTATCACTGTGTATTCACCATCAGGGTTACTCATTAAGTGACCTGACACTTGGCACATTTCTAGGTATTTTTGTACAAGACTGGAAAAAGCTGCACCCACCTACAAAAAGAACAGAACAGACCACATCTCACCATCATCATCTCTATCTACACTCATGTGTGATCTTTGGTCCTGAGCTTGAGAACATGATCTAGAGAAAATAGACATTATCTCCTAACACTGTGAGGAGTGATGTATTAAGTAGACAAATAATGTTAAGTCACTCAAGGCCTGCTCTTTGCCAAGCAGGAGGGAGAACACCGCTCTAGTAATAATTACGAGACTTTCCAAACTGACTCTGTTTAGCCTGGTTCCAAGCTAACGGTCTGTTTAGCCTGGTTCTTTTCCAAGCTAATTGGTTCTGTTCCATACTGAATGTTTGTTTAGCCTGATTCTGTGAGATCATCTGATCCTAGATCTGTGGTTAAAGGCAACATGTACCTTGACTTCTGTGTCTTTGCCTGTTTAATCTGGTTCTGTCCCATACCGACTGTCTGTTTAGCCTGGTTCTGTTTCATAGTGACTGTCTGTTTGTCTGGTTTTCGACTCATACAGTATAGCTTCCTCTCAGTTTGAGTTTTGCAATAGAGAGATACTGTAACTCCAGTCAAACGTGTCTACACATGGATGGGATTATAAGCATTGTGTGATTGGATTGTGACCAAAATCAGTGAGATGAAATGTTTTCCACCAGGTGTTTAGACGTGATTCTGGCTAGGTATACATTGTGATCAGATCACAAGACGCTTGGTGTTCATCTTGTGACCAAGTCTCCAATGGGAAAAAATGGGACACCAGATGGTTTGGGCTGGGTGCAAAGCCTGTTATCTGCTTGTTATGAGGATACACTGTGACTGGAGATAGGATCTGAATAAAGAGTGCAAGAGTGTCTCTGCCTGCTTGCCTGTCTGTCTGTCTATCTAGCCGCATACCGTAGGTCGACATGTTTGAACCGGAGCAGTCTGAAGCTCTGCAGCACCAATGTGTCCAGGCTGTTTCCAGCCATACACAGTCTCTCCATGGAGGTCAGCCGCTCCAGCACCTGGGGCACGTGGCTAAACTGGTTGAAGGACAGGCCCAGGTAGCCCAGTCTCTGGAGAGAGCCCAGCTCACTGGGTAACTCACTCAGACAGTTACCATCCAGGAGAAACGTCTGCAGACTGAAGAGAGGGAGAGAGAAAGAGAGAGAGACGGGAGGGGGAGCATGGTGTGAGTAGACAGCACTTTAACTTCATGTGAAAAACTTCTAATGCATCAGAATGACTCTGCACATAGAAGCCTTATATAGTTTAGAGAGGGCGCTGGTGCCCCCAGCTTTACAAAGTTATGAGCACAACATAACATTTAGGAGCACCAGAAAATAATAATAAATGTTTTATTTGATTGCATGTAGCCTCTATTAGGCTTATACTGTATGAATTAAAGGTACTTTTGAAGTACACGTTGTACCCTAGAATCATATATGTAACCCTGTAAAGACATTTGTGTATCACAAAAAGCTCACATGTTTATACCAAAACCTGTCATTGAAGTTACAAAATTCATTGGTGGAATATTAGGTTTCTACATCGTGTACAAACACTATTTATATATTGAGATGCATTACATTGAAAATTGAACACTGTCTCTTTAAGAAAGTCAAGTTTGTGAGTGACAATATCCAAGAGATCTGTCATTCATTAATTTCCTATGACAGAGAGGAAGAGGCAAAGCGAGAGGGTTTACTCTGCCCAAAATCTGTTCATGAAAATAAGTCCACGAAGTGAGCAATTTTTGTATGGAGGACGATGGGTGTCGAACTTGGGCAACAAAACATGTAATCTCTAATTTTCTACGTGAACCTTATTTGATCGAATAGAAGTTTCATAATGGTTAGGTTGTTACGAATGCACTGATTTAAGGGGACGCACGTGGCATTTCAGAAACTTTATATCCGAGTTGTGCTGATTGTTCACACGCGTATCTGCCCTCTCATTGGCTATAATGGTCCCACCTGATCTCGACTCCTCCCGCCTGCGGGCACACGAGTATCTTGTCAATATAATATAACATCTTTGGCAATGATATGATGATTGGTCTCCTGAAGGAGCTATCCCAGACTTTCTAAACCCAAAGGCGCAACATGGTGAGATTTCTAGGAACGCTTAGAAACACACAAAGCCGACTTGAGTTTGAGAAGTGAAAAATTGTTCCTTGTTTATTTTCTCGAAATATGTGTGTGTGTGTGTGTGTGTGTGTGTGTGTGTGTGTGTGTGTGTGTGTGTGTGTGTGTCTTAAGTTGTAGAACACGTTATTACTCCAACCTTGTGAAAGTGACAAACTGACACGTTTTCATTTTCAGTAGCTAGCTTTATATCGAAGGATTGCCTTTGCTTTGACGGCCTGCACATGCGTAGTTCGGCGCGAGACGACCGTTTAGGGCTGTCTCCGACAAATAAAAATATTGGTCGACCGAGAGTCGTCTGTTCTTAGGACCAATTTAACATTTCAAACGTATATTTTTCCATATAGACACATCCAATGTGTTTCAATCAAATCAACTATATGCACTGAGCTTGTCTGATGCTTTAAGCGCACTGTATGATGAAATAATTAAGACACAAATGACATTATCTTAATTATTTAATCATACAGTGCGCCAATATTTTTCTTGGGAGTCCGACCGCAATTGATTTGATTGTGCTGGGTGGCGCTCAGACTTGCTGCGCTGTGTTAAAAAAAAATGACAGCGAGTGACTGTGTTACTAGCACCGGTTGTCTTTCTCCTCCATGATGCAGCGACCACCACATAACAGCAACATTGCGCTGTCCGTGTTGCTGAAGCTGCAACATAATTACATCAATTTCTGACTGAAACGTTCTGTTACTGAAATCCCTAATTTAAGAGAACACACAATTTTGTGATTCAAAATGTGTAAAAAAAATCGACCAAGATCCACAAAAAAGGACCGTGTGCATGTTAAGTAAAATAACAACCCAATGTTTATTCCAGGTCAAATTAGCTGGCAACAGCAAGCTAGCTTGCTACATGTATTCACCACATTCTGATACTAAGGTCAATCTCGCTACAGCCAGTAGGTGGCAGCATTAGCATTGAGGCCGAGAGGGCTTATTGGGGAAGCCACAGGCTGTATTCCAGATCCTTCCATCATATGTGAGGAGAGGAGAGGTGCTCAGCTATGCTGCTGCTGAGAGGAGGCACGCATCACCTTATCACAGTTTCTCTCTCCTGTCCTAGATTAATGCCCCACTCTGAACTACTATCACTTTTCCTCTGTCAGATCATCAGACAATAACTAATGTCTTAAATGGTTATTTTATTTCATATATTCATAACATTTCAGATAGCCTCCTGACTGTGTCTGGAGTAGATAGAAACTGCCCCTAACCACTGATACAGGGTCAGATATGTCTTCTTCTTTAGGAGGTTAGGGGTGAGGTCATCTGATCCTAGAACTGTGGTTAAGGGTGACATCTACCTCGACATCTATGTATATTCCCTAATATCACCCCATGAAGTTAACTCCGCAGGCTCTGGTCTGAAGCAGCACACACTATGGTAAATAGGGTGCCATGGGAAGCAGCCTGTGTCTCTGTATATGCCCCCTGACCCCTAGACACTTCCTGAATCTTACTTGGTCATGGATCCCACAGCTTGGTCCACATTGGTCAGGTAGTTACAGCTGAGGTTGACCTCGGTGAGGGTGGAGATGTCACAGATGGCCATGGGGAACTGACCCAGCTGGTTATTAGACAGGTTGAGGCTCCGCAAACGAGAAAACCTGTCAGAGATATAGAAGAGAGGGGTGGTGGTGAGAGGAGAGCGATAAAGAGATGTGGGTAGAGAGAAAGAAGAGTTAGTCTCAATGTCAGTGGTCTAACTCAATGTCAGTGGTCTGACTCAATGTCAGTGGTCTGACTCAATGTCAGTGGTCTGACTCAATGTCAGTGGTCTGACTCAATGTCAGTGGTCTGNGACTCAATGTCAGTGGTCTGACTCAATGTCAGTGGTCTGACTCAATGTCAGTGGTCTGACTCAATGTCAGTGGTCTGACTCAATGTCAGTGGTCTTACTCATTGTCAGTGGTCTGACTCAATGTCAGTGGTCTGACTCAATGTCAGTGGTCTGACTCAACAGTTGAAAGGAAAATAGAAACAGAACCTTCAGCACATCATAGTGGAAACCTTCACATTGTCATGTTGAGAACAAGCAGAGCGTGTTGTCAGTAGCAACATCAGAGGCAAGTGGCATTTGGCTTAGTGTCCTATAGTAGATCGGTGACCTTCAGTCAACTCATCCCTAGGGGACAGGGGAGGATGCATAACCCACCCCTCATGGGCCGTTTGCCATGTTAGCATCAAAGCTGATAACCTCACAGACAAGTCTGCTGCCTTTTAGTCTGGTAATGCATTCAATTGCTCACACACACCCACAAACAAATACATCCACATGCTCGCAGGCAGGCATGCACACACACACATGCTCGCAGGCAGGCAGGCACACCCTTCATCATTTGTTAGGAGGAAAAGGGAAGCTAGATGACAGGGGTACTGATTTGCATGGCCATTTAATTCCAGCTAAGTGAGGGAGGCCAGGAGGCTGGGACAGAGAGGAAGAGAGAGAGAGAAAAGACACTACCTGTGTTGATTCATCATCTCACACCATCTATTTTCATTCCTCTCGCTCTCTCTCTCTCCACTATTGTATATACCATACTCATTAGTACAAAACTGTCTGTGTCTGACCAGCAGGGATGCTCTGTAGCAATTAAACTCTCATACATAAACAACCACATCTTTTTAGCTCCAAACTAGCAGCTTTTCATCTGTCATGTCTCTCTTTTAAATGGTAATTATCCCCAGAATATGAAACAGCAGATGATTATGATATGCCAGAGCCTCATTTCATCTTAAACCTGTTGGTCCTGGCACATACAGATGTTCTCTCATCATTTGATCACTCCGTTGTTGTAACAGGAAATGGAAACTTGTAGTATATTAAAGGCTTCTAAAGTTTCCAATTTTCACTTAATTGTCAGACTTGATTTGCCCTAACAAAAAATGTATCAACCCCTACAAAAATGTCCATGAGTTATTATCCACATAATAATTCACATTTCCTGTAGCTGCAAGATTATTTTCCTGCTGGTCAAATGAAGAGGTCAAATGAAGAGAGCAAATGTGTATTCAGAGTCGGAAGGGCAAATGCACACACTACTCTAATCTTCAATGATCAAACAGGAACCCACTGTTTCAGGATTCTCCAGGCCCCAATTCTGCAGCCTTCAACCAACCTCTCTTACACACACACTCTTTCTGTCTCACACATACACAACCCAAAATACTCTCTCACACACATACATACAATGCCCCACTCTGCTCTTCTCTCAGAATACAAGGACACGCACGTGCAGTTAAATGGCAAATCATCTTCTGGCTAGCATCCTAAAATGGGCTGTGACTGGTGTGTGTGTGCGCGCACACACACACACACACTGTACAGTACGTCTTGGCTGTATGCTTTAATCTGGGGCTAGCCACTGCCGAGTCTATTCCGGTTTTCAGGGGAAATGGAAAGAGAGCCTGGACGTGACTTTGGCTTTTGGACGTTAATAAGGTGACACTCCATTTTAACTCCTCCTTCACATTTACAGGATTGGTTGGACAGTGCAGGACCTTCCCAGACATTTTTTTCTTCACGTCTCTTCACGTTTCTTCAGACCAGTATGTGGGGGATCTACTTTCAGGCGTTTCTTTTACGCCTGCTATGTTAGGTTAATCTGGGGCCAGATGGTGCCCTCTGAGGAGTACTGAGAGTGAAGGAGGGAGGCAGGCCATATTAAAAGCCTCCCTGCAGAGGCAGACAGGTCTGGGCTACTCTAGTAGACAAACCAACCCAACTAGGCCCTGTCCTGACCAACCCAGCTCAGGCCAGCCTTACCCTGCCCAGCTCTACTAGGTCTTGTCCTAAGCCAACTGACACTTCCCTTCTCACTGACTGACACTACCCTATTCATTCATCTTAAGCCCAGCACTATTCTGACAATTCCACTCCAATTTAGGCTAGTCCAGTGTAGTCGAGCACAGTCTAGCTCCAGCGCGAAGTTATTGTGGTCCAGCCAAACCATGCTATACCCAGATCCGTCAAGGCAGTGCAACCTTACCAGGCCAAGCCTAGTACCAGGCCATAAAACCCATCTCATATAATTCTAGCCCAGACCTTTCCCCTGGATGGTACCACCTACCTCTGTAGCTGGTGTAGACGGTGGTCTGTGGGGAGGAAGTTGTGTTTGAGGTTGAGGTGGGTGAGGTCCTGGCTGTAGAAGAGGTTGGGAGGCAGCTGCTCCAGACTGCAGCAGGACAAGTCCACAGAGTTGATCCTCTGGGACACCAAATCTGACCCACCGGGGAGGGGAGAGAAGAAAGGGACCATGCTGTCAAAATTGATTATCTCGACTGCTGGGATGTGTGTGTCAAGCTTTTTTAAAATGAGAAAGTCAGGAAGTCAACCGTGAGTGAGACCGGACCAAACAGGCCACATACTATCTACTGCACATCTTCTGCTATCTGTCATAGTGGCCCATCCTACACCTACTGAATACTTAGTCCAGTTCCACAATACTCCCCTTACCTCCGTACTCTACAATACTCCCCATACTGAACATGATTAACTAGCTACTCTACAGCCGGTGATTTGTGCTTGTGCCACTCCTCCTAGTTCCAGGTTCTATTCTGAGTGTTCCCCTGGGCTTCCATGCATGCTCGTCCCTGATAATATTTAGAAAATAGGTTTCCTGGCTTTGGCCTACATCACTTTGGATGAGGAAGAGGAGAGATCATGAGAGAGTGAGCATATATGTGTTACACCTCTGGAAGCTATTGTGCATCTCATATTGTGCCACTCAGAGCTGTACTCCTCTGCACACTGTGTGATGTACCCTTGGCTGCGTGTCTGTGCCAGCGCAGTGTTCAGTGAAGCTGTCAAAGCTGACATAGTAGGTCTGGCTCTGGGGCCCTGCTGAGCTGAACGCCAGGGAGTGGCTGTGCTTCTTCACCTCCTCCACCTGCACACACATCATTGGGGCAAGAGAAACCACACACCACACCTTCAGGTAAGCCATACAGCTGAATTCGGAAGTTTACAGACTTAGGTTGGAGTCATTAAAACTCGTTTTTCAACCACTCCACAAATTTCTTCTTAACAAACTATCGTTTTGGCAAGTCGGTTAGGACATTCTACTTTGTGCATGACACAAGTAATTTTTCCAACAATTGTTTACAGACAGATTATTTCACTTATAATTCATTGTATCACAATTCCAGTATGTCAGAAGTTTACATACACTAAGTTGACTGTGCCTTTAACAGCTTGGAAAATTCCAGAAAATGTTGTCATGGCTTTAGAAGCTTCTGATAGGCTAATTGACATCATTTGAGTCAATTGGAGGTGTAACCTGTGGATGTATTTCAAGGCCTCCCTTCAAACTCAGTGCCTCTTTGCTTGACATCATGGGAAAATCAAAAGAAATCAGCCAAGACCTCAGAAATTGTAGACCTCCACAAGTCTGGTTCATCCTTTGGAAGCAATTTCCAAACGCCTGAGGTACCCGACGTTCATCTGTACAAACAATAGTACGCAAGTATGAACACCGTGGGACCACGCAGCCGTCATACCGGCTCAGGAAGGAGACGCGTTCTGTCTCCTAAGATGAACGTACTTTGGTGCGAAAAGTGCAAATCAATCCCAGAACAGCAGCAAAGGACCTTGTGAAGATGCTGAAGGAAACGGGTACAAAGTATCTATATCCACAGTAAAACGAGTCCTATATCAACATAACCTGAAAGGCCGCTCAGCAAGGAAGAAGCCACTGCTCCAAAACCAACATAAAAAAAGCCAGACTAACGGTTTGCAACTGCACATGGGGACAAAGATTGTACTTTTTGGAGAAATGTCCTCTGGAGTGATGAAACAAAAATAGAACTGTTTGGCCATAATGACCATCGTTAATGTTGGAGGAAAAAGGGGGAGGCTTGCAAGCGAAGAACACCATCCCAACCGTGAGGCACGGGGGTGGGGGTGCATTGCTGCAGGAGGGACTGGTGCACTTCAAAAATGATGGCATTATGAGGAAGAACAATTATGTGGATATATTGAAGCAACATCAAGACATCAGTCATGAGGTTAAAGCTTGGTCGCAAATGGGTCTTCCAAATTGGATAATGTCCCCAAGCATACTTCCAAAGTTGTGGCAAAATGGCTTAAGGACAACAAAGTCAAGGTATTGGAGTGGCCATCACAAAGCACTGACCTCAATCCTATAGCTAATGTGTGGGCAGAACTGAAAAAGTGTGCGCGAGCAAGGAGGCCTACAAACCTGACTCAGTTACATCAGCTCTGTCAGGAGGAATGGGCCAAAATTCACCCAACTTATTGTGGGAAGTTTGTGGAAAGCTAACCGAAACGTTTGACCCAAGTTAAACAATTTAAAGGCAATGCTACCAAATACTAATTGAGTGTATGTAAACTTCTGACCCAATGGGAATGTGATGAAAGAAATAAAAGCTGAAATAAATCACTCTCGACTATTATTCTGACATTTCACATTCTTAAAATAAAGTGGTGATCCTAACTGACCTAAAACAGGGAATTTCTACTAGGATTAGATGTCAGGAATTGTGAAACTGAGTTTAAATGTATTTGGCTAAGGTGTATGTACACTTCCGACTTCAACTGTACACTCAATGTAAGATAAACAGAAGATGAACAGACATTTGTATAACCATTGGCTGAAAACAAATAGAGTTAGACAAGACATAAGACAACATACACACCTTTTTAGGTTTAGACACACAAGATAAACATCTTTAGGGCCACTGACTGAACAAAGAACACACACACAGACGTGCACACTGAGGTAGAGATCATTTGTGTGACTGTTCTTGTCTATCAGTGTACCAGTGTTTTGTTATTTGTCATGTTTTTATTGTGGACCCAAGGAAGAGTAACTGCTGTTTCGGCAAAAGCTAATGGGGATCCGAATAAACCAATAATAACCCAGGGACTTTTCAGTAAACCAGACAATCCCTATTTTAGAATCTCTTCTATGTTACAGATCATGGTTCCGTTTAGTGACATCAGCAGCAGGGATTAAGATGTTCATATTAAATAGCCTTAGTTTGCAATTTTCCATCAAGCGTAAAAATAGACACACACGAACATGTATGCACATGCAGATAGGATTATAATTGCATGCGCAAACACACACATACTGTACATGCACACACACACACACACACACACACACACACACACACACACACACACACACACACACACACACACACACACTGTGGAGGTGAATGGTGATCTAGAGGTTGTCTTGTGCATGAGATGATGTTTAAGCTGTGGATGTGGTGGGATGTGGACAGTCCTTTGTATAGCTAGCTACAGTGTGAGGCAGACTGATCGAAAGACTCTTTCAGGAGGGCCCTTAGTGCTTATTCAATGGGCCTGTCTATCCTTCCCTGCTGCTGATACACAGCCATAAAGCCATAAAGGGATAACAGTCATTAACCAACGACTACCTCCCTAATTCCCCTTTTGGAATGAGAAATGCCAAGCCAGAAAATGTATTTATAGGGATCCAGCCTAAACTAGGCAGAACCACGATAATACTTTTAAATTGGAAGACAAGGTGAATAGGCTGAGAATTCATTGAGGGTATAGAGTACTTCATCATGTGGGGAAAACAGATAAGAAATAAGACGTTGGAAGAGTTAACATTGATTTGCAATGATGGCTTATTGGCCCTTCACCAGGATTCTGTCCCTGAGTTGATTAAAGACTGTTGATTTATCTCTATGATTGCACACTGATGACACAAGAATGAAGACAAATGGAAATGGAATAGGAAAGTTGGTGAGGACACAGTAAAGGGAGGTTTGTTGAAACTTTGTGATTCTACTGAATGTCTATTCTAGTCATTCTATTCCTATGGTGTCAGGAACAGCAGTCCGTGTCTTACTGTACCTTTCCTCCGATGAGGGGCAGGATGTGCATCTTGCCCGTGTGGCTGTCTTTGACGGAGGAGACGATGAGGCAGGTGCCACACAGGATGACCTGGCGTCTGGTCCACCGGTTTACTGGTAGCAGGAGTTTCCCTTTGCGGACGTTATAGGTCCCCGACAGCTGCACACGCTCCGAGCTCTCAATGCTGTGGGGCTTGCCTGGAACGTACACAAGGAGAGGGAGTTAGYATAGTTAGCATCCAGCTAACTTAAAACACAGGTGAGGGGGATACAGTTAGCATTGTTAGCATCCAGCTAACTCAAAACAGGGCCAGTAGCACAGAGACCTGAGTACTGCCTCAGTACCTAAAGTATCTATTAGCCTGATGCTAATAAAGTGACATAGTAATAATTTATTACTATAAAGAAAAATAATAATAATAATTTTGTGTATGTACATACAGTACATAGAATATACACTGAGTGTACAAAACATTAAGGACACCTGCTCTTTCCATGCCATAGACTGACCAGGTGAACACTATGATCCCTTATTGATGTCACCTGTTAAATCCACTTCAATCGGTGTAGATAAAGGGGAGGAGACAGGTTAAGAAGGATTTTTAAGCCTTGAGACAATTGAGACATTACATTTAAGTCATTTAGCAGACGCTCTTATCCAGAGCGACTTACAAATTGGAAAGTTCATACATATTCATCCTGGTCCCCCCGTGGGGAATGAACCCACAACCCTGGCGTTGCAAGCGCCATGCTCTACCAACTGAGCCACACGGGACCGGATTGGATTGTGACATGGATTGTGTATGTGTGCCATTCAGAGTGCCATTCAGAGGTTGAATGGGCAAGACAAAATATTTAAGTGCCTTTGAACGGAGTATGGTAGTAGGTGCCACTGGTTTGTCTCAAGAACTGCAACGCTGCTGGGTTTTTTACACTCAACAGTTCCCATGTGTATCAAGAATGGTCCACCGCCTTAAGGACATCCAGCCAACTTGTCACAACAGTTGGAAGCATTGAAGTCAACATGGGCCAGCATCCCTGTGGAACGCTTTTGACACATTGTAGAGTCCATGCCCCRACTAATTGAGGCTGTAAAAAGGGTATGCAACTCAATATTAGGAAGGTGTCCTTAATGTTTTGTACACTCAGTATATATTCTCACTCTGAGTGTTTTTACTCTGTATTTACTCTGTACTCTCTAAGCACAGTCAACACTGAGATATGAATAGTTTAATAGTGTAGCAGCCTAAAGCTCAGCACACAGTCAACACAATGCTGGGTTAGCATAAGCACTGAACACAGTCAGCAGCATAAAGACTCTGTCTGAGGCCACCCTCTGTTAGCATTTGGCGCTGAATAGCTTTTTCCCCCCAACAGTGATAGTMAGATTATAGATCGGATGATGACAGGTGCTCTACTCTACTTCAACACTAATTTGTTCTATCAGTCTTTGAGCTGTCTTTATTCCTTTCATAAATCCATCCATCTGTTCATTTCCCCCCTGTGACTCTCACTCTYATAGAACCCTTTTTTTCTAAGAGGGAAAGGGCTAGAGAGAGATGGTAGTGTCATACTACGAGGTAAGTACTAACTAAGTACCAGGACAAGCTCTTAYAGCTTTGAATAATTCAACTCAGGTCTCTTACATGCTGACTGTAACACAGGAGGCTGCTGTACAGACTAACACAGGAGACTGCTGTACAGACTAATAATGTGTTGTATTGTAGATATGTAGTGGAAGAGTAGTGTGTAATAATGTGTTATGTGTTGTTTTATTGGATGTTATTGTGATTGGACCCCAGGATTCAGAATAAAAAACATATACAAAAATACTGAAGTAGCCTTGATATTGTGAGAGATCAAGGGGAACATTAAAGGTATATTCAAACTAAGGTTGAAAAATTCATTCACTGAGGAAGAGCTCATGTTCTGAAAAACAAACTATGAGAAAAGGGCAAAATAGTTTGAATAATGAGCTACTGTGATGAGCATGTTTTCCCTCTGCATCATTACTATTCAGTGACCTTAACTCAATTCTTTGATCTCGTTTTCAGGCTGAAATCAAATCAATAACCTACTTTGCAAATGGACATCTGCCTGGTAAAATACTGAGCGTGTGGTAAAGTACAGTACAGAGGTAGTGTTCCAGTAACTCACTAGCTAGGGTTTACAGGTCAGAAGTGAGATGCTGTGATACACCTCACCTCTTTACAGTACAACCCAGTTCATTTTCATTATTGAGCTTTCGAGTGGGATGAGACATTGTTGGAATAAACAAATGATTTATCAGCTTTAGACTCAATATGTCACACGGTCAATCTCACTGTACTTATTAGGGCTTTACTAGAACACATTCTCTTGCACATATGCATTTGTGAAAACACACACAAACAACCCAAACCTCACACACACCCTATACACTCATGCTCAACACACACACACAAAAACACACAGTCCCCACCCACCGACGCAAGCACTCACTCACTCTAATCCAGTGACAGTGGTAAACCGTCTCCATGTGCATCAGAGCTTTATTGTGGGTCTGTCTGTGTGTAGACCAGACCACTACTCTGGCTGTGTGGGGCTCCCATGTGAGCATAGGGTTTACATGGGGTCCAGGAGTGGAAACATCTTCTTGACATCCCCATTGGTGGAGGACAATATGCTAATTCAGTGGTCGCATTTAGTCTCATTCTGGAATCAAACCCACAACGCTGGTGGTGCAAGAACCATGCTCCAACCAACCAAGCCATCGGAGCAAGGACAACTGCTTCACCAGGACTGTGTGTTGCATTTGTTGTCCTAGGCCAGGAGTATATTCAACTGAAAGGTCGACCTTGGTGATGAAAGCAATGCAGAGGATGTGTAGGGTTCAGGTCAAAAGGACACTAAGGCCTTGGTTTTGTGTATGAGGGGGTTTCTAGGAGTCTGTTGAAGTGCTTTGTGACGTGTGTGTGTGTGTGTGTGAGTAGGGAGTGGTGTGTGTTTGGGGTGTTCGCTGCTGGTTTCTCAGGATGGCTTCCTTCACCTTCCCCAAGCTCAGGAAAGGCCTTCGTTTCCCCTTTCCACACCAACACACACTAACTTCAAGACCCATAGCCAAACCCTACCTCGACTCACAATACGGCAAATCCAGACACATATTCATACCTTGCATGGTAATGCAGGGAGGTTTTAGCTAATCCTAGATCTTACCCGGTAACAACTTCTCATATTTAAGTGTGTAAGCCCCTCCCCTGTGTGATAACCAGGCCACTTCCCTTACCACCGCTCCTCCTCACTACACACGTATAATCAGGCTGACCTGCTAATGAAACAAGACACTGCAGCACCGACACCTCCACCACTGGGCCTGGGCATGCCGTACCACAGGGCTCTGACCCACATTACACACCACACACACACAGAAACTTGGCTGGGTGGGTGGGTGCGAATGACAACAAGCCCCACTTACTTACAATGAATGGACCGGGACAGATGAGAAATGTATTGGTAAAGTAGTGTAGAGGAGGGTTTGTGTTCAGGCTATAACCGTCTCCTGCTGCCGGGTCCTGGCTGCCTCTTACAGCAGGTTGCATCCCAAATAGCACCCTATTCCCTATATAGTGCCCTGGTCAAAAGTAGTGCACTATTGTGGGAATAGTGTGCCATTTGTGACACATCCTCTGTCCTCCTGTATGAGATTGATATGATCTGAGGTGTTGTATCAAGGCCTTTCTCACTGCTGAGGAGCGGGAGAGACGCATCACTGTCGAAGAGTGTTCAAAATAAAACAGCTACTGTAGTGCATCCTTCAGAGGCTTTTTATTATCATCAAATTATGTTTGATGACTGTTGTTTTCCACCACTGACAGTGAAAAGGAGTAATGAGATTTTGAAGAAAGTAAGAAAGAGAGGAAGTGAGTAACAGCCAACATATTAGGGAGAGTGAAAAAGAGATAATGAGGCATCAAAGCCAAAGGAAMTGAATAACATTAAGAAATGCTATATATGGGCGGAAAGAAGTATGGCAACCTACCAAAAACCAATTGGGCAACCTCGAATTCAATCCCCTTTAGACTACTTCCTGGACAAAACATTGTAAACTTGGCAGTAGAAAACCTAAACAGTATATTTGACCTCTCAGCTTCCCTATCAAATCTAAGAATTTCAAACAGAACACAGATGAAAATTAACAACAATGACAAATGGTTTGATGAAGACTGCAAAAACCTAAAGAAATGATCAAACCTATCCAACCAAAAACATAAAGACCCAGAACCTGAGCCTACGCCTTCACTATGGTGAATCACAAACAATATAGAAATACACTACGGAAAATGAAGGAACAGCACATCAGAAATCAGCACAATGTAATTGAAGATTCCATAGATGCTAACCACTTCTGGAAAACACTAAACAAGCGCACACAAGGTCCCCCTGCTTGAGCAGGGGGACCTTGTTCTGGTTGTCTCTAGAAAGACAACCAGAACCCACTGGATTCTCCAATTACATTGAACAAACTACAGGACAAAATACAAATCCTCCAACCCAACAAGGCCTGAGGTGTTGATGGTATGCTCAATGAAATGATCAAATATACAGACCACAAATTCCAATCGGCTATACTTAAACTCTTTAACATCATCCTTAGCTCTGGCATCTTCCCCAATATTTGGAACCAAGGACTGATCACCCAAATCCACAAAAGTGGAGACAAATTTGACCCCAATAACTACCGTGGGATATGCGTCAACAGCAACCTTGGGAAAATCCTCTGCATKATCATTAACAGCAGACTCGTACATTTCCTCAGTGAAAACAATGAACTGAGCTATGTCAAATGGGCTTTTTACCAAATTACCGTATGACAGACCACGTATTTACCCTGCACACCTTAATTGACAAACAAACAAACCAAAACAAAGGCAAAGTCTTCTCATGCTTAGTTGATTTAAAAAAAGCTTTTGACTCAATTTTGTATGAGGGTCTGCTATACAAATTGATGTAAAGTGTTGTTGGGGGAAAAACATGCCACATTATAAAATCCATGTACACAAACAAGTGTGTGGTTAAAATTATTTTAAAAAACACATTTATTTCCACAGGCCATGGGGTAGACAGGGATGCAGCTTAAGCCCCACCCTCTTCAACATATATATCAACGAATTGGCAAGGGCACTAGAACAGTGCAGACAAAAAAAAGGGCAACCAGTGAAGAACAAACACCATTGAAAATACAACCCATATTTATTTTCCCTTTTGTACTTTAACTATTTGCACATCATTACAACACTGTATATAGCCATTATATGACATTTGAAATGTCTCTATTCCTTTGGAACTTTTGTGAGTGTAATGTTTCCTGTACATTTTTTTATTGTTTATTTCACTTTTATTTCACTATTTCACTTGCTTTATCAATGTAAACACATGTTTCCTATGCCAATAAAGCCCTTTGAATTGAGAGAGAGATGGACAGAGGGAGCAGGGCAGAGACAGAGAGATAGAGAGGCCTCCCTCTCTGTGAAGAACCTTTGTCAGTGCTGGGTGTGCGCTCAGGTAGGACACACACACTTAGCTGTAGCGGTGGTGAAGACCATACAAGGTGACAGGCTGCTAGGGACAATTAGCGTGTGGGCCAAGGTAGCGCTAATATCCTGGCCTCCTCCCATCTGCCAGCCTTGCGGGCTGGTGCAACTTGTTACAACCTTCCCACAACCGTGGGACAACCTTCAGGACTATCCACCATACTGCACTGTGTGTGCCTTCAGGACAATCTATGATACTGTGTGTGTGTGTGTGTGTGTCTAAGTACATAGCTAAGTAAGTAGGCAACAGTTAGGGAGACACTATTGCTTTTAGGGAGTGATTTTCAACAGGGTCTGAGAGGCCTGTGACTCCACACTTTCATAGCTTCTAAAAGCCCTAATCCTTCATTAGTAGCTTCTTAATCCCCCAGACATCCTCTTTAAAAGTTCACAGATGTTCTCGCACAAAAAGAGTCTGTACAGAAGATTTACAGGGGGTTGCCTATAATGCTAGTAAAATAAATGCATGCGTGTGTGTGTGTGTGTGTGTGTGTACGCGTGCTTTTATTTTCTTTGGGAGAGCATTGACAACTGCCTCAGTCCCTCTAGGGTAGACTGAGTGACATTTGGTTTAGTGCTCTGACAGCTCCTGTCTCCTGTCACACAGACAGAACAGCATTACAGCCAGGGAGCATCACTGTCAGCTCAGAGCGTCTCTAGACATGTTCTAGGATGCCATCCAAAAGACCTTCCTCTCCTCTTGTTTTCCCCTTCATTTCCTCTCCTCTCCCCTGCTCCTCCCCAGTCCCCTTCAACCCGTCTTCTCCTCTCCTCTTCCCTCTTTCCTACCTCCCTCCTCCCTCCTTTCCTACCTCCCTCCCTCCCTCCATCCATCCGCTCTCCTTTCCTCCTCCCTCATTCCTTCCCTCCACTTCATCCCCTCCTCCTCTCCCTCCTTCCTCCTCCCTCCGCTCTCCTTTCCTCCTCCGCTCTTCTCCTCCCTCCCCCTCCGCTCTCCCCCTCCCTCCGCTCTCCCCACCCCTCCATCCGCTCTCCTCTCCCCCCTCCATCCGCTCTCTTCTTCCCTCCGCTCTCCCCTCTTCGCTCCTTTCCCTCTCTGCTCCCCTTTTCCCTCTCCTCTCCACTCCCCTTTTCGCTCCCCTTTTCCCTCATCCCTCCTCTCCGCTCCCCTTTCCCTCTCCTCTCCCCGCTTCCCTCATCTCCGCTCCCTCTTCCGCATCCCTCCTCTCCGCTCCCCTTTTCCCTCTCCTCTCCCCCCTTCCCTCATCTCCGCTCCCCTCTTCCCTCTCTCCTCTTCCGCTTCCCCTCCCCTTTCCCTCTCCTCTTCCTCCCCTCTACTCTTCCCTCTCCTCCCTCTCCACTTCTCTCCGCTCCTTTTCCCTCTCTCCCCTTTTCACTCTCCGCTCCCCTTGTCCCTCTCCTCTCTGCCGGTCTTCGTGGTAATACTATGACATTTTTGATGTGATCACCATATAAGTTCAAAGATGAAAAAGCCTGGAAGGAGGAGAGATGACTAGAAACGATTCGGTTGGCCGTTTTATGTGTGGATTAATTGTCGGAGTAGAGGACCTTGTGCATTTCAGGTAAAATAACAAGTCATATAACAACTTATATCCCAGAACAAATTAGCTAGCAACAGCAAGCTAGCCAAATAGGACAAATTAGCTAGCAAGTGCAAGCTAACTAGCTAAATTGCCATACATGTTTAATGCTTTTCAACCTGTCCCCAAATTAATGTAATTGGTTCAGAGTTTGTTTTGATATTTTAACCTTCGTGTCATGATCGCGTTTGGTGTATGGGGACAAAATAAATGTATGCACGATGGTGCACGTGCGCAGCCGGTTTGGGTTCCCTGTTAGAGTACAGAGCAAATCAAATGTATTTATATAGCCCTTCGTACATCAGCTAATATCTCAAAGTGCTGTACAGAAACCCAGCCTAAAACCCCAAACAGCAAGCAATGCAGGTGTAGAAGCACGGTGGCTAGGAAAAACTCCCTAGAAAGGCCAGAACCAAGAAAGAAACCTAGAGAGGAACCAGGCTATGAGGGGTGGCCAGTCCTCTTCTGGCTGTGCCGGGTGGAGATTATAACAGAACATGGCCAAGATGTTCAAATGTTCATAAATGACCAGCATGGTCAAATAATAATAATCACAGTAGTTGTCGAGGGTGCAACAAGTCAGAACCTCAGGAGTAAATGTCAGTTGGCTTTTCATAGCCGATCAGACTCCTGTTATTCCAGTGGAGGTGTTTTCCCAGCAGGTCAGTGCAGTGCCACTAGGGGCAGAATGGGGGTGAGTTCCTGCCCGGGAGACGACATGGAAGCCAGAGTGTTGTGTAGCGCTGAATAATCTTTGTTCGACTCCAGCGTTTGGCCCACTTTCACGTTTACTGATTATTTTGTGGGTTTATTTAACAACAATGACTTACACACAACGTGGATATCTACCACACACACACTTGGCCTCCCTGACCTGGTATGTATCTATGTCCATTTAGAAGAAGTACGCAGAGAAAAGGGATGTCATGCTACAGACTTCCACTTGAATCATGGCTGACTAGTGGGACTGGAGAATACACACATGATTCTATTCTAGTTCTATTCCATCCAGAGAAAGAGGGGAAACATTAAATGCCATCAGAATCAAATATAGTAGTAGTCTCTTTTATATACCTAATGTCTATTCTTAAGAATATTCCTGAGGGTGAAGGGAACCTTTTCAGTGACGATCAATCTAGATCAAGTAAAGTAGGCCGGTTAGGAGTGCCTAAACTGACACGGTAGTGTATTAGGTGTGTACTGGTCAAGATTTTCTCAGAAACTGACACAGTCGTGCATTCCCTGAACAGTGTTCTGAATATCAATTTGAGCGTGTGAACACGAGAGATAATCTGGTTGTTATGACATCATTACAACTGGTTGAAATGTGGTTGTAAAAGAGGATTTTCCTCAGTGATTCCCTCCAATGAAGAGAGGATTTTCCTCAGTGATTCCCTCCAATGAAAAAGAGAGAGGATTTTCCTCAGTGATTCCCTCCAATGAAAGGGTGGGAGGTTGATGTGATGTGCGTGTGATGCATGCGTGTGCTCTCCCCTACTCTCCTGACTCCCAGTGTTATGCAACGAGCATGTTATGAAACCTACATTTGAAACACCAGCCCTTTGAACAGCCAACACACACAGACACACAGACACACACAGAGCTCTCAGCATTGTCTTCAGTGACAGAGGCCTGTGTGTGTGTGTGTGTAATCTGTGTGTGCTTGTTTGTGCACGTGTATGTGTAAGGGCTATTTGACCAAGAAGGAGAGTGAGGGAGTGCTGCATCAGATGACCTGGCCTCCACAATCACCCGACCTCAACCCAATTGAAATGGTTTGGGATGAGTTGGATCTGAGTGAAGGAAAAGCAGCCAACAAGTGCTCAGCATATGTGAGAACTCCTTCAAGATTGTTGGAAAAGCATTCCAGGTGAAGCTGGTTGAGAGAATGCCAAGAGTGTGCAAAGCTGTCATCAAGGCAAAGGGTGGATACTTTGAAGAATGAAGAATATATTTTCATTTGTTTAACACTCTTTTGGTTACTCCATGATTCCATATGTGTTATTTCATAGTTTTGATGTCTTCACTATTATGCTACAATGTAGAAAATAGTAAAATAAAGAAAAACCCTTGAATGAGTAGGTGTGTCTAAACTTTTGAATGGTACTGTATATCTTTTTTACAAATTGATACTTGGAGTCAAAGTATTGATTTAATATCATCTAAAATAACATTGTGATATGTAACTGTATCGAAAGTCTATTTGATGGAAACATCTCTGGTGGGAAAATGTGCATTTTGTTTTATGCAGGTTTTAGAATATTTGCATGAAATTCTGCCACAAATTGAGTGAAAACCTAGCTAGTGACATACATTTTCTTCCAACTTTGACTCCTACAAGGTCTGTCTGTTCGTCTCATAGGACAGTTGAGTAGCTCAACTTTTGTTTCTGTAGCATTAGACAGCTTCCTCTCCAACACTTTTTTTTTAACACCTTTATTTAATCTTTATTTAACTAGGCAAGTCAGTTAAGAACACATTCTTATTTTCAATGACGGCCTAGGAACGTTCTGCCTCGTTTAGGGGCAGAACGACAGATTTTCAACCTTGTCCGCTCGGGGGATCCAATCTTGCATTGATTACATTCCACTCCACGAGGAGCCTGCCTGTTAGCGAATGCAGTAAGCTAAGGTAAGTTGCTAGCTAGCATTAAACTTATCTTATAAAAAACAATCAATCAATGACAGTCATTGCTCCAATGTGTACTTAACCATAAACATAAATGCCTTTCTTAAAATCAAATCACAAGTATATATTTTTAAACCTGCATATTTAGCTAAAAGAAATCCGGTTAGCAGGCAATATTAACCAGGTGAAATTGTGTCATTTCTCTTGCGTTCATTGCACGCAGAGTCAGGGTATATGCAACAGTTTGGGCCGCCTGTCTCTTTGCGAACTAATTTGCCAGAACTTTACGTAATTATGACAACATTGAAGGTTGTGCAATGTAACAGGAATATTTAGACTCATGGATGCCACCCGTTAGATAAAATACGGAACGGAATAAACGTTTTGTTTTCGAGGTGATAGTTTCCGGATTAGTCAAAGGTATATGGTTTAGAGAGAAATAGTCGACGCGTTATAATTCCTGTAATAACTTGCGGCTGAATTTGAAAGGGGTTCCTTCGTTATTTTACCGTTCATGTCTTCCATAGAGAATGTCTTGATCTACTTCAAATAAGGTCTGTGTTTCGTGCAGGCTTAAACCGCCTCGATGTTTTGATACCCGTGTAAATCTCACTAGGATAAGGTAACGTTTGTCAACATATTTTCATAAATCCACTCTACAATTTTTTTTATCTTCGCTTATATTTAGCCAATATTGATCAGAGTTACCTTGTCCTATGGATATCTACACAGTAATAAAATTGGCACGGTGATGTAAGCCTACACGAAACACAGACCTTATTTTAAGTGAATCTAAAAATATCCTATGGAATAAATGAAGGAACCGCTTTTCAGATTTTGCTAGGTGTCATGGGAATTATGACTCGCACTTTGGTTGTCAATTCTTACCATGCCCATTATTAAAATAGGATTTCCTGCATATAGAAATTAAAGTTTTTGTTTTCAACATTCATCACAGGTAACTTAAACTCAATTTTTATTCAAACAGTTGAGAGTATTTGTCTCCTAAGCAGACTCTTCAGTATCATTGTCACTTCAGAGCTGTGTGCGTGTGTGTATTTATGTATTATATTAAGTTAAAATAAAAGTGTTCATTGTTCATTCAGTATTGTTGCAATTGTCATTATTACAAAAATGTTTGTGTGTGTATGATATATATATATTTAACTTTATTTTTATTTTTATAAATCGGCCGATTAATCGGTATCGTCTTTTTTTGTCCTCCAATAATCGGTATCGGTATCGGCATTGAAAAATCATAATCGGTCGACCTCTAGTGTGCAGGCCACTTTCACACAGCATATAGAACGAGGTATAGGCTATATAGGCCACTTTCACACAGCATATAGAACGAGGTATAGGCTATATAGGCCACTTCAGAACATTAGATGGAGACAGAAACGCAATATGCCAGATGGATCATTCAGCATCACCATCTAGTTAGCAGTGTCACTATGTCACCTCACCACCCACATTGCCACTCAACATGCTCATTAGCTAGTCATTAGTTAGCTAAACAACACAGTTCCATATCACTCTTCAAGGTCTTGCAGGTGGGTGTACTGTGTTTTGTGGGTAATTTACAGAGCTTCAGAGAGACAGAGCAAGAGAGAGAGAGGGGTAACGCTTGTTGTTGTTGTCTTGAGATAGGATACAATAGCCCCCCCACAGAGTGCCGTTTTGGTTTACCCTGGTGGCATCGGACCCCCAAGGGAGTGCACCATGGGAGGGTGTAGCGTGAGAGCAGAGGGGTGAGGGATGGCCAGACTTCTCTCTCTAATCCCGATATAAAATGACCTCAGACTGTCGCTCCTTCTCTCCAACTTCCTGTGTGTATGGTACGTGTGTGTGCATGTGTATGTGTGCCCATGCATCTGTATCTGTGTCCTTGCGTCTGTATGTGTGCACGTCTGTCCATGAGTGTGTATGTGTGTACGTCCCTCCGTCCTTGTGCGTATGTATTCAGTGATTAGTTACCTGGCGCTGGGTGACTCCTGCCTGTCTGTAGCTGTTATATGGTCCTGGGTTTCCCTTTTCATTTGCAGGTCTGCATTAATAATAGCTGCTGGTGGCTGACAGAAACAGAGCGGAGACGTTTCACATTCAGACACTGGCCTGCTGCTACTCTTGCTGTCTGTCTTCGTCTCTGTCCTCAACCTCTCACTCCCTTTCTCCCTGGTCATCTTTGTCTTAATATCTTTCACTTTCCCACTGTCTCCCTTTGTATGCCATCTTCTCTCTCTTTCTATGTCACTGAAACGTTGCAGGGAAAGGAAGTCTGCCAAGTCTTCTGCGAGTCTGCAATCATTGCAGAGCTGTAGGTTCATGTAACCTTTTACCTACCTATTGGATGTAATGCTGTAACGTTGTCATGTGTTRCTGTAACATTATGGGGACAAAGAGCTGTCCATTTACAACACCTCCAGCAGCAACAGCTGAGTATTAAATGTTCTTTGGTCAGGGTAGGATGTCATTGTAAATAAGAATTTTTTCTTAACTGACWTGCCTAGTTAAATAAAGGTAAAACATTTTTTTTTTTACAAAAATGTTAAACCAGGCAAGCCAATTAAGCACAAATTCACAAAATACCTTCTGTGGGGCTGGGGGCTAGGATTAAAAATAAAAATGTAGGACAAAATGCACATCACGACAAGATAGTAGCAATACCACATGACAGTAACACAACATGACAGCAAGATAACATGACAACAACACAACATKGTAGCCACACAACATGACATCAATACAAAATGACAACACAACATAGTAGCAACAACAACATGACAGCAACACAACAACACAACATGGTAGCAACACGAAATGATAACAAAACATGGCAGCAACACAAGACAAAAACAACATGACAGCAACAAAACATGACTCCAACACAACAGAAAAACAACAACACAGCATGGCAGCAACACATAACACAACATGGTAGCAAAAACATGACAACACAACATGGTAGAAAAAACATGAAAACAACACAACATGGTAGAAAAACATGTCAACACAGGGTAGAAAACACATGACAAAATGGTAGCAACACATAACAGCACAACATGACAATGACACAACATGGTAGCAACACAACATGACAACACGGAAGCAACAACATCAACACAACATGGTATCAACACAACATGGTAGTAGGACAAACATGGTACAAACAATGTTAGGCACAGATAACAGCACAAAGGACAAAATGGTAGAGACAAAGCACATCACGCGAAGCAGTTTCAGGGCAGTATGTCTCTCACTCACATACACACACCACTGTATTTACGTAACTCAGACAAGGCTGGTGGGAGGAGATATACAGATATTTCACTAAAATTCACTGTATCACAATTCCAACATTCACTAAGTTGACTGTGCCTTTAAACAGCTTGGAACATTCCTGAAAATGATGTCATGGCAGTAGAAGCTTCTGATAGGTTAATTGACACCATTTGAGTCAATTGGAGGTGTACCTGTGGATGTATTTCAAGGCCTACCTTCAAACTCAGTGCCTCTTTGCTTGACATCATTGAAAAATCAAAAGAAATCAGCCAAGACCTCAGAAAAAAAATTGTAGACCTCCACAAGACTGGTTCATTCTTGGGAGCAATTTCCAAACGCCTGAACCACGTTCATCTGTACAAACAATAGTACGCAAATATAAACACCACGGGACCATGCAGCCGTCATACCGCTCAGGAAGGAGACGCATTCTGTTTCCTAGAGATGAACGTACTTTGGTGCGAAAAGTGCAAATCAATCCCAGAACAACAGCAAAGGACCTTGTGAAGATGCTGATGGAAACAGGTACAAAAGTATCTATATCCACAGTAAAACGAGTCCTATATCGACATAACCTGAAAGGCCGCTCAGCAAGGAAGAAGCCACTGCTCCAAAACCAACATAAAAAAGCCAGGCTACGTTTGCAACTGCACATGGAGACAAAGATTGTATTTTTTGGGGAAATGTCTTCTGGTCTGATGAAACTAAAATAGAACTGTTTGGCCATAATGACCATTGTTATGTTTGGAGGAAAAAGGGGGAKGCTTGCAAGCTGAAGAACACCCTCCCAGCCGTGAAGCACGGGGGTGGCAGCATCATGTTGTGGGGGTGCTTTGCTGCAGGAGGGACTGGTGCAATTTACAAAGTAGATGGTATCATGAGGAAGAACAATTATGTGGATATATTAAAGCAACATCTCAAGACATCAGTCAGGAAGTTAAAGCTTGGTCGCAAATGGGTCTTCCAAATGCACAATGACTCCAAGCATACTTCCAAAGTTGTGGCAAAATGGCTTAAGGACAACAAAGTCAAGGTATAAGCCCTGACCTCAATCCCATAGAAAACTTGTGGGCAGAACTGAAAAAGCGTGTGCGAGCAAGGAGGCCTACAAACCTGACTCAGTTACACCAGCTCTGTCAGGAGGAATGGGCCAAAATCCATCCAATTTATTGTGAGAAGCTTGTGGAAGGCTACCCGAAACGTTTGACCCAAGTTAAACAATTTAAAGGCAATGCTACCAAATACTAGTTGAGTGTATGTAAACTTCTGACCCACTGAGAATGTGATGAAAGAAATAAAAGCTGAAATAAATCATTCTCTCTTCTATTATTCTGACATTTCACATTCTTAAAATAAAGTGGTGATCCTAACTGACCTAAGACAGGGAATTTTTACTAGGATTAAATGTCAGGAATTGTGAAAAACTGAGTTTAAATGTATTTGGCTAAGGTGTATATAAACGTCCGACTTCAACTGTAGGAGGAAGGGCTCATTTTAATTGCTGGAATGGAATCAATGGAAAGGTACGAAACACATGGAAACAACGTATTTGACTCCATTCCAGCCATGCAATGAGCCAGTCCTCCTATAGCTCCTCCCACCTGCCGCCTCATACATAACTACTGTATGAACTCTCTGCCCCTGGAACGGTAGTCTGTTCTCGCAACCCATTCCACCCTTCTATCTCTAGTATGTGTGTGTGTGTCAGAGCAACCAGCGGCACTGAGGGCCTGATAAGTGAGTTAGGTCACATATCCAAAGGTTAACAAAGCCATTGACACAATCTGTATCTCAGTCTGTGTGTCTGCGGTTAAGGAGATGCAGTAGAATACACTGCATAGCCTACACCTGTCGTACTTACACTATAAACACAACACAATCCCTACTAAACTTGTGCTATTATATTGTTAGTGTAGTGTCACATAAACCCACTGACCCAATCAACAGCGAGAGTGACAGCTATCCCAAACTATTATTCACACCTGATCAATGTGCCTCTATGAGATTAAAAGAGATTAAGATTACTTTATTGGTAGGTTGCAAACTGAATCCAACTGAAATTTCCCTTCCGTTTTTAACCCAGCCCCTCCGATAGGGCTGGGCGGTATACATTATTTTACGATATAACAGTATTGATGCACGGGCCAGTTTGGGTTATTACGTTACCTTCTATAACTGTATTTGAATGTTTGGTTTGTTAAATGTGATACACCGTGTGTAATGTACATTTTTATAGTTTACTCCGCTACTTGAGTTCTCGCTCTCCATGCCGCTTTCCACACAGACCTAGCACTTGTTGTTTCTCGAGCACGAGACACTTGAGTTCAGTCTGCATGGTCAAGGCAGCACATGCAACAATGTTGATGACAAAGTGAAAACTACAAATATGCTGTTTTCACTTTGCTTCTTAATATAAATCCACTAGCGTTCTATAATTACACTATCGATTTGTGTTCCTTACATCTGCAAATGGCTAGTTTGTATTTTCTTAGCAAGTTGGGCCTAAATCGTGTTAGCCGCTAGTGCTAATTGCTAGTTAGCTAGTTAATACATGTAATGAGTCAGCGCACACGTAACTAGCCATTCAGCCTAATACCAGTGATGGTGTAGACCTAAATCAGCATGTTATTTGTGCAACAATATCTTCTAAATCAAAGAGGAATACGCAAAGCACGAATATGTTAGCTACATGACGTAGCTAAGAGAAAACATTCAATGTAGCCAAAGATTTGGTTCCTACCCTGTCACAATAACTCCTCCCTGGCATTTTCATTCATTGTCATGTCAAACACTTTATTCAAAGTACCCATTTGTTATATTCTAACTATAGAATAATAATAATTTCCCCAGGATTCCAAAAGTTCACCCAAGTGTTTTGCTCTAAATCGCAAGTCAAATCGCAATTGCAACATCTGGTTAAAAAAGGCCTAGATTGTTTCCTATATTGTGTAGCCCTATGTGCCAGTGTGGAAATGATCTCAAATGAGTGCAGAAAATCAGAAATTGATGAAAATGCTGAATTTTTGTTGGGGTTGAAGTTGAATTCAACAGTATAAAACATTCAGAATGGAGAAAGACCCATTGAAATCACTAAGAATGTATGTGTTGCCACCCTAGGGTCACACACTACTCATAAACCAAATGTATGTAACTTTTATTATTGAAAAATATCAAATACCATCAAACCACCCATTTTTTTTATTTTATTTTTTTTATTTTTTACAAATACCGTGATATGAAATTTTGGCTATATCGCCCAACCCTACCCTCCGAAAGACACACATACATACACTATATATAAAAAAGTATGTGGACACCCCTTCAAATGGATTTGGCTATTTCAGCCACACCTGTTGCTGACAGGTGTATAAAATCGGGCACACAGCCACGCAATCTCCACAGACAAACATTGACAGTAGAATGCTCTTACTGAAGATCTCAGTGACTTTCAATGTGGCATTGTCATAGGATGCCACCTTTCCAACAAGTCAGTTCGTCAAATTTCTACCCTGCTAGAGCTGCCCTGGTCACTGTAAGTGCTGTTATTGTGAAGTGGAAACAATCAGCCGCGAAATGGTAAGCCACACAAGCTCACAGAACGGGACTGCCGAGTGCTGAAGCACGTAGCACATAAAAATTGTCTGTCCTCGGTTGCAACACTCACTACCTAGTTGTCAACTGCCACTGTAAGCAACATCAGCACAAGAAGTGTTAGTCGGGCGCTTCATTAAATGGGTGTCCATGGCCGCACACAAGCCTAAGATAGCTGTGCGAAATGCCAAGCGTCGGCTGGAGTGGTGTAAAGCTCGCCGAATTTGGACTCTGGAGCAGTGGAAACACATTCTCTGGAGTGATGAATCACGCTTCACCATCTGGCAGTCCAACAGACTAATCTGGGTTTGGCGGATGCCAGGAGAATGCTACCTGCCTAAATGCATAGTGCCAACTGTAAAGTTTGGTGGAGGAAGAGTAATGGTCTGGGGCAGTTTTTAATGGTTGGGGCTAGGCCCCTTAGTTCCAGTGTATGCTACAGCATACAATGACATTCTAGACGATTCTGTGTTTTCAACTTTGTGGCAAAAGTTTGGGGAAGGCCCTTTACTTTTTCAGCATGACAATGGCTCCATGCACAAAGCGAGCTCCATACAGAAATGGTTTGTCAAGATGGGTGTGGAAGAACTTGACTGGCCTGCACAGAGCCCTGACCTCAACCCCATCGAACACCTTTGGGATGAATTGGAATGCTGATTGCGAACCAGGCCTAATCACCCAACATCAGTGGCCGACCTCATTAATGCTCGTCCCCTGAAGGGAAGCAAGTCCCCGCAGCAATGTTCCAACATCTAGCAGAAAGCCTTCCCAGAAGAGTGGAGGCTGTTATAGCAGCAAAGAGGGGACCAACTCCATATTAATGCCCATGATTTTGGAATGAGATGTTCGACGAGCAGGTGTCCAAATACTTTTGGTCATGTAGTGTACATACAGTGCATTCGGAAAGTATTCAGTCCCTTTAACAGACCATTTAAATGTTGCTACAGCCTCATTCTAAAATATATATWTTTTTTWAAATCCCTCATCAATCTACAACAATACCTCAGTGACAAAGCAAAAAAAATGTTTTTGCAAATGTATGTATGTATGTATATATACACTACCATTCAAAGGTTTGGGGTCACTTAGAAATGGCATGGTTTTTGAAGGAAAAACTAATTTTTTGTCCATTAAAATAACATAGAATTTATCAGAAATACAGTGTAGACATTGTTAATGTTGTGAATGACTACTGTAGCTGGAACCAGCAGATTTTTTATGGAATATCTACATATGTGCACAGAGGCCCATTATCAGCAACCATCACTCCTGTGTTCCAATGGCACTTTGTGTTAGCTAATTCAAGTTTATAGTTTTAAAAGGCTAATTGATCATTAGAAAACCGTTTTGCGGGTTTTGTTAGCACAGTTGAAAACTGCTGTTCTTATTAAAGAAGCAATAAAACTGGCCTTCTTTAGACTAGTTGAGTGTCTGGAGCATCAGCATCTGTGGGTTCGATTACAGGCTCAAAATGGCCAGAAACAAATAACTTTCTTCTGAAACTCGTCAGTCTATTCTTGTTCTGAGAAATGAAGGCTTTTCCATGCGAGAAATTTCCAAGAAACTGAAGATCTCGAACAACGCTGTGTACTACACTCCCTTCACAGAACAGAGCAAACTGGCTCTAACCAGAATATAAAGAGGAGTGGGAGACCCCTGTGCACAACTGAGCAAGAGGACAAGTACATTTGTGTGTCTAGTTTGAAAAAAAGACGCCTCACAAGTCCTCAACTGGCAGCTTCATTAAATAGTACCCGCAAAACACCAATCTAAACGTCAACAGTGAAGATGCAACTCCGGGATGCTGGCCTGAGGTAGAGTTGCAAAGAAAAAGCCATCTCTCAGACTGGCCAATAAAAATAAAAGATTAAGATGGGCAAAAGAACACAGACACTGGACAGATGAACTCTGCCTAGAAGGGCAGCATCCAATCAGGTAGTAGAAACATATCAAGGATGATCAATGGAAAAGGATGCACATGAGCTCAAGGTAACGTTTTTTATGCTGACACATACACATATGCTGACACATACACATTTGTGGCCTGCTGGAGGTCATTTTGCAGGGCTCTGGCAGTGCTCCTCCTTGCACAAAGGCGGAGGTAGCGGTCCTGCTGCTGGGTTGTTGCCGTCCTACGGCCTCCTCCACGTCTCCTGATGTACTGGCCTGTCTCCTGGTAGCGCCTCCATGCTCTGGACACTACGCTGAYAGACACAGCAAACCTTCTTSCCACAGCTCGCATTGATGTGCCATCCTGGATGAGCTGCACTACCTGAGCCACTTGTGTGGGTTGTAGACTCCGTCTCATGCTACCACTAGAGTGAAAGCACCGCCAGCATTCAAAAGTGACCAAAACATCAGCCAGGAAGCATAGGAACTGAGAAGTGGTCTGTGGTCACCACCTGCAGAACACTCCTTTATTGGGGGTGTCTTGCTAATTGCCTATAATTTCCACCTTTTGTCTATTCCATTTGCACAACAGCATGTGAAATTTATTGTCAATCAGTGTTGCTTCCTAAGTGGACAGTTTGATTTCACAGAAGTGTGATTGACTTGGAGTTACATTGTGTTGTTTAAGTGTTCCCTTTATTTTTTGGAGCAGTGTATATATATCGTCCAAAAAAAATAATATTATTTTTTATTTTTTAAGTTATGGCGATGATTGTATTTTCATGACGGTCTTCAGCCATAACCGTCTGTTACACACATACAGGGTATCTGTGCCAGGCCTACTCTAGATGTCGCAGTGAGACCTTCCGAACCCGAGTGACCAGAGGACAGGAGAGGAGAAGAGGAGTGAATGAATGAATGAGATTGTAATGCTTTTGCACATTCCCTGGCTCCACGTGCTCCTGGTGGCTTGCGCTCTCTTCTTCTCTCACCTTGACTTCTTTCCTTGTTTTGTTTTGTTTAAAATGTAATGAGGCCTGGTTGAAACGGCTGAACGGCAGGCAAAGAGGGAGGGAGGCTGAGGCAACTGCAGGCATGGCACCCGGGGTGTTCTGGCTCAGCGCCCTGTCACATGCTGGGGCCATGTGAATGCAGTGGCACTGACCGAGGGAGGGAGGGGGGAAGGAGGGAGAGCGAGGGAGAGTGATATAAAGAAAATAACCAAAGAGGGGAAGTCTAACCAGAGGGGAACATGCAGAGAGAGAGAGTCGGAAGAGTGGTAAAGAGAGAAAGAGCTACACAGAGGAAAGAACTAGTGTGAGGGAGGTGGAGGAAGAGTGTGAAATAGAGATTGAAAGAGCTACACAGAGAGATCTACAGATAGAGAACTAGATGGAAGAGAGTGACAACCAGAGAGGAAGGGGAAGCTAGAGAGAGGGATCTCCTCGACCGGCCGGCACAGTGGGTGACAGCTCCTCCTTTCCCATGGCCTGGGTCATTATAAGAGACCACAGCTGAGAACAATTAAGCCTGCAGCGCTGTAATGATTAAGTCTGGCTGCACACTGGGCTTGGCCCTATCCCTGGGACTCCACTGTGGAGAGAGGAGAGGGGAGGCAAATGGGCCATCAGGGACCACTGGCCCTTTAAACTGGCCCTTTAACTTTGAAATGCTTCAGCAGCTCAACAAAGAGCTGTCCTTTCTCAGTACCAAACGAATGACCAGAGCTAAGACCACGAACAGTGTAGAACCATGTGTGCAGAGCCGTACTGGTACAAAACCACTGCCAGGGCAGAGCTGAACTGGTATGTAACCACTAGCAGTATTAGGGATGGGCACGGTTATTCGAATATTAGAATATCTGAAAGGACATTAGTATTTGATTACTTAGGAGAGTATTATTAAAAATAAAAAATAAAGTAAAAAAAAAAGCCTATTTTAACAAAGAAAAGGCTTTGTCTAAAAGTAAATAAAATGATCTATATGACACCGCTACATAGTCTACAAGGATATATTTTTTATATTTTTTATAAACAACAGTTTAAAGACAGTCTTTATGAGTGCCCCTCATAAAAAAGACGCACTGGTTGCCTACACACTTTTCACACCTGTAGCTTGTTGTTATTGTCAGTCAATTTCAAATACCCATCCCTAAGCAGTATGTTTATTTTTTTCACCTATGGTACAGGTAACCTGTGTATTCAACAAACTTTGCTGCAGTGTCATGTGGGACAAAACCACACATTCTAGTTTGATTCTACTTCCTGGTAGTACCAGTGCTACCAAAGGCATTGTAAATGAGGTCAGTTGGTATCAGCCACTACGTTTACACAGCACAATTCTGGTCTTTTGCCCAATTATTAGCAAAGAGTTGATCTGATTGGTCAAAAGACCAACTAGTGGGAAAAAAAATCTGAATGGACTGCCTGTGTAAACTTAGCCTTAGTTTGTGTAAAATTAGCCTTAGTTTGTGTAAACGTAATCTTAGTTTGTGTAAACTTAGCCTTAGCTTCCCACCAGCGAGACAGACGTTTATAAACTTTACAGAACTCCACCCAAACACACCTTATTTTTCTTTGTCTGGACCACACCAACATAGTTGTTGTAACCGTTTACATTCCGACCACAGCCATTTTATCTGTCCAAAACCCATGCCAAACTTCCATAAGGTAAAGTGGCTAACTAGCCAAACAAAATCTTCCCAGATGAGAGCTAGGCCTAATGAATGACAACATCCAATTGATGTCCATCTAATGAATCTGTAATGATCTCACTGGAGACTTGAGGCAGAGCGAATCATTTAAACAACATTTGAGATGGAATTTAAGAACCCAACTAATCAGAGTGTTTTGGGTTTGGGGCTGCTTTTTTGGTCTGTTTTGCTGAGAGTTGCAGATGCTGGCTGGCATTAGGCTAGGCTACTGTTGATCAAAGCTTGGGAGAGAGGGAAGAGGGAGCCCCTGCTGGCCTGAACCTAATCCCCCCTGCATGGGCCTGAGGAGCTCAGGGGACTAGGTCTGGGGAGAGGGAGGAGGACTGAGGAGGAGGCTGAAAGAGCAGACTGGGGCTGGGGAGAGGGAGGACTGGGGATGGGACTGAGGAGGAGGCTGAAAGAGCAGACGGGTTGGGGATAGGGAGGACTGGGGCGAAGGATGAAAGAGGGGACTGGGGCTGGGGAGAGGGAGAATGACTGGGGAGGAGGCTGGAATAGGGAACTGGGGAGAGAGAGGAGGRYKGGGGKGGWGGYTGAAAGRGGGGASKGGGGCKGGGCAGGGGGAGGAGGACTGAGGAGGAGGCTGGAATAGGGAACTGGGAAGAGGGAGGAGGACTGGGGTGGAGGCTGAAAGAGGGGACGGGCTGGGCAGGGGGGAGGAGGAATGAGGAGGAGGCTGGAATAGGGAACTGGGAAGAGGGAGGAGGACTGGGGAGGAGGCTGAAAGAAGGGACTGGGGCGAGGGAGGAGGACTGGGAAGAAGGCTGAAAGAGGGGAATGGGGAGAGGGAGGACTGGAGAGGAAGCTGAAAGAGAAGACTGGGGCTGGGGAGATAAAGGAGGACTGGAAGGTAGCAGGGGACGGGAGGAGCAGAGGGGAGGAAAGGTAAAGGGGGATACCTAGTCATTGGCGCCCGGAGAACAATGGGTTAACTGGCTTGCTCAGAGGCAGAACGACAGATTTTTACCTTGTCAGATTTTACTTTTCGGTTACTGGCCCAATGCTCCTACCCACCAGGCTACCTGCCGCCCGGGGATGTGATGGAGAACTGGGGAGGAGGGGATTTGGTGGAGCGGAGGGGAGAACAGGGTCTGAAGAGAAAGGGGGACTGAGGCTTTGACGGCTGACCTGACTTTGGGGAGCCTCTTCACTGCCCTGTTAGCCCCACTCCCTCAATTTCCTCCAAAGCCAGTTTGACAGAGCTGAAAAGGCTGGCCATTCCCATATGGTGTATAGGAACCCACCCACTTCAGGCCCCCCTCCAGTCCCCCACTCACTCCCTCCCTCGACATGCGAAAGCTGGCAGGCTAGACAGGAATGACATATCAGCATGACATTCTTTAGCCCAGATTTAGCTGCTTACCACAAAGCAGTGTTCACTTCAAAAACAATGCCTCTTTCACTCTTTTTTTCTTCCCCTTTCTCTCTTATACACTACCCCTTCCTCTCTTTCATTGTTTGGTTAGCGATGTAAACTGTGTAGTGCTCATGTGATTGCAGAGTTTGCAAAGCAAATGGCCACTGGATTGATGCAAATAATCATGATATCCTTCTGCCAGGCTATTTTGTAGTTAAAATATTTAATTGACAAGGTTTTTGGGAAAGCCTTTCATCTCTACCAGAAGACGATTATCATTAGGATAATCGCTAATGGCTACACAAAGTGTAGAGATACCCATGGGTGTCTGCGAGCAGGAGTTGTGGCAAGGTGAGTCTTCACTTTTGCACAGATATGGGAAATACATTTTGAAATTAAAATACACTACATGGCCACAAGTATCTCGAACAGGTGTACAGCGTTTCCTCCAACACATTGGTGTGGCTAGCTTCCGGGTTAAGCGGGCGTTGTGTCAAGAAGCAGTGCGGCTTGGCTGGGTTGTGTTTCGGAGGACGCGCGGTTCTCGACAGTCGCCTCTCCCGAGTCCATACGAGAGTTGCAGCGATGGGACAGGACTAGGATTGCAAAGGGTTAGAAACTTTCCCGAAAATGTTTGCAACCCTCTGCATGCACAGTGCATTCTTCCATCACATGTACAGCTGATTCTCAAGATCTTGCACACTAATGAGATGCTATTGAGCCCACACTGCTACACTGTCTGAGCCAAAGACTACATGCTTTCTGGTACGTTTTGATTACAATACTGGTTGGGGTGAATATATTTTACTTGACATACATGATTTTTTGTTAACTAGTAAATAGTAGCCTACAGCAAAGTGTGTTTAAATCATTTCTAAATTGTTAACAATTTCTGCTAGTTAGTTTTTGCTACCATGTGGGTTTTAGCTTGYTTGAGCCTGCTAACTGAGGAGTGTTAATTCACTTGTTTCCATACACGTTTCATTTTAAAACATTTATCTTACAAAGGAGTTGTTTGAAGTAACTGCTTAACTATTTATCTGTACATAGAATTGTATTTGGGACTTCTTTACTATTTTTTTTCTAATCTTTACAGGAAAATGCCACAGGCACTATCTGATGTGCGGAGACGTTTCACTGCAGCTAATGTAGATGGAAAAGCTGTGTACATTTGCAAATACTGTGCCAAATCACATGTGAAGAATGCAACAAAGATACAGAATCATCTGGCCAAGTGCATAAAGTTCCCTCAGAGCTCAAAACAAGCAACCTCTGACAAAAGTCCCTCTACTTCTATTCCAGGTGAAAATGATGAATCAGATACCTTATCGATAGCAACAGCTCATGGTCTTCCTGGAATCAGACGTTTATTTTGACTCCATGGAGGAACGTAGTCAGAGAAATGCTGATGAATGTCTTGCTCGAGCTGTGTATGCAACTGGTTCACCTCTGATGCTCACAGGCAATGTGTATTGGAAGAGATTTCTGAATGTTCTTCGCCCGGCATACACCCCTCCAACCAGACATGCTTTATCTACTCATTTGCTGGATGCAGAGTTCAGAGTTCAAGTGAAGGTCTCGCAGACGAGTAGGTAAACAACTACTACCCTACGTATTATTGGCCAACATGCAATCATTGGAAAACAAACTGGACGATCTACGATTAAGGCTATCCTACCAACGGGACATTAAAAACTATAATATCTTATGGTTCACCGAGACGTGGTTAAATGAAGACASAAATAATATAGAGCTGGCTGGCTTCTCCGTGCATCGGCAGGACAGAGCAGCTATGTCTGGTAAGACGAGGGGTGTCTATTTGTCAATAACTGCTGGTGCGCAATGTCTAAAATTAAAGAAGTCTCAAGATATTGCTCGCCTGAGGTAGAATACCTCATGATTAACTGTAGACCACACTATCAACCAAGAGTTCTCATCTATATTATTTGTAGCCATCTATTTACCACAACAAACCGATGCTGGAACTAAGACCACACTCAACGATCTATATAAGGCCATAAGCTAACAAGAAAATGCTCACCCAGAAGCGGCGCTCCTAGTGGCTGGGGACTTTAATGCAGGAAAACTTAAATCCGTTTTACCTCATTTCTACCAGCATGTCACATGTGCAACCAGAGGAGAGAGAAAAAAAAAAAAGAAAAAAAAACTCTAGACCACTTTTACTCCACACACAGAGACACATACAAAGCCATTTGGCAAATCTGACCATAATTCTATCCTCCTGATTCCGGCTTACAAGCAAAAAATAAAGCAGTGACTCGCTCAATACGGAAATGGTAAGATGACACGGATGCTATGCTACAGGGCTATTTTGCTAGCACAGACTGGAATATGTTCCATGATTCATCCAATGGCATTGAGCAGTATACCACCTCAGTCACTGGCTTCATCAATAATTTCATCGACAACGTCGTCCCCACGGTGACCGTACGTACATATCCCAACCAGAAGCCATGGATTACAGGCAATAGCCGCACCGAGCTAAAGGCTAGAGCTACCGATTTCAAGGAGCGGGACACTAATCCAGACGATTATAAGAAATCTCACTATGCCTTCAGACGAACCATCAAACAGGCAAAGCGTCAATATAGGATTAAGACTGAATCCTACTACACCGGCTCTGACGCTCGTCGAATGTGGCAGGGCTTGAAAACTATTACGGACTACAAAGGGAAACCCAGCCTCGAGCTGTCCAGTGACGCGAGCCTACCAGACGAGCTAAATACCTTTTTATGCTTGCTTCGAGTTAAGCAACACTGAAGCATGCATGAGAGTACCAGCTGTTCCGGACGACTGATCACGCTCTCCATAGCCAATGTGAGCAAGACCTTTAAACAGGTCAACTTTCACAAAGCTGCGGGGCCAGACGGATTACCAGGACGTGTACTCAAAGCATGCGCGGACCAACATGTTTCAAACAGACCACCATAGTCCGTGCGCCCAAGAAAGCAAAGGTAACCTGCCCAAATGATTACTGCCCGTAGCGCTCACGTTGGTAGCCATGAAGTGCTTTGAAAGGCTGGTCATGGCTCACAACACCATCATGCCGGAGACCCTAGACCCACTCAAATTCGCATATTGCCCCAACAGATCCACAGATGACACAATCTCAAATCACACTTTACACTGCCCATTCCCACCTGGACAAAAGGAACACCTTTGTGAGAATGCTGTTTATTAACTACAGCTCCGCATTCAACACCATAGTACCCACAAAGCTCATGACTAAGCTAAGGACCCTGGGACTAAACACCTCCCTCTGCAACTAGATCCTGGACTTCCTGACGGGTCGCCCCCAGGTGGTAAGGGTAGGCAACAACACATCTGCCACGCTGATCCTCAACACTGGGATCCCTCAGGGCTGTGTGCTTAGTCCCCTCCTGTACTCCCTCTTCACCCACGACTGCGTAGCCAAGCACGACTCCATCATTAAGTTTGCAGACGACACAATGTTGGTAGTCCTGATCACCGACAATGATGAGACAGCCTATAGGGAGGTCAGAGACCTGGCAGTGTGGTGCCAGGACAACAACCTCTTCCTCAATGTGAGCAAGACAAAGGAGCTGATCGTGGACTATAGAAAAAGGATGGCTGAACAGGCCCCCATTAACATTGAAGGGGCTGAAGTGGAGCGGGTCGAGTTTCAAGTTCATTTGTGTCCACATCACCAACTAACTATCATGGTCCAAATACACCAAGACAATTGTGAAGAGGGCACGACAACACCTTTTCCCCCTCAGGAGACTGAAAAGATTTGGCATGGATCTCCAAAAAGTTCTACAGCTGCACCATCGAGAACATCCTGACCGGTTGCATCACCGCCTGGTATGGCAACTGCTCGGCATTTGACCATAAGGCGCTACAGAGGGTAGTGCGTACAGCTCAGTACATCACTGGGGCCAAGCTTCCTGTCATCCAGTACCTATATACTAGGCGTGTCAGAAGAAGGCCCAAAAAATTGCCAAAGACTCATGTCACCCAAGTCAAAGACTGTTCTCTCTGCTACCGCACGGCAAGCGGTACCAGAGTGCCAAGTCTAGGACCAAAAGACTAACCTGTACCCTCGCACAGTGACTCGGTACCAGTACGAGATAGAAAACACAATGTTCTCTGCATAATTTCCAATCCCCGTATATATATATATATATATATAAAATTGTGTATATACAGTACCAGTCAAAAGTTTGGACATATATAATCATTCCAGGGTTTTTCTTTATATTTACTATTTTTTACATTGTAGAATAACATTGAAGACATCAAAACTATGAAATAACACATGGAATTAGGAAGTAACCAAACAAGTGTTAAACAAATCAAAAATATATTTGAGATTCTTCAAAGTAGCCACCCTTTGCCTTGATGACAGTGTTGTGTCTTTGCTATGGATTAAGTGATATATGACATGCTTTTTTATCAAATCAATTCTTTGTAATTAATATTACCTGATTAAATTAAACATGTAAATGTAATTAACTAGCAAGTCGGGCACCACGTTACAATGTTTATAGARCTGTTGTCTTCCGAATAAACTCTTAAAGACCTGGTTATCTTTCATATCAATAGCAGTCAATTATCAATCGTCACCTTATTCAGTCTCATCTGAACGTCGTAACATTCTTGGTTATCTTCACTAGAGGTCGACCGATTATGATTTTTCAACGCCGATACCGATTATTGGAGGACCAAAAAAAAGCCAAAACCGATTAATCGGACTATTTTTTAAAAATGTATTTATTTATAAGTAATAATGACAATTACAACAATACTGAATGAACACTTTTATTTTAACTTAATATAATAGATCAATAAAATCAATTTAGCCTCAAATAAATAATGAAACATGTTCAATTTGGTTTAAATAATGCAAAAACAAAGTGTTGGAGAAGAAAGTAAAAGTGCAATATGTGCCGTGTAAGAAAGCTAACGTTTAAGTTCCTTGCTCAGAACATGAGAACATATGAAATCTGGTGGTTCCTTTAAACATGAGTCTTCAATATTCCCAAGTAAGAAGTTTTAGGTTGTAGTTATTATAGGAATTATAGGACTATTTCTCTCTATACCATTTGTATTTCATATACCTTTGACTATTGGATGTTCTTATAGGCACTTTAGTATTGCCAGTGTAACAGTATAGCTTCCGTCCCTCTCCTCGCCCCTACCTGGGCTCGAACCAGGAACACATCGACAACAGCCACCCTCGAAGCATCGTTACCCATCGCTCCACAAAAGCCGCGGCCCTTGCTGAGCAAGGGGAAGAACTACGTCAAGGTCTCAGAGCGAGTGACGTCACCGATTGAAACGCTATTAGCGCGCACCCCGCTAACTAGCTAGCCATTTCACATCGATTACACCAGCCTAATCTCGGGAGTTTATAGGCTTGTAGTGATAAACAGCTCAATGCTTGAAGCACAGCGAAGAGCTTCTGGCAAAACGCACGAAAGTGCTGTTTGAATGAATGCTTACGAGCCTGGTGCTGCCTACCACCACTCAGTCAAACTGCTCTATCAAATATATAATCATAGACTTAATTATAACATAATAACACACAGAAATATGAGCCTTAGGTCATTAATATGGTCAAATCTGGAAACTATCATTTCGAAAACAAAACGTTTATTCTTTCAGTGAAATACGGAACCGTTCTGTATTTGATCTAACGGGTGTCATCCATAAGTCAAAATATTCCTGTTACATTGCACAACCTTCAATGTTATGTCATAATTACTTAGAATTCTGGCAAATTAGTTCCCAACGAGCCAGGCGGCCCAAACTTTTGCATATACCCTGACTCTGCGTGCAATGAATGCAAGAGAAGTGACACAATTTCCCTAGTTTAATATTACCTGCTAACCTGGATTTCTTTTAACTAAATATGCAGGTTTAAAAAAATATACTTCTGTGTATTGGTTTTAAGAAAGGCATTGATGTTTATGGTTAGGTACATTCTTGCAACGATTGTGCCTTTTTCGCAAATGCGCTTTTGTTAAATCATCCCCCGTTTGGCGAAGTTGGCTGTCTTTGTTAGGAAGAAATATTCTTCACGCAGTTCGCAACGAGCCAGGCGACCCAAACTGCTGCATATAATGTTTCCCTGACTCAAGAGAATTGACACAATTTCCCTAGTTAATAGAAATTCATGTTAGCAGGCAATATTAACTAAATATGCAGGTTTAAAAAATATATACTTGTGTATTTATTTTCAAGAAAGGAGTTGATGTTTATGGTTAGGTACACATTGGTGCAACGACAGTTTTTTTGCGAATGCGCTTGTTAAATCACCTGTTTGGCGAAGTCGGCTATGATTCAATGATAAATTAACAGGCACCGCATCGATTATATGTAACGCAGGACAAGCTAGATAAACTAGTAATATCATCAACCATGTGTAGTTAACTAGTGATTATGTTAAGATTGATTGTTTTTTATAAGATACGTTTAATGCTAGCTAGCACCTTACCTTGGCTCCTTGCTGCACTCGCATAACAGGKAGTCAGCCTGGCACGCAGTCTCCTCGTGGAGTGCAATGTAATCGGCCATGACCGGTGTCCAAAAATGCMGATTACCAATTGTTATGAAAACTTGAAATCGTCCCTAATTAATCGGCCATTCCGATTAATCGGTCGACCTCTAATCTTCACGAACCCTGGCTAACAAGTTGAATCAGCAATACAAAATTTGGTTCAATTATTTATTTACTAAATGCCTAAATAATCACACAGAATTACATATACACAGGATGGGCCATACATTGATGACTAATTATGTCATACAAGAAAATGTCCCTAGCGGACAAAACCAATATGACGGCTGGTTACACAAAGAAAGGAGGTTGGGTTTGAATGAAAGCGCGGGAAGACTGAGGAACGAAAGGATTGGGTCTCTATCGGACCCTATGAAGCTATGCTGTCGTAGATACAGAATCTTTGCATTCTAAATAACTGCCAATTCAGAAAAGGAAAATGCAAGAAATATATTTACTCTGAGCTGCGCTTCGATAGATTAGTCAAAAGGTTGCCCAGCAGAGATCAGCAGAGATCTCCCTTGTCCTTTTAAGAATATGTCTTGTGGTAGAACGGATACGTTGTAGTACCGTCGTTGTGTGGTAGAACAGATACGTTGTAGTACCCTGTCTTTCTTGTCCGTCCTTTCCTAGCCCACATTTACAGCTGCTGCTAACTCAACGTCTAGGAGGTATCGCTTCTTTAGTGAATAAGAGTTCAAAGTTCATACCAAGTTGCCATACTATAAGCTCATGCTATATTCTGGCTGGTATAGTCACATTCATCCTTCCAGCATGGCGATCGTCACCTCCACATTGAAATTCGCCCTCTAAACGTATGAACAGCAGTCCTAACGTCATCGGGAACAATGTTAATTTGGTTAGGTTGTAGTCGTTCAACCATTCGCAACCATACCTCACGCTGAGGTTGGCTTAGTTCTGTAGTTGATATTAGCCCTTTTAAACGTATGAACACAAGGTTGACTTTCGTCAATGGGCTTTTGTAGTGGTGGAGAGAAGGGTGTGTTTCATAGTTCCACAACCAATGCCTGTTCACTTGGGCGGGGCCACTGAGTGAGCATAGTTCACTTATGAATACAATTCTCTCATTTAGAAGCTAAAATTACATTTAATCTTTTCACAAATAGTTTAATATTTAAACATTTAAATTGCACAACAATTCCATGTGAATCATATATCTAGTTAACTACACATGGTTGATGATATTACTAGTTTATCTAGCTTGTCCTGCGTTACATATAATCGATGCGGGGCCTGTTATTTATCATTGAATCATAGCCGACTTCGCCAAACAGGTGATTTAACAAGCGCATTCGCAAAAAAACTGTCGTTGCACCAATGTGTACCTAACCATAAACATCACTCCTTTCTTGAAAATAATACACAAGTTAATATTTTTTTAAACCTGCATATTTAGTTAATATTGCCTGCTAACATGAATTTCTATTACATAGGGAAATTGTGTCATTCTCTTGAGTCAGGGAAACATTATTGCAGCAGTTTGGGTCGCCTGGCTCGTTGCGAACTGCGTGAAGAATATTTTTCCTAACAAAGACAGCCAACTTCGCCAAACGGGGGATGATTTACAAAAGCGCATTTGCGAAAAAGGACAATCGTTGCAAGAATGTACCTAACCATAACATCAATGCCTTTCTTAAAACCAATACACAGAAGTATATTTTTTTAAACCTGCATATTTAGTTAAAAGAAATCCAGGTTAGCAGGTAATATTAAACTAGGGAAATTGTGTCACTTCTCTTGCATTCATTGCACGCAGAGTCAGGGTATATGCAAAAGTTTGGGCGCCTGGCTCGTTGGGAACTAATTTGCCAGAATTCTAAGTAATTATGACATAACATTGAAGGTTGTGCAATGTAACAGGAATATTTTGACTTATGGATGACACCCGTTAGATCAAATACAGCGGTTCCGTATTTCACTGAAAGAATAACGTTTTGTTTTCGAAATGATAGTTTCCAGATTTGACCATATTAATGACCTAAGGCTCATATTTCTGTGTGTTATTATGTTATAATTAAGTCTATGATTATATTTGATAGAGCAGTTTGACTGAGTGGTGGTAGGCAGCACCAGGCTCGTAAGCATTCATTCAAACAGCACTTTCGTGCGTTTTGCCAGAAGCTTCGCTGTGCTTCAAGCATTGAGCTGTTTATACTACAAGCCTATAAACTCCCGAGATTAGGCTGGTGTAATCGATGTGAAATGGCTAGCTAGTTAGCGGGGTGCGCGCTAATAGCGTTTCAATCGTGTACGTCACTCGCTCTGAGACCTTGACGTAGTTCTTCCCCTTGCTCAGCAAGGGCGCGGGCTTTTGTGGAGCGATGGGTAACGATGCTTCGAGGGTGGCTGTTGTCGATGTGTTCTGGTTCGAGCCCAGGTAGGGGCGAGGAGAGGGACGGAAGCTATACTGTTACACTGGCAATACTAAAGTGCCTATAAGAACATCCAATAGTCAAAGGTATATGAAATACAATGTATAGAGAGAAATAGTCCTATAATTCCTATAATAACTACAACCTAAAACTTCTTACTTGGGAATATTGAAGACATGTTTAAAGGAACCACCAGATTTCATATGTTCTCATGTTCTGAGCAAGGAACTTAAACGTTAGCTTTCTTACACGGCACATATTGCACTTTTACTTTCTTCTCCAACACTTTGTTTTTGCATTATTTAAACCAAATTGAACATGTTTCATTATTTATTTGAGGCTAAATTGATTTTATTGATCTATTATATTAAGTTAAAATAAAAGTGTTCATTCAGTATTGTTGTAATTGTCATTATTACTTATAAATAAATACATTTTAAAAAATAGTCCGATTAATCGGTTTTGGCTTTTTTTTGGTCCTCCAATAATCGGTATCGCGTTGAAAAATCATAATCGGTCGACCTCTAGTGAAGATAACCAAGAATGTTACGACGTTCAGATGAGACTGAATAAGGTGACGATTGATAATTGACTGCTATTGATATGAAAGATAACAGGTCTTTAAGAGTTTATTCGGAAGACAACAGCTCTATAAACATTGTACGTGGTGCCCGACTTGCTAGTTAATTACATTTACATGTTTAATTTAATCAGGTAATATTAATTACAAAGAATTGATTTGATAAAAAAGCATGTCATATATCACTTAATCCATAGCAAAGACACAACACTGTCATCAAGGCAAAGGGTGGCTACTTTGAAGAATCTCAAATATATTTTTGATTTGTTTAACACTTGTTTGGTTACTTCCTAATTCCATGTGTTATTTCATAGTTTTGATGTCTTCAATGTTATTCTACAATGTAAAAAATAGTAAATATAAAGAAAAACCCTGGAATGATTATATATGTCCAAACTTTTGCTGGTACTGTATATACACAATTTTATATATATATATATATATATACGGGGATTGAAATTATGCAGAGAACATTGTGTTTTCTATCTCGTACTGGTACCGAGTCACTGTGCGAGGGTACAGGTTAGTCTTTTGGTCTAGACTTGGCACTCTGGTACCGCTTGCCGTGCGGTAGCAGAGAGAACAGTCTTTGACTTGGTGACATGAGTCTTTGGCAATTTTTTGGGCCTTCTTCTGACACGCCTAGTATATAGGTACTGGATGACAGGAAGCTTGGCCCCAGTGATGTACTGAGCTGTACGCACTACCCTCTGTAGCGCCTTATGGTCAAATGCGAGCAGTTGCCATACCAGGCGGTGATGCAACCGGTCAGGATGTTCTCGATGGTGCAGCTGTAGAACTTTTTGGAGATCCATGCCAAATCTTTTCAGTCTCCTGAGGGGGAAAAGGTGTTGTCGTGCCCTCTTCACAATTGTCTTGGTGTATTTGGACCATGATAGTTAGTTGGTGATGTGGACACAAATGAACTTGAAACTCGACCCGCTCCACTTCAGCCCCTTCAATGTTAATGGGGCCTGTTCAGCCATCCTTTTTCTATAGTCACGATCAGCTCCTTTGTCTTGCTCACATTGAGGAAGAGGTTGTTGTCCTGGCAACCACTGCAGGTCTCTGACTCCCTATAGGCTGTCTCATCATTGTCGGTGATCAGGACTACCAACATTGTGTCGTCTGCAAATTAATGATGGAGTCGTGCTTGGCTACGCAGTCGTGGGTGAAGAGGGAGTACAGGAGGGGACTAAGCACACAGCCCTGAGGGACTCCAGTGTTGAGGATCAGCGTGGCAGATGTGTTGTTGCCTACCCTTACCACTGGGGGCGACCCGTCAGGAAGTCAGGATCTAGTTGCAGAGGGAGGTGTTTAGTCCCAGGGTCCTTAGCTTAGTCATGAGCTTTGTGGGTACTATGGTGTTGAATGCGGAGCTGTAGTTAATAAACAGCATTCTCACAAAGGTGTTCCTTTTGTCCAGGTGGGAATGGGCAGTGTAAAGTGTGATTTGAGATTGTGTCATCTGTGGATCTGTTGGGCAATATGCGAATTTGAGTGGGTCTAGGGTCTCCGGCATGATGGTGTTGTGAGCCATGACCAGCCTTTCAAAGCACTTCATGGCTACAACGTGAGCGCTACGGGCAGTAATCATTTGGGCAGGTTACCTTTGCTTTCTTGGCGCACGGACTATGGTGGTCTGTTTGAAACATGTGTTCCGCGCATGCTTTGAGTACACGTCCTGGTAACCGTCTGGCCGCGCTTTGTGAAGTTGACCTGTTTAAAGGTCTTGCTCACATTGGCTATGGAGAGCGTGATCAGTCGTCGGACAGCTGGTACTCTCATGCATGCTTCAGTGTTGCTTAACTCGAAGCAAGCATAAAAAGGTATTTAGCTCGTCTGGTAGGCTCGCGTCACTGGACAGCTCGAGGCTGGGTTTCCCTTTGTAGTCCGTATAGTTTTCAAGCCCTGCCACATTCGACGAGCGTCAGAGCCGGTGTAGTAGGAT
>NC_036871.1:26267680-26271712 GCF_002910315.2 Salvelinus sp. IW2-2015 | reverse complement strand
TTTAATATTGCTGATAGTTCAAACTGTATATTGCCTCGTAATTGTTATGTAATTTTGTGTTACTTTTTGATTTTATTAAAACTATTTACTTTAGTTTATTTCTTAAACTGCATTGTTGGTTAAGGGCTTGTAAGTAAGCATTTCACGGTAAGGTTGTATTCGGCGCATGTGACAAATACATTTTGATTTGAAATCTGGGAAACCAGGCCTGGTATTCATAGCTGATTTTTGGAAAGGCCTTTGATAAAGTACAACTGGAATTTATATATAAATGTTTGGACTATTTTAATTTTGGAGAATCTCTTATACAGTGGTTTAAGTTATGTTTTGTAACCCTAGGTGTAAAATGGTAAATAATGTCTAATTCTCAAAAGTGTTAAATTGTCAAGAGGAGTAAAACATGGTTGTCCACTATTGGCATATCTATTTATTATGCCAATGAAATGTTAGCTATTAAAATTAGAATCAACAATAATATCAAGGGGCTAGAAATCCAGAACTTAAAAACGAAGGTGTCATTGTACGCTTACGGTTCATGTTCTTTAAATGCACAATTTGGATCTCTGCACAGCCTCAGAGGATCTAGAAATAGTTTTCGAACCTCTCTGGATTAAAACCAAATTATGCTAAATTATAATTCCATATTACGAATTGGATCTCTAAAAAATAAAATGTTTACCTTACCGTGTACTTTACCAATAAAATGGTCAGAGGGTGAAGTGGACATACTCAGTATTCATATCCTGAAATAAATAAATTCTCACTACAATACATGTTTATAGAAAGTTAGCCAAATTAGATAAGATTTTGCTACCATGGAAAGGACAACACCTGTTAATTTGTGGGAAAGTCCCCTGATTAATTCTTTAGTCATATCCCAGTTGACCTATTACTTAATACCTTCCCCCTTTTCTCTCTCTACTCTACAGATTGGACTCTTGAAAAGCCCTCTGTTAACATAGAGAGAGTCTGGTAACACCAAACGGTTGGAACGGACCATATTTTGGTAATCCAACCAGTTGAAAATATCCGTTGGTAATTAAAGAATATGATGTCAGATCAGTTGTCGTCTGAGACATTATTACTGACAATAGGACGACATAAACTGTATCTTGGAAATTCTACACATACACATCAGACTAGTGATTATGTTAAGATTGATTGTTTTTTATAAGATACGTTTAATGCTAGCTAGCACCTTACCTTGGCTCCTTGCTGCACTCGCATAACAGGGAGTCAGCCTGGCACGCAGTCTCCTCGTGGAGTGCAATGTAATCGGCCATGACCGGTGTCCAAAAATGCAGATTACCAATTGTTATGAAAACTTGAAATCGTCCCTAATTAATCGGCCATTCCGATTAATCGGTCGACCTCTAATCTTCACGAACCCTGGCTAACAAGTTGAATCAGCAATACAAAATTTGGTTCAATTATTTATTTACTAAATGCCTAAATAATCACACAGAATTACATATACACAGGATGGGCCATACATTGATGACTAATTATGTCATACAAGAAAATGTCCCTAGCGGACAAAACCAATATGACGGCTGGTTACACAAAGAAAGGAGGTTGGGTTTGAATGAAAGCGCGGGAAGACTGAGGAACGAAAGGATTGGGTCTCTATCGGACCCTATGAAGCTATGCTGTCGTAGATACAGAATCTTTGCATTCTAAATAACTGCCAATTCAGAAAAGGAAAATGCAAGAAATATATTTACTCTGAGCTGCGCTTCGATAGATTAGTCAAAAGGTTGCCCAGCAGAGATCAGCAGAGATCTCCCTTGTCCTTTTAAGAATATGTCTTGTGGTAGAACGGATACGTTGTAGTACCGTCGTTGTGTGGTAGAACAGATACGTTGTAGTACCCTGTCTTTCTTGTCCGTCCTTTCCTAGCCCACATTTACAGCTGCTGCTAACTCAACGTCTAGGAGGTATCGCTTCTTTAGTGAATAAGAGTTCAAAGTTCATACCAAGTTGCCATACTATAAGCTCATGCTATATTCTGGCTGGTATAGTCACATTCATCCTTCCAGCATGGCGATCGTCACCTCCACATTGAAATTCGCCCTCTAAACGTATGAACAGCAGTCCTAACGTCATCGGGAACAATGTTAATTTGGTTAGGTTGTAGTCGTTCAACCATTCGCAACCATACCTCACGCTGAGGTTGGCTTAGTTCTGTAGTTGATATTAGCCCTTTTAAACGTATGAACACAAGGTTGACTTTCGTCAATGGGCTTTTGTAGTGGTGGAGAGAAGGGTGTGTTTCATAGTTCCACAACCAATGCCTGTTCACTTGGGCGGGGCCACTGAGTGAGCATAGTTCACTTATGAATACAATTCTCTCATTTAGAAGCTAAAATTACATTTAATCTTTTCACAAATAGTTTAATATTTAAACATTTAAATTGCACAACAATTCCATGTGAATCTGATGTGTATGTGTAGAATTTCCAAGATACAGTTTATGTCGTCCTATTGTCAGTAATAATGTCTCAGACGACAACTGATCTGACATCATATTCTTTAATTACCAACGGATATTTTCAACTGGTTGGATTACCRAAATATGGTTCCGTTCCCAACCGTTTGGTGTTACCAGACTCTCTCTATGTTAACAGAGGGCTTTTCAAGAGTCCAATCTGTAGAGTAGAGAGAGAAAAGGGGGAAAGGTATTAAGTAAATAGGTCAACTGGGATATGACTAAAGAATTAATCAGGGGGACTTTCCCACAAATTAACAGGTGTTGTCCTTTCCATGGTAGCAAAATCTTATCTAATTTGGCTAACTTTCTATAAACATGTATTGTAGTGAGAATTTATTTATTTCAGGATATGAATACTGAGTATGTCCACTTCACCCTCTGACCATTTTATTGGTAAAGTACACGGTAAGGTAAACATTTTATTTTTTAGAGATCCAATTCGTAATATGGAATTATAATTTAGCATAATTTGGTTTTAATCCAGAGAGGTTCGAAAACTATTTCTAGATCCTCTGAGGCTGTGCAGAGATCCAAATTGTGCATTTAAAGAACATGAACCGTAAGCGTACAATGACACCTTCGTTTTTAAGTTCTGGATTTCTAGCCCCTTGATATTATTGTTGATTCTAATTTTAATAGCTAACATTTCATTGGCCATAATAAATAGATATGCCAATAGTGGACAACCATGTTTTACTCCTCTTGACAATTTAACACTTTTGAGAATTAGACATTATTTACCATTTTACACCTAGGGTTACAAAACATAACTTAAACCCACTGTATAAGAGATTCTCCAAAATTAAAATAGTCCAAACATTTATATATAAATTCCAGTTGTACTTTATCAAAGGCCTTTCCAAAAATCAGCTATGAATACCAGGCCTGGTTTCCCAGATTTCAAATCAAAATGTATTTGTCACATGCGCCGAATACAACCTTACCGTGAAATGCTTACTTACAAGCCCTTAACCAACAATGCAGTTTAAGAAATAAACTAAAGTAAATAGTTTTAATAAAATCAAAAAGTAACACAAAATTACATAACAATTACGAGGCAATATACAGGTTGAACTATCAGCAATATTAAAGCTGATCTACCCTTTTTTTAAAGTAGATGCGCACGCACACACCTCACTCACTCACTCACTCAGTCACTCAGTCACTCACTCACTCAGTCACTCACTCAGTCACTCACTCACTCACTCACTCATCTAATCTCTATTTCACTTTCTTTCTCTCTGAGCCCCATAATGAATCTCGTGTTCACATTATATCTGTCTAGTCTTGTGCACAAGGACAGTGATGTTACTGTTGCTGCTTGATTATAAGTACACTCCCCTCTCCTCTCAGCACCTACCTCCTCTCCTGTAATGAACAGTGATGCCCAGTACTCATGGTTTATGAGAAAGGCGTGTGGTAGGGCCCTATAAAATCTGCCTTGCAGAGAACTGGACAGAACCACGGAATCCAGACATTACAATGGAATTCAACAATATTCAAAGAAATCAACTAAATGTATTTAACTTATTAGAAATTCC
>NC_036871.1:26121013-26266826 GCF_002910315.2 Salvelinus sp. IW2-2015 | reverse complement strand
AGTGAGTGACTGAGTGACTGAGTGACTGACTGACGATGACTGAGTGATCTGGAGTGACTGACTGAGTGACTGAGTGAGTGAGTGAGTGAGTGAGTGAGTGAGTGAGTGAGTGAGTGAGTGAGAAGTGAGGGGGGGGGGGGGTGAGAGAAGCTTGAGCTGACATTACCCTAAATATCAAACTCCCTGTTTAAGAGACATTGAGTGAGAAACACATCTCAGACCCCCCCACGTGGAATGGCAACAAACTGAGTTGATCAGGGCCAGGGATGAGGGTGGCAGAGAGAGAGGGGGCCGATGGACAGTCGGGGATGGAGGGAGAATAAGAAAGCTGGTCTTGTGAGGGAGAGAAAGAGATATGGAGAGATAAATGCAATCTGTCAGATGGTCTGAGGGAGGAGGAGATGTGAGAAACGATAGCGAGAGGAGAGCGATGAGGACAGATTGAGGGAAAACATTGAGAGAGCTAGAGATGGAGGGAGGGGGAGAGAGGGTTCTACTGTATATTAGAATGAAAACAGAAATACTCCTATGGCTCTGCAGGCTGACACCACTATCCTAAAAGCATCTCACCACACACACACCCTCCCTACCCCCACACACCTCTTATGTAATAGTGTGTTTCTCCCATGAGGAGACAACACATTCTTTAAGTGCCCCCTTACACTTTTCCTCCGTTCCTTGGGTGCGCACACACACACACACAACACATTCGATTCAAGCCATGGAACGTGCAATATCCGATTAGAAAATGACATGACTCACCAATGGACTCTTTACGAGCACAACATTAGCTGCCAGCCAGGAGAGGAGATGAGGGTAGACAACCACCATTAGCTGCCAGCCAGGAGAGGAGATGAGGTAGACAACCACCATTAGCTGCCAGCCAGAGAGAGGAGATGAGGTAGACAACCCCATTAGCTGCCAGCCAGGAGAGGAGATGAGGGTAGACAACCACCATTAGCTGCCAGCCAGGAGAGGAGATGAGGGTAGACAACCACCATTAGCTGCCAGCCAGGAGAGGAGGGTAGACAACCACCATTAGGGGACTCGTTTTCACTATTGGTTGGCATTCATTTTGAAGTAACTTTCCATCTCCTTGACTACTAGAGAAACCTTGAGGACCTTGAATCTGATCAAGGTAAATCCCATTTAGGCATAACACTATCAAAATAATTACATTCAGTTGACCTCAGATCGCGCCTAGAGACAATGCACTGGAATTATAATTTTAATTGAGTTAAATTCCCTAACTACTACTGCATTCATCAAATACGGAGAGCTTCTAAAATTGTTGCCAAGACGACCAGTGAGCTCATTTCATGACAGACTGACCAGGTGAAACCTATGATCCTTTATTCATGTCACCTGTTTGAGTGTGAAGAACTGTAATGCTGGTGGGTTTTTCACACTCAACATTTTCCCATGTTTATCAAGAATGGTCCACTACCCAAAGGACATGCAGCTAACTTGGCAACTGTGGGAAKTATTGGCGTCAACATGGGCCAGCATCTCTGTGGAATGCTTTCGACACCTTGTAGAGTCCCTGCATCAACGAATTGAGGCTGTTCTGAGAGCAAAAGGGGGTGCAACTCAATATTAGGAAGGTGATCCTAATGCTATGTACACTCAGTGTACATACAAAAAGGTGACAGAAAGTGTTCTTCTGCCATTAGGTAAAATATTTGGAGAAGATTGATGTGCAAATGTGGGACCAATCTGGGGTGTTGAGTGAGAGACGAGAGGCTAAGTCAACTATGTGCTTAATGGCTGTCATCAGGACTGCTTCAGAGAACTTCAAGCTTCATTAATCCTTTAAACCCCTAGCTAGCTGCAGAGTTCTTAGTCACTACATCACCACCATATTCCTGCTCACTATCCAGCTATGTGACAATGGGACAACCAGATGTGACATTATATATTGTATTTTATTTAAATGTGTGTGGACTGTGGACAAACTAATCAAACTAACTAATGTAAGGTAAACGTTAGACATAAAATGGCCACGTATACGCAAATATCACAAACAGCATTTCCTATTTATCTCCTGAAAGCATCCACTCTCCTTTCTCACTGTGCTTTGTGTGTGTACAGGATCGCTTGGATTAGGATGGTAGATATCTCCGTTGTCATAAATTCCGCATGAGCAATGTATTCCCATGCTGCACCTGTCCGTCACGCCAAAGTACACATCATGACACATGGTGCCTCAAACACGTGTGACGCATTAACATTGCAAAACCTTACCGAACTCTTTACCTGAAGGAAGGGAAAAACTAAACTCTGTTCTCTCTTACCTGACTGTCTAGCTCACCTGTTGTAACCTACTCTCTGAAGTGGAGACAGCACAGCCAAAGCCTAAAAGTATGATAGGACAAGCAATGTATTGTGTGACACAGTAGTTCTTTTGAATAGGTCTACCCAACAACATAATAACAGTGAACCTGTTCACTCATGACTGCGTGACCATGCACGCCTCCAACTCAATCATCCAGTTTGCAGACAACACTACAGTTGTGGGCTTGATTACCAACAACGACGAGACAGACTGTATCACAGCCTGGTACGGCAACTGCACTGCCCTCAACCGCAAGGCTCTCCAGAAGGTAGTGCGGTGTGCACAATGCATCACCGGGGGCAACTACCTGCCACCTACCACCTACAGCACCCGATGTCACAGGAAGGCCAAAAAGATCATCAAGGACATCGACCACCCGAGCCACGGCTTGTTCACCCCGCTATCATCCAGAAGGCGAGGTCAGTACAGGTGCATCAAAGCTGGGACCGAGAGACTGAAAAACAGCTTCTATCTCAAGGCCATCAGACTGTTAAACAACCATCACTAACATAGAGGCTGCTGCCAACATACAGACTCAAATCTCTGGCCACTTAAATAAATGGATTTAATAAATGGTATCACTAATCACTTTAAATAATGCCACTTTATAATGTTTACCGCTTTTTATTAAGAAGCAAAGTGAACAGCATTCTTGTCATCAACATTGTTGCATGTGCTGCATTGACCATGTAGACYAGACAAGTGTCTCGTGGTCTAGGAACAACAACGCTCCTTGAGTGACAGGGCGAGGGGCTAGGTCTGTGTGGAAAGCGGTATGGAGAGATGACTCAAGTAGCGAAGAAACTATAAAAATGTACGGTACACATGGTGTATCACATTTAACAAACATTCAAAGACTGTTATTGAAGGTAAAGTAAAAACCCAAATCAGTCTGCGCTTCAATACCAGGTTATTGTAAAATGGGGTATAACGCTCAGCCCTAGATTAGGGCCTAATTTATTTATTTAAATCGACTGATTTCCTTATATGAACTGTAACTTAGTAAAATCTTTTAAATTGTTTCTTGTTGTGTTTATATTTTTGTTCAGTGTAGTATCTTCGTAGYGCAGACCCCATTTTCTTCCCCTTGGCAATCTCGCTGTATTTGCTAGCCTTTCAGGCCTATTCCTCCAGCAGACATATTTCACAACAGGTGTTGTTGAATGTACAAACATGAGACTGTCTGTGCTACAGGCCTAAAGAGCCATTAATGCAGAACTACAGAGATTAGATTGTGCGGCCTCTAACAGGAAGTCCAGTAGACTCCACTCACTCACACACCACACCAACTCTTATCTTCACTATCTGAGAGGAACGGTCACTCAGTCAGTTGAATATGTGACAGTAGCAGTATGGTGAGGTAGTATCCCCCTCTAACCCTGTAACCTCTCCCCCTCCCTCCTCCCCTTTCACTTCCTCCCCAGTAGACATGCCTGACATTCTAGAGGAGCCAGTGTACATTCCTCACATGCCTCCACCGTATCAGAGAGGGGGCGTGGTGGGAGTGCCTCACACAAGGGCATATGGGCGGTTCGGTTTTAACTTCCTTGTTGACTGCTGTCGCTGCTGTGTGAAAGACAGGGACCTGCGTGTTGGGCAGTGAACCAGGGGGGTGAGAAGAGGGTCACACAGGACCTGAGGAGGCCCGAGGAGGGCTCAGGTGACCAGAGTTAAGCCGGCTCATGTGGGACAGGGAGGGAGGGAGGTGTTAGATGTCTGGCCCGGCCCCTGGAGGTGGAGGATCAAAGCTACCGTACTGTAATGGCTGTCACTGCTGGTTGGTTGACTGGCTGGCTTGACTCAGCTGACTGCACATGTATGCCCCACTGGTAGGCTGCAGGCCGATTGTTAACCACAAATATCACACACACACACACAGCCCACACACACACACACACACACACACACACACACACACACACAACACACACACACACACACACACACACACACAAACACACCACACACACACACTCTGTGAACAAAACCACACACTCACACACATTCAGCCTATCATATAAAACCATCTAAATGAACTAGTATCCACTCAAGCCACTGTGGCCCTTTGAAACAGACAAAATAATTATGGGCCTGGCACATGTGACCGTGAATGGGACAGCAACAACCACGTGGCCATTTTCAGTTTCACATCGACCTCTGCAACAATAGGCTCTCTCAGTCAGGGCAGGACAGGCGTTTGGGGAGAGTGTGTGTGTTTTGGCCTCTGCTCATGTGCAGTACCAGGTTCCTAAATGAAAAAGCTCACCTTCACATTACCAAGACCTTCATGACCCTGGAGAACATTGTAGAAACTTCTCTCTCCCCCCAGCTAAAGCAGAAGCGGTGGTGGTGGGGTATCAGCGGTGAGTGAATAGAAAGAGCTTCCTGCTCTCTGATGGAGCTGAGGCTGAGACTGGGGCACACAAACCCAGCTTGGAAGGCAGTTAGTGTGACAGTCCAGAAGACAGGGTGCCTGGAGGACAGGGCCTGTGCAGCATCTAAATGACCACAAATCACTGAATTCTTCCACATAGCTGGGGTTTTACGCTCCCCCCTCCCATCCCTCTCTCAACCCATCCATCCCCCTATCCCTCACTCTCTCTCTCCCTCCCTCCATCCATCCACCCACGCATTCAAGCCTTTCATTACGATGATAATGGGCCAAAAGCCGGAACAGGGCCCATGTCTGGGTGCCATAAGTTCAGCGCTGGCTTTGTGGCCATGTCATGCGTGTCCATGGGAGCGGAGCGTGCTGCCACGGTTCAACAAAGACGGAAGGAGGGAAAAAAACAACCACAGTAAAAATCCTACTGCCTTCAGCAGGGCAACTTTGACCAAAGCGTAACTCTCAAACAACCTTATGCCAGCATACACACAGTCAGGCCTGGTCTGCAAGCCTGGACACCATAGGGGACAGGTGTTCAAAATGTGTGTGAGCTATACACTATGGTAATATTGGATAGGCAGTTATTGTGTGGTATAATTATTCAGTTCCCACTTACCTTGCCAATACTTGTGCCCAGGAGCCTTATATCTGCCCATCTTTACCCTCCTGCATTGAGTATGGACTGTTCTACTCACTCACCTTGCYTGTCAAAGTTCACAGCTAATGACAACAGGAAGGAGTGGGCCTGTTATTCCACCTGCATGGCATTATTACAGAGGAAATTAAAATGTTTCTACCAATGGTGTATATACACCCTGGATGTATGATATGTAATGGCCAATGTAAGGCTTTGATGCCACTGGTCAGCCATATTGGCAGTCCCCAGAAAAAGCAGTCCTCCACAAGAATGAATGGAATTTCAATTAAATATTTCAAGGACTTTATGTTTAGCTCACAATATGATTTAAAAGTATGTATTAAGGTGTCTAACAGAATAAATGTGGCAAAAACGAATGTAGACATGAATAAATGCATTTCTATAGCTTCCAAAATATGTTTTACAATGGTGGGGGAGTGCCAAGAGGGAGGCATGGAAGTGTTTGGTTAATGATCTATCCCTTAGGCAAGGGTTGTCATGTTTTACTCTGTTATTACAATGATATAGCATCTATACCATGTAGGCTAATGCCATTCCCCCAATACAAATAGAGTTGGTAGGCTTAGGAATGGCATGTAGGGTGGTCTACACCAATACAAAAGTGTAGGAGCAACAGTTAACCTCAAATGCATTTTCATTCAACCACCAAATGGCGCAAAACGTACACATGCATGATATAGCAAATCGCGCGCAATGATAAACAAGTTAAATTGTTTATCATTCTTACCAACTTCAAGAGTAGCTTGGGCCCATTAATCTATCTGACATGTCAACATCAGGTCTGTTGTAATAACATTCAAACATATTGCACACCTCAACAGTAATGTAACAAGTGGCTTTTTACCTGCGTAAAACCGTAACAGGGAGCCAATCTCGGTGTTCGTCCCTTCCTCCTGCACGCGCCACGGATCCTTAAATCCCAGTTTAAAGAGAAAGTCATTCTGGATCTGGAGAGGCCTCTCGTCTTGCCCGAGCCTCCTGACAGCGTCACCGTGGAGCTGAACGTAAAGTGTGGGGCTCGTGTCACCTGCTGCGTCTCTATCCTCATCAGCCTCTGCCGAACCTATTTTCAAAGCACGCTGGCCATTGTCAGGGTCTTGGATGTCGGGCCTATTACCTGTCGAATAGACCCGGGACAATGAGCTACCGCTACTACTGGGTGGCAGCCTGCTTAGACCGAGTCTGTTACCTGCTCCCGTATCCTCTGTCAAGTCGTTTAAATGCCCACCGTTGCTAAACGTGTAGTTGGCAGAGACTGTGTTGCCATTCGGGAGAATAGGGTCAATGCTTGTGGTAGGACAGTCGAGCTCCAGTTCATCTGAGGAGCTGCCATAGGTGTCGTGGCCCCCCGTGGCGCTGTCAAAACTAGGGCTCAGGATGGATGCGTCTGTGCCCAGGATCATGTCGTCGCTGAGGGAGTCCCGGTGCTCACTGAGCCGAGCCCCCGAGATGCTGAGGTCATCGAATGCGCTGCTGCTCTCCACGTCCGAACCAGAATTGAGCCCGTAGTTGTCCACTCCGTTCAGCCGCTGTTCTGGATCCTCCTCGTTAGGAGTATCCAGGTTAGAATTAGAATTTTGATCCGACAACGAGTGAGTTATATTATCTTTTGAATCTGAGTCCGGACTCAAAAGTTTTTCATCCTGTTGCTTTTGCAGCTCATAGGCGTTCTCCATAAGCAGTAGTCTCAACCCGTCACTTGGCTTGTCTGATAGGCCGCCCCTGAATTCTGGGGATCCCGAATGGTTGCATTTGATATTAACGTTACCGTCTTCAATAAGTTTGCACTGACTGTCATATAGATACTTCACGTTACAGTTTCCGTTTTGATCAGTCTTTAGGTTGTCTTTACAAAATATACGCAATACAGAGCTCGACTTACTGAGTTTGCTCATACGGAGCGCCATGTCGCCGGCGGTGGTATCGATCGTGCACAGCACCGGCCTAGGATATGACGGCGAGGTGAGTTTGTCGTGGACATGTATGGATCCCCTGTGAAGATCCACTCGCACCCACTCTCTATCTGAAGGCTGCAGTTGCATGTTCTGCCGATGCCTCAGCAACGTCTTCCTATCCAGACTCCGAGTATGCAGAGACGCAGAGGAGAGGGTCGAGTTCATCTTGGCGCCGCAGGCGGCAGTGACAGCCGATGTGGTTGCAGCGGAGAGGTTCCTCTTTAGCCTCCTCCGTCTCAACAGGAGCGAGTTGGAGTTACTGGATAAACTCCGGCCATTCGTAGATGTGCTTCCATTACTTTTATTCGAAGCACTAGAACCCACTGCAGCCTGAGAGGGATTGTTCCCATTTCTAATATCTAAACGAGAGGCCGTCAAATGTACACCACCATCATCCACTGGCGTCCACTGGGCGACAGACAGTCCGCTAGGCTTCTTAAACTTAGTTGCAGTTCTATCTGCCAAGCCTTCGTCAACGACAGCCCGCGCACTTTCCATTTTACAAAATGAAAAGTACACTAGATATCTGTGCGTACGTGGCTTAACATCAGCCTTCTACATTAAAAAAGCGCGACAATAGGAACACAATACAATAAATGTCCGCCGGTTGGGTGGTGTACTYATCCCACTATTCATTCCCTTCTTTGCCTCCGCGCTCCAGTTGGAATCTCCCCCGCGTTCCCGAAAACATTTCAGAGGAAATCCGCTAAAAACAGGTCGGACTCGGAGTGAGAGATCCGTACAAGGGCGGAGACGTGACTGTGTGTCTCATTTAGACCAAAATACTATGGCAGAATATGAAATTAATGTCGGCCGACCTCTTACGCAAATACTGTACGATACATATTCATGAGATGACAAGATGTGGGAACAACCTTGTATTGCCTTGTGGGAAATGTACTTCAATGTAAGGACATCTACAATCTTTCATGTTGAAATACTGAAGTAAAAACTACATTTCCCAAATAAAGGGCATACCCACAGCAGACAGAAGGGGGCAAGGTTCAGAATGATGTAAATAGATATGTAACACAGAAATACAACTCCCTGTTATTTGGTAGAGAGCCTTATCAGTTCTATGCACATAGATACATTTCTATATGCAACGACCTTTACGCACCGCCCACGTTTTATGCTCGGCCCCTTCTGAGGAATACCCCTCTCGTTGCCTAGTTTTGATAAATGGGATTCAACCTTCTGACTACGCAGGCAAATTACTGTACCTGTGAAATATGCTTGATGCGACTGACAAGTTTAAAACCATTCTATATCAAAATGGGAGACAGAACATGTTTTTCCCCCACAGCATTAATATTAAATACCCCACTTATTTGTCAGCTGTTTTAAGCCAATTTATTTTATGATATGTGCGTGCTTGCATTAAATAGCATGGGGAAATAACGTTCGAGTCTACTCGACCAGTAACGACGAGGGTGAAATAACTTGAGTGGAGCACCATCTCATCAGGACGCCATTTCACAAGGCCACGCCGAATATCTGTCCYCAGTGATATTATATTGTCCTCTTCCACCACCTAGTGGTGTTCCAGCTCTAATTAGTGTCAATCCTGGTCCCGGGGAACGCAGGTTTTAGCTCCATCCCAGGACTTATTTCTCATTATATTGATGTCATTGAATTTCTCATTTAGTACACTGTACAGTCGACACGGTCCCTAATGGTAATCCATAACCCATCATCACTGTGTTAGTAGGCTACAGTGTTAAAACAAGGCTAATAAAAAATAAAACAGTTGCATTTACTTGAGTTAAGCACTTGGCTCCTATAACGAGCATAGGCCGTTGAAAAATGTCTTTCATCCTTCTGTGATCGGGGCAAGTTCTTATCGATCACACCAGTGCTGCCTGCTGTCATTTCTGCTTGGATGTCTTTCGTCCAACAGTTTGAATCCTGGAATTGGGTACAAATGGAGTTTGACTGGATCACTGAAATAATTGACACCTGTGAAGAATGATTGCTGGGAAAATCCTTTTAATAAGATTTCTTGGACATAAACAAATCAGTCTACCCGTTACATGCATTGTCTACCTGTGCAAAGTGAAGATCTGACATAGGGTAGGCCATTGGAGAATCCTGTACATAGGTTTTACTATACATTACTACTCAGATTATTCTGTATAATGAAAAGTGCTTTACAAATGTAATAAATTGTCAAAATTGACTTTTTAGTTGGATGAAAATATGTTGACGTGCTTGGAACAGTTATTGGATCTATGAAACCCCAAAACACCAACAAGTGGTATATCCAGACTATTTGGGATGAGAGAGTGAGCTTCCCTGAACTCGTAAAGCAAAGGAATAACCCATAGAATTACATGGTGATTCATTGGAGCTCTGTGGGATAACCTCTTTATGATAGACCGATGAGGTTGTGGTGGTCAACATAAAGATCCAAAAGCATAACTGACACAAACACAAAAGGAAAGCCAAAGTAGTAAGGCAGTATTTTACTCTAAATCACATTAGCTACAATTCCTGGGCAGCCATAAAGACCCAATAGCTGATGTCAATATTGCCATGGTTTGAGAAAACGTGTCTTATAAATGATAGTGAACAGAATGCAAAAGACATAATGACGTTTAATAGAGAGACAGACAAKGCGGTCATTCACATTGTAAATGGAAAGGAATCCCTATTTCCACAATAAATAAAATCACTTTCAAATTAAATTCTCAACAAGTACATGTAACAAAAGTTCATGACTGAATTCATATTCCTCAATTCCAACATGACACCATCCTCATACTATGCTCTGTGGTTAAGTGGTCTGTCAAAAGACAGAGAGGAGCCCCCTCAAGATGTTGATCAAAGCGTTAGGATTCTATACAATGCCCAAAACGGTTTGAGGCAAACATGATGACGTGGTTGTCATGATGCTGGAATCAACAAGGATGCTGATTCGAGCAGAAAACATGACCCCATCATCTCTTGAAAATCTACTGATTTAAGTTGTTCCAATGAAATTATGAAAAACAAACAGGGACATTGGGAAAGAGAATAACCTGTGTAATACATGAAGCAATAAGTAATATGTGGAGAATAAACTAACATTTTATATAATATAATGACCCATGTTTACCTGATAACCAAACATATGTGCAATACCTTCTATGTTCCGAAATGTTTTCGTAAATTTCATTGGGCCTCAACTACAAAGACGTTAAAAATGACAGAGGATGTCTTTTTGTTGTGCATTTTCCAAATACATTAATACCTTAGGTGGCCAATCAGGCCCTTCCCCATATCTAATCTACATCTTATGACAAGCAAACATTTTCATATTTCAACTATAAGAGTAATGCGTAGCATTTTAAAACAACTCAAAACAGTGGCCAATAGGATTTCAATCCCGATATTCCCATTGGGGCCTTGCCATTTTAGGAAACAACAAAAAAATAAATGGAGAGGAACATTTACAAGGAAACTAAAAAAGATTTTCATACAGTTTGCCAAGCAGCAGAAAGAATATTGCTTGTTCTTAAATATACAGAAAAGACTGAAAAATAAATAGAGTGCAGTGCACTCACGTCAGCAGAGTTCATTAAACATAAGACTGCAAAATGAGAAAAGCTTAATTGTCAACAGTAAAAAGCATAAAGTATCCTTGGATGGCGAGCCACATGTACATCCTAAATGGAACCCTATTCCCTATGTAGTACACTACTTTTAACCAGGGCCCATATGTGTCTCTGGTCAAAAGTAGTGTACTATATAGAAAACAGGATGCGATTTGGGACACAAAATAGCTCTTCTCTGAAGGAGTCTATATTCAAACATCAGAGACCTGTGACATCCCCTAAAGCCACATAACCCACAGTTTAAAATCAAAGTGCCACTTTTAAAAATAAAAATGATATAAAAAGCTATTCAACCTTAACACATACAGTCAGTGCATTATCTGCCAGCTACATTTTTCATTAAGGTTACCCTTTCATCCTTTCAGGATCCCGACATGAGACAGTATTGAAGCGTGATTCTATTTAAAATGTTACTTCATACCTCTGTATAAACACAATGTATATTTAGAGAGTGTAAACAAAACATTGTCTGCACTCTCAAATTCACAGTTAGCAATAGATATCAACATTGTCGGTACAGTGGGAACTGAACTGACCACCATGGGGAGAAGTAGAGGTGGGATTGCATGGTCATGACAGGGTGAATCCCAGAGGGCGCTATGACCTAAGGAGAGAGCACAGAGGGAAAATATTGCACATAATTCTGAAATGTTTTATGGACCAGACCCCTCACTTCGTTTTCTCTTTAACCATTCAAACACTGTAGATGAATCCACAAACAGCACTAGGTTCATCTTAACAGACCAAGGATAACATTCTCCAAGTGGTTGAAGTCCATCTCTCGCAACGTCCATGGGTAGAGGGAGTAAAAATGTCCTTCCTGATTGAGTGAGGATGTGGAGGCTCCTTCCACCAATAGTGACAAGCCAATGATGAGACAGTGACAAGGGCGGGGCATAGGTACCTGGTAACCATGACAGCCAGTCAATGGAGTAGAGACGGCAGGTGTCCAATCCCAACCAGCCCATCCCACTATCATCATCATCCCCAAAGCACTGAGCGCCTTCCTGAGAGCTCAGCACTAAGGTGTGGGACGAACTCGTCAGTCAGTTACATTGAGAAAATTGTGGGAGTTGGGGGGGCTACTAAAGGTGTCCAACTACTGTTTGTCTCTGGAGGGGAAGGTACCGACCGACTGTGTAGCAGGGTATTGAAAAGGCATTTCAAATCAGAAGAAGACATGGCCTTATTGTAGAAATGTGCACCATTTACTGTCTAGCACTTATGGTTCTCAGTGAAGGAAAACAGACAGGCTGGCGTTCCTATAGACAGTGATGGTCTACGGCCTGTGAAACCTGAGGGAGAAAAATTCTGTCATTTGTACAAATTCTAAAGGTCACATATTGCAATTCCCTTATTTTAGGGTACTGTAAAAGGTATGACATATACATACATGCATACAGTGCCTCAAATCTAAACACAATACATCATAATGACAAAGCAAAAAACAGGTTTACAGATTTTTTGGCAATTAAAAATGAAATGAAACTGAAATATCACATTTACATAAGTATTCAGTGCCTTCACTCAGAAATTTGTTGAAGCAGCTTTGGCAGCGATTACAGCATTGAGTCTTAATTATGATGCTACAAGCTTGGCACACCTGTATTTGGAGTTTCTCCCATTCTACTCCGCAGATCCTCTCAAGCTCTGTCAGGGTGGATGGGGAGTGTCGCTGCACAGTTATTTTCAGGTCTCTCCAGAGATGTTCGATCGGGTTCAAGTCCGKGCTCTGGATGGTCCCCTCAAGGACATTGAGACTTGTCCCAAAGTCAAGACAGTTGTCTTGACTGTGTGCTTAGGGCCGTTGTCCTGTTGGAAGGTGAACCTTCACTCCCAGTCTGAGGCCCTGAGCGCTCTGGAGCAGATTTTCATCAAGGAGCTCTCTGTACTTTGCTCCGTTCATCTTCCCTTGATTCTGACTAGTCTCCCAGTCCCTGCTGCTGAGAAGAGACTTCCGTCTGGCCACTACCATAAAGGCATAATTGGTAGAATGCTGCAGAGATGGKWKWMCYTYYSRRARGKWMWMCCAACTCCACAGAGGAACTGTCAGAGTGACCATCGGGTTCTTGGTCACTTCCCTGACCAAGGCCCTCTCCCTCGATTGCTCAGTTTGGCCGGGCGACCAGCTCTAGGAAGAGTTCTTGGTGGCTCCAAACTTCTTCCATTTAAGAATGATGGAGGCCACTGTGTTCTTGGGGACCGTCAATACTGCTGGCATTTTTTAGTACCCTTCCCCAGATTTGTGCCTCGACACAATCCTGTCTCGGAGCCCTTTGGACAATTCCTTTGACCTCATGGCTTGGTTTTTGCTCTGACATGTACTGTCAACTATGGGACCTTATTTAGACAGGTGTGTGCCTTTCCAAATCATGTCCAATCAATTGAATTTACCACAGGTGGATTCCAATCAAGTTGTATAAACATCTCAAGGATGATCAATGGAAACAGGATGCACCCGAGCTCAAGGTAACGTTTTTTTATTTTGAATAAATTTGCAAAAAATTCTAAAAATCTGTTTTTGCTTTGTCCTTATGGGATAATGTGTAGATTGATGAGGGGAAAACATATTTAAAATCAATTTTAGAATAACGCTGTAACGTAACAAAAAAAAGGGGTCTGAATACTTTCCAGATGCACAGTACATATCAAGTATTTAAAGGTTTGTAATGAAATTGCTTTTCACCATGCCATTCGGGGATGTATTCATGCATACAAATAAATACCATTAAAAACATGCTAATGCACAGGTCTTTACCTGGTTAAATGGCGACTTGACTCATGCACTTCCATTTCATGGCTCTTGAAATCGTTGAGTTCCTTCCGTATGGCTGCCTGTGAAGGACAAACAGGTTGCAAGGGGAACAAAGGGTTAGTGCTCAGACAAATAGAAAGTCACTCAGTCTTGCTCAGACTCCTTTTAAATGCATAATTTACTCTCATCTTAAGGTCAAGAGTGAATAAACTAAATTCTCTCCATTAAAACACACTTCTTCCTTGGTCTCCATCTTTTTCCCTCCCGCTGGTTTGAGGGAGCAACAAAGAACCTTCAATAATCTCCACCCTGCTGCTCATTGCTCAGTCTTGTACTCAAGGTAGCACCTCATTTGTGCACCATGTTAAATCAGTATCGCAACATTCACAAGGGTTGTGTGCTTAGAAAAACATTACATTTAAGCCTGTACAAAATAATGAAATGCATCCTCTCGTACCTCCCCCTTCTTTGCACCATTTGGGATAACAGCACCGGAAGCAACCTTTTGTGGTGSTTGTATTGTACAACAAAGACAGTTTCTTAAAACAAAATTGTGTACAAGCACATCTGATTAGATGCAATGTATTCTTTAAATGATCCCATCCCCAAAAAAGACTTCTTCTAGGAACAAAATGTGGTGGCTCAGTCAGGTCTAAGATAATCCCCCTGACATGTTCTGACACAGGCTGGTGATGTCACAGACAAGTCTAATTAGCAGGATGACACAGGGGAACGTCTCATCGCCTGAACAGGACGATGCTACTGGACTGAAAACAGGAATACAAAAGCCCTGACCTCTGGTAGACGGCAGGAACAAATCTAATGTTATCGGAGCATGTGCAGTTAGTGGAGGCTGAGGGATTCCGAGGTGCCGCCTGTCTGTCCCTTCATTATTATCTTATGTAATAAGGAATGTTGTGTAACTAGCTGCCGTGCTTTTGCACCTTAACGGTCCCCAGGTGTTGACCCCGTATGCTCGGATTCCACCGGTACCGCCAACGTCATCGGGATGACAGAGGAGAAAAAGGAGAGTCGCTCTTCTAAGTATACACAGTCCATTAAAAGTCAGAACCATGTTCTGACGGCCGGGAGGATCGCTTGGGGGTGTTTACTCTCGAGCGGTAAACAAAGGGGGGGGGGGAGAGAAATCATCTGAACTAATAAACAGCAGCCTGGAAGTGCTGTAGGAGAGGAAATCTCCTGGCATTATACTTCTTTGAGCTCTGAACTGAAGGGTGGAGATTGATTGATCCAGGGCAATCTGCAGAGGGGCTGCTACCACGGCTGCCAATGTTGTTACTGCTATAACAGCAGAGGGGAAGTACAACAATACAGACCAACAGACTTTCGACCTTTGAGTTGGGCTGGGGAAAATCTAAATGATAATAGATATGCGAGGTCAAGTCGCTCATGTACTCCCCAGGGCTGTGTCTATGTACAATAGGATAACAAGATTCTCTGCAGCATAAACCAACTTCAAAGAAGCTAATACCATACCTCATACCAGTATACACAACCTCAAAGGCCATTTGATGCTAAATGACACCACTTGACAAAATACTAAATAAATAGTGGGAAGAAAAAGTATGTGAACCCTTTAGAATTACCTGGATTTCTGCATAAATTGGTCATAAAATGTTCTGATCTTCATCAAAGTAACAACAATAGACAAACACATTCTGCTTAAACGAATAACAAACAATAATATGTTTTCATGTCTTTATTGAAAACACCGCGTAAACATTCACAGTGCAGGTTGGAAAAAGTATGTGAACCCTTAGATTTAATAACAGGTTGACCCTGTATGTGACCCTGCAACAATAACCTCAACCAAACGTTTCCTGTAGTTGCGGATCAGACCTGCACAACGGTCAGGAGGAATTTTGGGCCATTCCTCTTTACAAAACTGTTTAAGTTCCACAATATTCTTGGGATGTCTGGTGTGAACTACTCGAGGTCATGCCACAGCATCTCAAAATCGGGTTGAGGTCAGGACTGACGGCCACTCCAGAAGGTGGATTTTCTTCTGTTCTTGATGTCCTTGTGTATTTTCGTTTGTTGCATCACCTAACTTCTGTTGAGCTTCAATTGGCGGACAGATAGCCTTACATTCTCCTGCAAAATGTCTTGATAAACTGAATTTTTCCATCGATGATAGCAAGCTGTCCAGGCCCTAAGCAGCCCCAAACCATTATGCTCCCTCCACCATAGTTTACAGTTGGGATGAGGTTGGTGTGCTGTGCCTTTTTTTCTCCACACAGTGCTGTGTTCCTTCCAAACACCACAACTTTAGTTGTTTCATCTGTCCACAGAATATTTTGCCAGTAGCGCCTTGGAACATCCAGGTGCTCTTTTGCGAACTTCAGATGTGCAGCAATGTTTTTTTTTGACAGCAGTAGCTTCTTCCATGGTGTCCTCCCATGAACACCATTCTTGTTTAGTGTTTTACGTATTGTAGACTCATAAACAGAGATGTTAGCATCTTCCAGAGATTTCTGTAAGTCTTTAGCTGACACTCTAGGATTCTTCTTAACCTCATTGAGCATTCTGCGCTGTGCTCTTGCAGTCATCTTTGCAGGATGGCCACTCCTAGGGAGAGTAGCAACAGTGCTGAAATTTCACAATTTACAGACTGACTTTGAGATACTTTTGTAACCCTTTCCAGCTTTATGCAAGGAAACAATTCTTAATCTTAGGTTTTCTGAGATCTATTTTGTTCGAGGCATGGTTCACATCAGGCAATGCTTCTTGTGAATAGCAAACGCAAACTTTTGTGAGTGTTTAGGGGGAAGAGCAGCTCTAACCAAAATCTCCAAACTCATCTCAGTGATTCAACTCCAGGTTAGTTGACTCCAATTAGGGGTTCACATACTTTTTCCAACATACACTGTRAATGTTTAAATTATGTATTCAATATAGACAAGAAAAATACAACAATTTGTGTGTTATTAGTTTAAGCACACTGTGTTTGTCTATTGCTGTCTTAGATGAAAATCAAATTGTATGTCAAATTTATGCAGAAATCCAGGTAATTCCAAAGGGTTTACATTTCTTCTTGCTACTGTATGTCTCAAAAGTGATACATTTAGCATTTCCACAAGGATATAGAAATGATCACTAAAACGCTACATGTATCTCCTTTTACCCACTCATCCCCACCACTACGTGCCTTGTCGGCTGCCGTGAGGCGGGTCCAGGGTTTGTCTGCCCGTCTGTCGTGTTCCGGGGCATCGGACACCTCTACGTAGTCACTGAAGCGGATCAGGATCTTAGCCTGTCTCAGCTCCTCCACCGTAGGCCTCTGGCTCAGCTGGAACAAGAGAGAGGAACAGAGTGTTGTGGATTATTTGTCTATGGTCTATACTCATCACGTTTGGTATCACAGAGCAAAGGACGCAACATTAACCCTAAGACTGGAAAAGACAGCATTATCAACCGTTACAGAGGAAGTTTATCAGGCCTGAAAGCTAGTTTGCTGAAGGTCCCTCCAACGTCTTTATGAAGCAGCTATACTGTACTCCACATGATAGACTAGTGTGTTGGGATGAGTAGACTGTACAGAGCAAAGACCACTATATCAAATCAAAGTTTGTCACGTGCGCCAAATACAACAGGTAGACCTTACAGTGAAATGATTACCTTTACCCAGGAGGAGACTTAAGGCCTGAAGGCTAATCCACTGAAGGGAACCTAAACATCTATACAGCCTGGTTTCTGAAGCCACTCAGTTGCACTGCAAGTTATTGATCCAACGTATTCATTTGATACATGCCATTGCACCAGATATAGCTAGATAGCACATTTTCATCTGTAGTCCCTGGTCAGAAAACAAACCAACATCAATACAATACAAATTCAAAATAAAACTAGTGATTTTGGTTTGACTTTAGTAAATAAATACTACAGTCCCAAGCAACACTAACATACCTGCATCTGGGAGTGATAAAGGGCTTCTTGTTTACTAAGAAATGTATGACTACTTGTATGAGGGCATCGTTAGGGTTTGTTCACAAATGCCAGTGCCAAGGACACTGAGGACACTACCGTCCCCTGGGATGACCTGGGATATGTAGTGCTGTGACTACCACTGATTTTACACCTTGCTCTCCTCTCACCCAGAGTGAGTAACTGTTGTGCTGTTCGTTTTGCTGTGTGAACAGTCTGTCCTGTCCAACACCTTAAAGAACAACTGTGAGCCTTTGCGGTTAGCACGCTGTTTACCCATAGGGGTTATGTAGTCTTTTTTTAAAGCTATTTTTGTAGTCAGGATGGAATTGGAAGTTTAAAAATATATATATTTTATTTAACCAGGCAAGTCAGTTAAGAACAAATTATTATTTACAATGACGGCCTACCAAAAGGCCTCCTGCGGTGACTACCAAAACACACATCACGACACCACAATACTACATAAAGAGAGACCTAAGACAACAATATAGCATGGCAGCAACACCACATGACAACACAGCATGGTAGCAGCACAAAACATGGTACAAACATTATTGGGCACAGACAACAGCACAAAGGGCAAGAAGGTAGAGACAACAATACATCACGCAAAGCAACCACAACTGTCAGTAAGAGTGTCCATGATTGAGGCTTTGAATGAAGAGATGCAGATAAAACTGGAAAGAGGAGCGACCCAGGGATGTGTGTGCTTCATAAAGAGGGTTTCATAAATAAGCATCAACCAGTGGGTCTTGCGACAGGTATACAGAGATGACCAGTTTACAGCGGAGTATAGAGTTCAGTGATGCGTCCTATAAAGTGGTAAAGAACATCTAGTCGCTCGAGAGCACCCTTACCTGCCGATCTATAAATTAAGTCTCCATAATCTTGCATGGGTAGGATGGTCATCTGAATCAGGGTTAGTTTGGTAGCTGGGGTGGAAGAGGAGCGATTACGATAGAGGAAACCAAGTCTAGATTGAACCTTGGCCTGCAGCTTTGATATGTGCTGAGAGAAGGACAGGGTACCATCTAGCCATACTCCCAAGTATTTGTATGAGGTGACTACTTCAAGCTTTAAACCCTCAGAGGTAGTAATCACACCATTCTTCTTACAAAACCATATGACCTTTGTTTTGGAGGTGTTCAGAACAAGGTTAAGGGTATAGAAAGCTTGTTGGACATTAAGAAAGATTTATTCTAAAGTGTTTAACACAAAATCCAGGGAGGGGCCAGCTGAGTATAAGACTGTATCATCTGCAAGTAAATGGATAAGAGAGCTTCCTACTACCTGAGCTATGTTGTTGATGTAAATTGAGAAGAGTGTGGTGCATAGGATCAAGCCTTGGGGTACTCCTTTGGTGACAGGCAGTGGCTGAGACAGCAATGTTCTGATTTATACACTGCACTCTTTGAGAGAGGTAGTTAGCAAACTAGGCCAAAGACCCCTCAGAGACACCAATACTCCTTAGCCGGCCCACAAGAATGGAATGACCTAGGCAATACAAATAGCAGCACAACATCGTTTGGAATCAAGGGCAATGGTGACATCATTTAGGACCTTAAAGGTTGCAGTGACACAGCTCCTACTTTTTGGAAGCCCCTCTCCTGCCTTACCTTTCGAGTTAATCTGCGTTTTATTTCCCTCTTCTCCTCCAACTCCTCCTGTTCATTGAGCGCTGTGGGAAACACAAGGGGTCAGAGGTTATACCGTGTTTCAGGGCACACATGAGTGCGCTGCGCTGCTTAGGAAACGTTTTCCCACTACTGGAAGGAGAAAAACACCTCATTTATATAATGTAGTGGATTAAAATGCAGCACAGAAACATACTTAATATTCCACGTCGCTGAATATCTCAAAGCCTTAAATGGTTTATCATCATCATCACATGTTTGTAATGTAGGACTATTTGCATTGCAGAAACAGAAGGGAAATTGTCTCTCTCTATCCCCCATTCCCACATGGCTAGTTCTTCCACATTCATTCACATGGGGTTGGTTGGCTGGTGTATGTTACATTAAAATAAAATGCTTCTAGGGAACAAATTAGAATATTCAGACCCAGTTTTGCTCAGAAGAAATACTCCCGTTTCACTAGAGATTACTCTTAGCCTTTTCCATGGACACCCTCYAAACTAATGATCAGATAAGCACCCTCCAGCTTTAGAGTGAAGAAGTTCAAATCAAAAAGGAGGAAGAGGACTGAAAACATTCTATACTTGCTAATTCAAAACACATTACAGAGTTCTGTGTTAATTGCCTAACTATACCACTGTAGTCTTGGTTTGGAGTGCCAGTCCAAACAGAATGTTCCATTTGATAAATGGGCGACAGGTAGCCAAGTGGTGAGCGTTGGGCCAGTAACCTAAAGGTTGCTGGTATGAATCCCCGAGCAGACTAGGTGAAAAATCTGTCAATGTGCCCTTGAGCAAGGCACTTAAGCTTAATTGCTCCTGTAAGTCCCTCTGGATAAGAGTGTCTGCTAAAATGTAAATAAAAGGCATGCCCCATTTATTTAACCTAGGCTATGTTGTGGGGGAGACWAAAATTTCAGGAATGGCACACCCCGCTTATCCTCTCCGTACACACACACTGCCAATCACAGAGCAACCTCTGGGAGACCAAGGCACTGCTGGTAAACCRGTCTTTGATGAAAGCAGAGGAGCCCAAGCTGCTATCGCCTGCCTGCGTCTCTCTGATACGGAGTGTGTTTGAGCTGAGAAACCAGCCTCCTTGGCCCTAGCCAGAATCCTGAGGGAACCACACCGCCTTGCCTTCCTCAGATGAAGGAGAGAGAAGAAAGGCAAGATGTGTTCCACTGGCTCCAGGATAAGTAGGCCTCTGAAATAACCAGGGCAACTGTGGTTCGAGGCGGCTTGCATAAAATACTTATTAAATGTGGAATAATATGGTACATTAGGGTAAGTCAAGTCACTGGGAATAGTTGTACAAGGGATAACATTAGTGGTTTAATAGTGAGGTGATTATTATCAGTAAATTGAAACTGTCTATATAAATGATAATATGTTAYAATGATAGGTTCAGAAGGTAGAGGTACATACAGTACTCACGTTTCAGGATATTCCTCTGTTCCAGTTCCTCAGCACTGGGCCTCTGACTCAACTGCCTGCACAAACACAACCAAACACACAGTCAAGTCAACAGTCAAAATCAACCTGAGATGGATAGTACAAAAACCAAACATGATAAACCCCCTGAACAACAAAGCAAACGTTGTCAACTAGCCAAATCTCCATAGATGACAACAGTACTAAACATGGGCAACTCAACCTACATGGATAGTAGGGCTGGGAATTGCCAGGGGCTTCACGATACTTAGGTGCCGATACGATATGCATTGCAATGCACAAGATTTTATATGTATTGTGATTTGATGTTCTAAACATATTGCTCACTATATGTCAGCTGCAGAGAGACGAGAGAGCATGAGGAAACAAGTTTTGATCAGTCATGGAATAAGTGCTAAAAACATGTTGGCTCACTATTTAAAATGATGGATAAACTATAGGATGAAAAATCAAGAGTTGTGGCATAGGTACAGCCGACTGGTGCTAGTTAACGCTACCTAGCAAAAAATACATATTTTTTTTAACAAATTTATACTTTGAGTCTACAGAAACGCATGCAAACATGGATATTTCGCAGTCAATTTAAACTAAGCAGCTCACTTTCAATTTCTGTGCGCGTTGTCTCAGGACAAAGTCCATACCCAAATCACATGACAATTTGTTATCTGTTTCTCTTCCTACTCATCTAGCCTGCGGTAACTTCTCTTTTAGAGGACTCCATCCAGCCAGTGTTATCTAAGTGACATTTTGAGTGACAGCTTGAGTGCCAGCCAGCACCAGGGTGATAGCTATGGCTGAGTTGGCATGTCAGGACGGATTGCATCTCAGTCACTACAGAAATCTACATCTATTCTTTGACAGACATGAATAGAAACTGACTGGATTCAAGGCAGTGAGCCGCAATATTCTGTGTGCAGGGCTCATTCCTTTATCTCAGTTATTTTATTTAGACCAGTATTTTCAAGGTCAGGATGTGCAAATCACCCTAATTTATTTCCAGACATAACACCAGTTACGAAATCTGGTTTATTCACACAAAAGTATATGCTGTAACAATAGCATACAGCACCACACTATACAGTTCAGTCAACCATGCCCATCTCTCTATCCCTGCTCCTAGTTACTTTGTTTAGGGAAGTCACATTAAGATTTAATTTTTTTTCTAGTTGATCCAGTGACTTCTGCACCACGGAGGGGTAGAGCAAGAGATATGGAGAAAGAAAAAGAAAATAGGGGAGTGAGAATGTATGACTGTTTGCAAGCAGTTAAAAGATGAAGAGTCTACGCTATTAAAAGATTCCATTCCTAATTTATGCCAAGAGAGCGAGAAATCTTGTATCAAATTTCTTTGACATCAAGCGCCTGACATGATTGGCTGAATATGGTATGACATTCTAACAAGGTTGGTGAAAATTCTTTTCATTTGGGTTTTTAGGAATAAGCTCTGAACACAGCAGAAGTAGCTATTCAGACTGAGGTTTCTGCAGGAGCCTACATGAYGGGCGTTTGCTGCTACAATGTCCACGACCCAGAGTTACTCAAGTTACAGAGAGACTGATTGGTTCGCCTTGTGTTGCCTCATCTCAGTGTCTCGCTTGGCTGCACGCGTCCCGGAGAAACAAGACGGTGAGTCTGCCGGGCGTCTCCACTTCTGCTCAGCGTTCTGCAGATCTACACAGACACACGCCGGCGCCGACCTCAACCCAACCTCAGACAGTCTGACTGACCTCCGCACTTGTCCCAAATCATAAATTCATCATCGTTATACAAGAGGCCATTGCCATAATCATAAGGAATTACACAATAAATTATGAAATTACCAATATGAAAATCTATTATACCGTCTATTAAGTCTCCATCACAATAAGGAGAGAGGAGGAGATGGCTAAGGTCACAATGACCTCCTTCAGGATTAGAGCCATCCATTTGTATTGGCGTGCCACAAAGAGATCTGCTACAGAGGAGCACAATGCACATGGCAAATAGCATGAAATTGGGAGTCATGACGTGGATAGTGTGTCCCAAGTGGCACCCTATTCCTTATATAGTGCACTGCTTTTGACCAGGGCCCCAAAAGTAGTGCAAAACATAAGGAATAGGGTGCCATTTAAGATGCRTACAATGGCACTGCGTAAAGGATACAGAGACAGGGAGCATTCTGGGAACAACATAATGCCTTCTGGGAACAACACACCATGTGCCAATCACAGCATGGAATAGTGGCAGAGTACGCCCTCTTCTCTTTCACATTAAACCATGATGTTCCCTCTCTTTAACACCCAGTCATCTTCTTCCCTCTTCTACTCCCTCTGTTCCATCCTGTCCACCTCTTCATTTACTACCATCTCATTGTTTCCCTACTGGCCAGGCCTGTTCTGTCCAAACAGCATCCTGTTCAGTGATGGTAGATTCAAATCAAACCATAGATTCATTGACAAAGACTGCATGGCTMGGTCATGTTCACCTTGGATTAAAAAGAACCCATCTGTATATTGCCATATTCAAATTGAATGTGAAACAATGAAAAGTGTTACTGCTGTGTTTATATGAATGTGTAATCACTTCATATGGGCTTCTAAGGTGTCTGTTCCCTTACCACTGAATGTGTGTGCTGGTGCTGTATGTGTGAGAGCTGTTGGTGTGTGTGAGAGAGAGAGAGCCGYCAGTATAGCGAGTGTGTGGAGGAGTGGTGTGGTAATGCCTTGGCACATGTCACCGTGGTGATTCAGTGAGCGAGGGAGGACGGCAGGCAGTGGGAAGAAAAGAGGGAGGGAGAGAATGTAGAGCGAGACGGAGAGTTGATGCATTGCTGAAATTAGGTCAGCTCAGTTCTCAGCGCCCCTCTTAACGAGGTGGAGGGTTAATCTTTAAACGGATGGAAAGAAAATACAACTAAACTGATGGAAAAGTGTTTTGATAAAAAGGAGGCTTCCATTGCGCTTTTAAAAAGCCAGATTAGTCATAGCTAGTTATGTTAGTGGGGATATCAGACCATTTTCCCAAAGTAGGTCACAGTGCAATATTTGGCTGTTGACAACCGTTTCCTGAAAGCTCTGTTATAGAGGAGAAATGGACACGCCTTTCAAAACACATTTCAGAAGAGGCATGCCTTGGTCTAGTGCTACATTAAAGATGTTGAAGATATTTAACATATCAAATGGACACGTCGCTCTATTTATGAAAATACAATGGCGTCAACAGATGAAAACTGAAAAGCTCAACTGAAAAGATCCTGGTCCACCTTTCAATACTCCTCGGGCAGGTTGTGTGTGCGCGCGTGTGCTCCCTCTCTCACCGTGTGAGCTTGGTGCCTATCTGCTGCCTGGACTCCAGCCTCTCCTCATCAGTCTGCATGGGCAGGATGTTCTTCTCTTCCAGCTCGCTCTTAGATGGACGGTTACTCAGCTTGACAGCCAGAGAATCCTTCCTCAACACTTTCAGACCCAGGGTACCTAGACACAGACACCAGGAGTTAAAACACAACATTAACCTAACGTGTGTGTGTCCACCATGGTGATCTTACTTGTAAAGAGCGAGTCATCATCCTCGTCATCATCTTCATCATCCTCATCATCCTCATCATCCTCGTTTTTGTACATGCTGGGCAGGTCCTCATAGTCAGACTCGTTGGGCATGTTCTCTTTGTCGTCCTCGTCGATGACCTCAGAGGGCACCTGGCTTCTGTCCAGAAGACTACACTGACCAGAATGCATTGCATTGCTGCAGGGAGAAGAGGCCATGAGGTAAGTGTTAATGTTAGTGGTAATGATGGATAGAAGAGATTAATATGAAGATTCAATCTACCACTTTTCCTTTCCCAGTGTGAATCTAATGGTTGCTATAGAAATGCAACAATGTGCTGTAGAGAGCCACTATGATCATGACTCTACAAGTGGTTGACTCATTCCCTATCTCCTGTGTAGTCATCTGAGAAAATGGCAGTCTGGCTGGAATTGCCTTGACGCAGTCGATGTGCGAGGTCGAGGCTGTGCCATTTCTGGATCATGGTCATTAGCACCAAATTGTCCACCTTGACTTGCAGCCATTGAGCTAGTGAGACAGACAAACATATCTGGTTATCCGAGCAATAGGTTCCTAGCAGGGAGGTCAGTCTGACTGCCACATTAGCCTACATACCATTAGAAAAGGTTGGTGACCACTGATCGGAGTCAAAATCATTTTCAGCGTCAAAAAGCAAGCAGAGATCTAGCGTTCAGAATAGTTTAAAAACACTACTTGAAAAAAATGGAAGCCTATGCAACATTACCTTATAATTAGGATTGTGCTTATAGGATTGTGCAGTAGACCTAATACATTAATCACAGCATATTGGCTATACTTGGTCTGCCAGTATTGTTATTCTCAGACTATACTATATTATGTATCAAAACTCAAGCTTTGATAAAAAAAATAGATAAGTTGTATCACTTGTGAGGCACAGCTGAGCATAAATTGAAATAAATGATTTTACTGAACTGATGGTACCAGCATCCGATKCTCAGTCTCAGCGGAGGGAGAGCGCAGCAGAGGGCACCTGCTCTCTCATTTCCTCCGGTGAGACTGACCAGAGGGGACAGTCGTCCACCTGATGGCGAAACTCGAGTCACACCACATTATTTCTACCTCATGCACAAATTCATGTTGTTCCTATGACCAGAGAAAGTGAAATATTCCTCAATTTTAAAATTGACGTGAGCTACTAATAATAAAACGCAGGCCTAATGATAACTAATTCATTCCAGATGCAGTGCTGGTTGTAGCGCGAGTGAAATTAGGGAGAAGCACATTATGTTTTGTAAAAGTCTTGAATATTTAAAAAAAAACTTTTGACAGTGCTGTATAAAAACTTAAACATGAACTCACTCAAAAACAGTATTCTTTGACAGTCTCTCTCTGGTCAATGTTTTAAAAGTTATGAAATCTCACGTAGACTAGTATCAAACTTTGCTGTGGGGTTGTGGAAGCTGTAGGCACAGTGATTTGAGCTATCCAATTGGCCAGCACAGTAGGCACACTTGATTTAGCTCTCCTGGGTCGCCGGGTAGGCAGTGTTCGTCCCTTCAGATAAATGAAATGGTTCGAAATGGGAACACCTTGCCTACCCAGCACGCTGGGCTTCTGAATCAAGTGCACCTGCCGYCAACAGTGCAAAAAATAGGAACGCAAGGCTTTATCGTTGGCTTTTCTACAGAAATGTTTGGTGATTGACTAGGAATGCCTTGAAGATCACGGTTGGTGACCACTGCATTAGATCGTTGCCCATATCCTTCACATCACAGACCATTCAGGTTCAAAGAAACAAAGTTGTCAATCAACTGGGTTGATGAGGGGCTGGTTCCATACTGTAGTCAGTTGTAGAGCGGGGTTTAAATCTACATATCAGACAGCCCACACTGCTATCACGCTATGACTAATCACAAGCCCCTGCTGTGAGAGCCCACTAGGGACCATTCAGCTCACCATGAGACACGCAAAGCAAGCAATCAGAGGACCAGGGAGGGACTGTGTGTGTGCATGAATAAGAGGATCCCCTGCTGTGAGATGGTATCATACTCATGCATACATAGTCAACCTGAATGAATAAGAGGTCTGATATTTGGTTGCAGAAATAAGAGATTCTAGTTGTTCTACACTACCCCTCTACACATGATATTCCAGTCTATACAAATGATACGATAATACTGGCTGTACCAACTCAATTCAGTTGAAAGATAAGGGAGAACAGCTGATCGATTCATTCTGGTCTAGTTTTTTTGTCCCAATTTTGAGATATTTGCGACCAAGTGTTACATAAAATAGAGAGAAATTACGTCCAATTCCCCAATACATTTCTCCGTATTCATTTGGCCAGTGTCTGCTAGGGGGAGGGAGGACAGGCTGTGGCATCAGTTGTGCCAGGCTTGCCTCTGGAGGCGGCCTGTGTGCCATGGTGCCACACAGTCTGCTATCAAAGTGGGCCACTCTGTCGCAGTGGAACGGGGCGAGCTGGGTCAGACCTCTACATCAAAGCCACATGGTGGCAGCCTGACCCCAATATCACCAGGCAGGGGTGATCTGACCTACAAACCAGCTGGACCCACTATACTGAACAGATAGTGTGTCTTCAATACATACAAGTCTTCACATTTGATTAATTTACCTACGGTGAGTGTCGGAGACAGAAATATATGATATAGAACGGATGTTACACTTCACTCCCATCATAAAGTTGTACCATCTAAACTCTTCATTTCTACCTGCAACGTCCTGAACAAAAGCTATACAACCATAAAGATACATAATGGTTTTATTTAATAATGTGTATACAACAACTCACTTCTCCAGCCTCTGCAGGTTGAAGGCCAGCGTCTTGTTGAGCTCCTCGATTATGCGGCTGGGGGCATGGCCTTGCATGGAGCCGTACTGCAGATGGAGCTGGTGGCCTTGGTTGTGTGCGTGTCCGTGGTTATGGTGCTTCCCACCCACCTGGAGCCCCTGGTGGAGGTTGGCTAGGGATGTGAGATGCGAGGGCTGCAGAGGGCCATGGTGGAGGGGATGGCCTTGGAGGTGGCCATGGGGAGGGGGGAACTTCGGCTGGGAGAAGGTGCTGAGGGGAGAGGGTGAGGAGCAAGAGTTGTCCATTCCCCCTTGAGGCACACAGATCATCACTTTCTTGGGAGGTAGAGGAGGAGATAGCTTGCCTCCCTGGCCTGGCATACAAGGCAGCTTCATCTGCTGGCAWGAGTCTGGACAGAGAGACAGATGAGTAGAGAAAGACAGAAACAGGTAAACATCAATGTAACTTTTTTCTGAATAGCAGTAGCAGGGAGTGGAGTGCTTTGACATGTTCATTCTTACACCATGTCTTTTTTTTTATTTTACCCCCTTTTTTCTCCCCAATTTCGTGGTATCCAATTGGTAGTAGTTACAGTCTTGTCTCATCGCTGCAACTCCTGTACGGACTCGGGAGAAGCGAAGGTCGAGAGCCATGCGTCCTCCGAAACACAACCCAACCAAGCCGCACTGCTTCTTGACACAATGCACATCCAACCTGGAAGCCAGCCGCACCAATGTCTCGGAGGAAACATCGTAAACCTGGCGGCCTGGTCAGCGTGCACTGCGCCCGTCCCGCCACAGGAGTCGCTAGTGCGCGACGAGACACTAGCGACCTGCCGGCCAAACCCTTCCTAACCCGGACAATTGTGCGCAGCCCCATGGACCTCCTGGTCGCGGCCGGCTGCGACAGAGCCTGGGCTCGAACCCAGTCTCTGGTGGCACAGCTAGCACTGTGATGCAGTGCCACCCAGGAGGCCCCTTCCACCATGTCTTAACTGGTAAGTATAAGTAAGACTACAGATTAATGTGTCCTGACCAGGGAAAACGCAGGGCTCTAAGCACAATCACCAAGGCATATTGTAAGAGACGGGCAACAGTTGGATAGAGCAGATCAACATGACAGTGTACAGTAGAATGTCCAGGTTTGATTGAGCAGGGARAATTAGATTAGGCTATTGCCACTTCTAGCACAGACAGGCAGACAACAGCTGACATGGCTACACTGGGACTTAATGTCACTAATCTCTCCATCCGCACAGACACAGTGTGTGCGCGCATGTGTCTACTGATATAGGTTTATGATTATTCAACTACATAACTGTCTGAACAAACTTTCACTGTGTGTGTGTGTCTCAGAGCTCTGTACTGTAAGCCATTTGCCAGTTCAGTCAATCGTCTATCTCGGTATTCAGTCCCAATGTCCCAGTTGTTGACAGGTCTGGGCCTTAGGTGTACACCTGTGTTTCTCCTTCCTCACTCTCAGGGGAGACAACTACAGGAAGAGCCTGACTCACACCATCCAATCCACTTTCCCTTTGTTGAAGGAGCTCAGCAAATCTCGTTGTGGGTTTCACACGTMTTTGGCACATTAACAGTGCCTTTGTATTAGTCTAACAAGGGGCATGAGTGGCAGGGTCACTGTAGTTGTTGGTGTGTGTGTGCTTACCTGTGCTGTGGTTGGGGATCCTGTTGAATGGTTTGGGGGGCAGCGCAGGGGGCTGTTTGTGGTACATGGGGGTCTTGGCGACGTTGTCCTGAACGTTGCTRGGGAAACCAACAGATTTCTTGGAAGGCAGGACCATGGACGACTTCATACTAGAGGGCTCCCGAGTGCAGACTCCACCCTCCATCGAGGATCGGAACTCCACAGTTGCTGGAGAAAGACAAACACCAATTATAAACATAATGTACAGACAACTGGAAATGAACGGTCTACAAAGGTGAAGAGAACTAATGTGCTGCATCATGCAAGTGAACATGAATGATATGATAGTGACACACAGAGTACACTAAACATTAGGAGCGCCTTCCTAATACGGAGTTGCACCTATCCTTTGCCGTCAGAACAACCTCAATTTGTTGGGGCATGGACTCTACAAGGCATCGAAAGTGTTCCACAGGGATGCTGACCCATGTCAACTCTAAAGCTTCCCATAGACTCTGAACAGCATGGCGCCGACAGAGATGGTTGTTCTTAGGAAACTATGCAGTATTTAGTTATTTTTATTGTATTATTTCTTACTTTGTTACCCCAGGAAATCTTAAGTCTTATTACATACAGCTGAGAAAAACTATTGGATATAAGAGCCACGTCAACCCACCACCCAGGAAAATGGATTTAATTCCAGTAGGCGATCCAAAACAATGACACCGCAGAAGGGGCAGACGAAACGGCCACCTGGCCAAATTCAAGCTAGGGTTGCCTTGCAGAGAGACAGAGATTGTAACATTCTGTTTCATGGAAACATGGCCCTCTCGGCATATGTTGTCGGAATCGGTTCAGCCACCGGGCTTCTCTATGCATCGTGCCGACAGAGATAAACACCTCTCTGGGAAAAGGAAGGGCAGGGGTGTATGCTTTACGATTAACGACTCATGGTGTAATCATAACAACATACAGGAACTCAAGTCCTTCTGTTCAACCAATCTAGAATTCCTTACAATCAAGTGCCGGCCATTTTACCTACAAAGAGAATTCTCGTCAGTCAGTCACAGCTGTGTACATTCCCCCTCAAGCAGACACCAAGACAGCCATCAAGGAACTTCACTGGACTATATGCAAACCATATATCCTGAAGCTGCATTTATTGTAGCTGGGGATTTTAACAAAGCAAATATGAGAACAAGTCTACCTAAATTCTTCCAGCATATTGATTGCGCTACRCGCATGCGCAATCCCCTCAACCACTGCTACTCTAACTTCCGCGATGCATACAAAGCCCTCCCCCGCCCTCCCTTCGGCAAATCCGACCATGATGCCATCTTGCTCCTTCCGTCTTATAGGCAGAAACTCAAACAGGATGTACCAGTGACGAGAACCATTCAACGCTCGTCCGACCAATCGGAAGCCACGCTCAAGATTGTTTTGATCACGCAGACTGGAATATGTTCCGGTCAGCCTCAGAACAACATCGACCTATACGCTGACTCGGTGAGTGTGTTTATAAATGTCTGAATATAAACAGTGTAGCTGTTCCCTCCGCAAGGCAATCAAACGAGTGAAACGCCAGTACAGGGACAAGGTGGAGTCGCAATTCAATGGCTCAGACATGAGACATATGCGGCAGGGTCTACAGGAAATCACAGACTACAAAAATAAATGCAGCCACATCAAACACCGACGCCACGCTTCCAGACAAACAAACACTTTCTTTGCCCGCTTTGAGGATAATACAGTGCCACCGTTGCGGCCTGCAAACAAGGACAGTGCCCCCCTCTCCTTCTCCGTGGCTGACGTGAGTAAAACATTTAAACGTGTTAACCCTCGCAAGGCTCCTGGCCCAGACGGCACCCCTAGCAACGTCCTCAAAGCATGCGCAGGCCAGCTGGCTGGTGTGTTTACGGGTATATTCAAATCGCTCCCTATCCCAGTCTGTTGTCCCTACATGCTTCAAGATGGCTACCATTGTTCCTGTACCCAAGAAGGCAAAGAACTGAACTAAATGACTTCCGCCCCGTAGCACTCACTTCTGTTATCATGAAGTGCTTTGAGAGACTAGTCAAGGATCATATCACTTCCACCTTACCGGCCACCCTAGACCCACTTCAGTTTGCATACCGCCCCAACAGGTCCACAGACACAATCGCCATCACACTGTTCATTGACTACAGCTCAGCATTCAACACCATAGTACCCCATAGCTCATCATCAAGCTGGAGACCCTGGGTCTCAACCCCGCCCTGTGCAAGTGAGTCCTGGACTTCCTGACGGGCCACCCCCAGGTGGTGAAGGTAGGAAATAACATCTCCACTTCGCTGACCCTCAACAATGGGGCCCCACAAGGGTGCATGCTCAGCCCCCTCCTGTACTCCCTGTTCACCCACGACTAAGTGGCCATGCACGCCTCCAACTCAAATCATCAAGTTTGCAGACGACACAACAGTAATGGGCTTGATTACCAACAACGACGAGACGTGGTGAGGGCGGAGGTGAGGGCACTCGGAGTGTGGTGTCAGGAAAATAACCTCTTACTCAACGTCAACAAAACAGAGGGAGCACCCCCCGATGCACATTGAAGGGACAGCATTGGAGAAGGTAGAAAGTTTGAAGTTCCTCTGTGTACWCTTCACATACAAACTGAAATRGTCCACCCACACAGTGTGGTGAAGGTGCAACAGCGCCTCTTCAACATCAGGAGGCTGAAGAAATTTGGCTTGTCACCCAAAACCCTGACAAACTTTTATAGATGCACAATCGAGAGCATCCTGTCTGGCTGGATCACAGCCTGGTATGGCAACTGCACCGCCCTCAACCGCAAGGCTCTCCAAAGGGTTGTGCGGTCTGCACAACGCATCACCGGGGGCCAACTACCTGCCCTCCATGACACCTACAGCACCCGATGTCACAGGAAGGCCAAAAAGATCAAGGACATCAACCATCAGAACCACTGCCTGTTCACACCGCTACCATCCAGAAGGTGAGGTCAGTACAGGTGCATCAAAGCTGGAACCGAGAGACTGAAAAACAGCTTCTATCTCAAGGCCATCAGACTGCTAAACAGCAATTACTATCACAGATATCCTGCTGCCTACATTGAGACCCAATCACTGGTCACTTTAATAAATGCATCACTAGTCACTTTATACCATAATGCCACTTTAATGTTAACATATCTTACATTACTCATACCACATGTAAACTCAGCAAAAAAAAAGAAACGTCCTCTCACAGTCAACTGCAGCAACAGTCAGTCAGTATCTGGTGTGGCCACCAGCTGCATTAAGTACTGCAGCGCATCTCCTCCTCATGGACTGCACCAGATTTGCCAGTTCTTGCTGTGCGATGTTACCCCACTCTTCCAAGGCACCTGCAAGTTCCTGGACATTTCTGGGGGGGGGGGGAATGGTCCTATCCCTCACCCCCTGATTCAACAGGTCCCAGACGTGCTCAATGGTATTGAGTTCTGGGCTCGTCGCTGGCCATGGCAGAATTTACATTTCTGTCTTGCAGGAAATGCACAGAACGAGCAGTATGGCTGGTGGCATTGTCATGCTGGATGGTCATGTCAGGATGAGCCTGCAGGAAGGGTACCACATGAGGAAGGAGGATGTCTTCCTGTAACGCACAGCATTGAGATTGCCTGCAATGACAACAAGCTCAGTCCGATGATGCCAGTTCTTGCTGTGCGATGTTACCCCACTCTTCCAAGGCACCTGCAAGTTCCCGGACATTTCTGGGGGGGGAATGGTCCTATCCCTCACCCTCCGATTCAACAGGTCCCAGACGTGCTCAACGTGCTCACCACCTCCAACTCAATCCCGCTCCAGAGTACAGGCCTCGGTGTAACAGTCATTCCTTCGACGATAAACGTGTTCCGATCATCACCCCTGGTGAGACAAAACCGTGACTCGTCAGTGAACGGCACTTTTTGCCAGTCCTATCTGGTCCAGAAATGGTGGGTTTGTGACCATAGGCAACGTTGTTGCCGGTGATGTCTGGTGAGGACCTGCCTTACAACAGGCCTACACGCCCAGCCACTCTCAGCCTATTGCGGACAGTCTGAACACTGATGGAGGGATTGTGCGTTCCTGGTATAACTCAGGCAGTTGTTGCCATCCTGTACCTGTCCCGCAGGTATAAAGGTGTGTACAGACAGTATGTGAATATAACGGTGTGTACAGACCTGTCTCTTATACACATCTAGATGTGTATAAGAGACAGGGCCTACTCCGTTCAAAGGCCTTAAATATTTTTTCTGGCGCCTTCACTCTCAATGGCACCCATACACAATCCATGTCTGAATTGTCCAAAGGCTTAAAAATCCTTCATTCACCTGTTTTCTACCTTTAATCTACACTGATTRAAGTRKATTTAACAAGTGACATCAATAAGGAATCATAGCTTTTACCTGGATTCACCTGGTCAGTCTCATGGCAAGAGCAGGTGTTCTTAACGTTTTGTACATTCAGTGAGAACATACAKAAATCCTCCCAGACAGGTGTTTTGCGCCCATCGTTTCTTGTTGTGTCAACCGCAACGCACCAGAGCGCCTTGTTCCCGTCGCTTCAGGTCTGACAGCTTCTATTGGACCAATTCCTCACATATAAAAAAAAGTTATGAAATGGTTGCATAATGACTGCAACACCTTGGAGGTGTAACTGGGAGACCTGGTAGGGAGACAAACTGATGTATGACACATGGGACCTCATATGGGCTGTCAGATGAGAAAAGTCCCTATTGTGACCACAAGTTAATAGCAGTAGTGCAACTTTTCTTGGTTGACTTTCAAAAGCCTTTTCCTCATGCACACTGTCAGGTAAGAGACCGTTGTTTCTAAGGACCACGAAAGCTGAGATGCAATGAGTAAGCCTAATACAGCACGAGCCAAATCAGGCTGAGAAACAGTCGTTCCAATACAAGGACAAGGTTTGAGAGGGATCAGACAATCCTCTCCCTTTCCCAGGTGCTATCAATACAAAGGATGAAGGGTGATTTGGAACACAGTAGGCTACTACAAAAACAACCATTCATATTGTAGAAAACAACTTACGTTATCACTATCGCTGTAATTTTCATTAACCAACACTCCCATGTGAGTGCTACAGTAGGAGGGTTTGGACACAGACAGTTGGGGTGTTACATTAAATCCAGGCACATGCAGCACCACTCGTGTCAGCCAGTTAAAAGCTGATTACACGCCAGCAGCCAAATCAGAGGAGAGATTAACAAATGTTTTGGGAACTGATGTGATTAAATCAATTCTGATTAATGAAATTCAATCTATTTTCCCTTTCAAATGACAGCTAATGGCAAGTCTCATAAGACCTCCATCCAGAAAACATACATCAACCATTTATGCCAGCAGCACTGGCAAGGCACCTCCTACTCTGTTCAATAACTCAAGTCATACTTAATTTCAGGTTCTTCAGTGATGAGTATAAAAACTACTTACAACTATTCCCCACAATCAGAACAAATCATTTTCAGCATAAGAGAAAGTGGATTTTCCCCAAAATAGTTAAGTGGTGATATAAACTAACAAACAAACAATCTTATCCAGGATGAGACTGGATTGGTAAAATGGAAAAAAATAAACAAGCTAGTCCAGTGACAGCAGATGTATTATTAATCAAATGGCGAGCCGGACTATTTGCTTCGAGCCCCCTTTATTATTTTTTGCAGTGACTCTGCACACTCACTGGTCAAAGGTCAAAGGAATTGTCCAAAAAGCTCAGAGACAGRATTGTGTCGAGGCACAGATCTGGGGAAGGGTACCAAAGCATTTCTGCAGCATTGAAGGTCCCCAAGTACACAGTGGCCTCCATCATTCTTAAATGGAAGAAGTTTGGAACCACCAAGACTCTTCCTAGAGCTGGCCGCCCAGCAAAAAACTGAGCAATCGGGAGAGAAGGGCCTTGGTCAGGGAGGTGACCAAGAACCCGATGGTCACTCTGACAGAGCTCCAGAGTTCCTCTATGGAGATAGGAGAACCTTCCAGAAGGACAACCATCTCTGCAGCACTCCACCAATCAGGTCTTTATGGTAGAGTGGCCAGATGGAAGCCACTCCTCAGTATAAGGCACATGACAGCGCGCTTGGAGTTTGCCAAAAGGCACCGAAAGACTCTCAGACCATGACAAACAAGATTCTCTTGTCTGATGAAAACAAGATTTAACTCTTTGGCCTGAATGCCAAGCATCACGTCTGGAGGAAACCTGGCACCATCCCTACGGTGAAGCATGGTGGCGGCAGCATCATGCTGTGGGGATGTTTTTAGTGGCAGCAACTGGGAGACTAGGGAAAGATGAATGGAGCAAAGTACTGAGAGATCCTTGATGATGTCCTGAGCGCTCTGGAGCAGGTTCTCAGGCTGGGGTGAAGGTTCACCTTCCAACAGGACAACGACCCTAAGCACACAGCCAAGACAATGCAAGAGTGACTTCGGGACAAGTCTCAATGTCCTTGAGTGGCCCAGCCAGAGCCCGGAATTGAACCCGATCGAACAGCTCTATATTTATTGTAGCCAGCAGTAAGTACCAGTAGTATAGCAATGGTTTAGGAAACTGGCTCGTRTTCTGACAAGTTGTCCACAGAGAGGGAGGCAGAATGCTTACTTCACCCATCAGCATCTCTTAAACCCTGATGAACTTTCTACTTCCTCAGAAGATATCCTGACTAACAGGGGGAACCTCTGTCAGATCCAAAACATGTTTAGATAAAACAAAACACAAAAGTTTTAGTACACCTACTCATTCAAGGGTTTCTTTATTTTTACTATTTTCTACTTTGTAGACTATAATGAAGACATCAAAACTATGAAATAACACAGACGGAATCATGTAGTAACCAAGAAAAAATAAAAGTGTAAAACAAATCAAAACATATTTTATATTTGAGATTCTTCAAATATCCACATTTTGCCTTGACAGCTTTGCATACTCTTGGCCTTTTCTCAACCAGCTTCACCTGGTATGCTTTTTCAACAGTCTTGAAGGAATTCCCACATATGCTGAGCACTTGTTGGCTGCTTTTCCTTCACGCGGCGATCAGACTCATACCAAACCATCTCAAATTCGGTTGAGGTTGGGGGATTGTGGAGGCCAGGTCATCTGATGCAGCACTCCATCACTCTCCTTCTTGGTAAAATAGCCCTTACACAGCCTGGAGGTGTGTTGGGTCATTGTTTTGTTGAAAAGCAAATGATCGTCTAAGCCCAAACCAGATGGGATGGCTTATCGCTGCAGAATGCTGTGCTAGCCATGCTGGTTATGTGGGCCTTGAATTCTAAATAAATCAGATAGTGTCACTAGCGGTTGGAACTAAAAATCTCCAATTTGAACTCCAGACCAAAGGACAAATTTCCACCGGTCTAATGTCCATTGCTAATTTTTCTTGGCCCAAGCAAGTCTCTTCTTATTGGTGTCATTTAGTAGTGGTTTCTTTGCAGCAATTCGACCATGAAGGCCTGATTCACACAATCTCCTCTGAACAGTTGATGTTGAGATGGGTCTGTTATTTGAACTCTGAAGCATTTATTTGGCATTCAATTTCTGAGGCTGGTAACTCTGGGTCTTCCTTTCCTGTGACGGTCCTCATGAAAGCCAGTTTCATCATAGCGCTTGACACGTTTTGCGACTGTACTTGAATTAACTTTCAAAGTTCTTGAAATGTTCCAGATTGCCTGACCTTCATGTCTTAAAGTAATGGACTGTCGTTTCTCTTTGCTTATCTGAGCGGTTCTTGCCATAATATGGACTTGGTATTTYACCAAATAGGGCTATCTTCTGTATATCACCCCTACCCTGTCACAACACAACTGATTGGCTCAAACGCATTAAGAAGGAAAGAAATTCCACAAATTAATTTAAGGCACACCTGTTAATTGAAATGCATTCCAGGTGACTACCTCAAAGCTGGTTGAGAGAATGCCAAGAGTGTGCAAAGCTGTCATCAAGGCAAAGGGTGGCTATTTGAAGAATCTCAAATATATTTTGATTTGTTTACCACTTTTTTGGTTACTACATGATTCCATAGTTTTGACATCTTCAATGTAGAAAAACCCTTGAATGAGTAGATGTCCAGAAACTTTTGACCAGTAGTATACACACAGTCTCAATCTGCTAAGTGTTCTATATTTTGAGTACCTAAAATGTATGTATGCATCATGAGTAAATTACTTTCTGAAAGTGATGGAATTTGGCATTTAGCTGAGCAGAACACCCAAGTCACATTCACGCAGCTCAGTCCACACACACTCATTCACTGTAGGCTCAACAAAACGATGAGAGACAACTAAAACCATGATTTTTTATGGCACATGATGAAGTGAATGAGGAAAGCATCTCACCTTTCTCAAAGATCTCTTTCAGCACACCTCTCTTGATCAGCTCTTCTCTGCTTTGCCTTACCGACATCTTCCTCTCCAACGCTGAGGGGAAACATGATTGTTAAATCATATATCAAATCAAGAGTGTGTGTGCAGGAGCATTCGTACATGGAAAAACAGGAATACTATCTTCGATATTAAACCTACAGTAAATCCTTGAACAGGTTGTAATAGAGCCAAATCATAAGATTAGGAAAACAAGGATGAGGTTTATTTTGGGATCAGCATCACCCATGTAATCAATATGTTAAATATTGAAACATTTTCCCCTGGTTATTTCTATAAATGTGTTCACTTGGCTTCCAACATTGATTGGCACACTTGCGACTGAACCCTAACGTCATAAGCACTCTGGGGGCACTGATAATCATGGGTCCTGTGCATCACACTATGTTCCCAAGAGGTCATGCATTCACCATGGGGACATGAGGGACGGGTGATTTTTTATTTTTATATATTCCTTTTCACTTAGTCTGAAATATTATGAACTGGTGACCACTGCCCATCACATTCACTAGCAATGTAAAATGGGCAGTGAAATRAAAAAGTGGCCTCTATATAGTCAAAATGAACACCTAATCCAGTTGTAAAGCACTAGCCTTAAGCCAATGAAGATCTTCAAAAGGCATGAAGGAGGATGTTAACCTAATTTGTGAGAATGATGAGAATAAAAAAGGCAAAAAGGTAATGCAACATCACCTCCCATAGTAATGCATTATGTATGAGCACATCGGGAAAACATGTCCCAAAGTTAATGCTTCTATATTTAGATCTCAGCAGTTGAGGGACTTAACCATTTATCGCTGGGCTGAACAGAGGCAGTTTACCGTCATGTTAGTAATAATACATGATTATTTTTTTTATCTACCCCAGCAAAGGAACCAATTAAGAATGTAAAATGAGGATCAGCAAAAACACTTGAGCAGCACTATGTGCAACAATCTCCCTGCAGGCCACCGGCTCTGGAAGTGAGACTATGTGTATGTGCGCACTCAAACGCATAGTATGTGTGCAAATGTGGTGTGTGTGTAATAAGGAGCTACAGCTCTCTCGACAGTAGGGGCCAGGGCCAATACACCTAGAACCCAAACAGAAGGCACACATGAGAATCATTCAAAAAAGGTCAGAAACTGTTGTGAGTCTCTAGTGCATGCAGTCAGAGTGAACCTCAGTGTTCTAATATGTCACATCACATAAAGTTCTCAACATTATGAACTCTTCCAGGACATCCAGATGTTTTAATACACCATCCAAATTCCAAAGACTAGCCAGAGAAGCTCATTGGGGATGGGAGAAGTGGAATTTGGGCAGTGTGCAAAAATATTATATTTTGAAGAACTGGACCGCTATACCAAAATATAATGCCATGAGCAGGATATCCACCTACATTACTAGTACAGCAGACAGGCACAGGAAGAGAAAAGCACAGCAATTTTTTTTTATTTTATTATTTTTTAACTCCCACCAGAGTTGTGCTCAATTCAGAATTGAGACTCAAATTCTTGTATTGAAGTAGTAAACAGGATACAGAATTGCAATTCAAATGCCTCTTCTAATCTATGTTAGGTGTAGTCTATACAAATACATACTGTACACAAAACAAACATGTCGTTATATACATGCATATMAAATATTGGATGAAACAATTGATCCTCAGGACAAACTCTTGAAATGAATGATCGAGGAAAACAAAACCTGTACGTAAAGATTGTAAATTAATATATTTCATTATGACCTACATTTTGTTCAATGTGGAAAATATTACATGTCCCAGAATGCAATTGACCCTAAAGCCTTACAAAAGAAGCCAAACAAATGAAATGGTTGGTGGAAATATAAATGGCTATTCTAAGCACTAAGGTTAAGAGTATAAGAACATTGTTTCCAGAGAAAAGGGATACAAAAGAATGTATCTGGAAGTGTGACCTGTCAGAGTCAATGAAACGCATGTTCTACGACTGAGTGGAATTTCTTTGAATTGCACAGAATTAAATTCTACTTCCTGTGACTGAAATTATACATTCTGTGGAGTGTGGCCAATTAAAAGTTCAACTCATGAGTTGAATGGGAGTCAATTTGAAAATTCAGAATTGAGCACAACCCTGCCTCCCACCCTATACTGGGTGTGTGTCGCATTTGATAAATGGCTTCATTTGATAAAGCACCAATCACGGCAACATCATACCCCCAAAACATGCWAAACTCTAATCATTACCAATAACAGGGGAGGCTAGCATTTTTTTGGTGGTAGGATCTCACTAATCATTCACAATTAAGTCATGACTATACGTAATCATGGTAGCATCCACATTAATGTAGAAGTGTTCAGAAACATATTTAATTCCTATTTACAATAGAAGTGGCTCCAATGACAATACATTACCATTAATTTCTATTGAGGCACAACATAATTCGAGACGATCAAAACAAACTGCAGCCAACAAGTATGTAGAGTCACAAACTTGATACAGTCCTTGCRTGCTAGAATATGTTATAAAATGCTACACTATTGACTACTCCAATACTCTTAGTGTATTTGTCCAAATAATTAGGACACCTTCAAAATGGGGGGGGGACGGGACAAGATATATCAAGTGCTTTAATTTCTAAAAACGGTAAAAACAGAAGGGGACATTCTGTAATGTTGTCTCATAAAACATTTGATATCAAATCCAAAATGCTGGAGTATATAGCAGACCTTTAACAGCTTTGAGGATGAGCRGAAGTGAACCCTGGAACCCCAAAGAACTTAAGTGCGTTTGTAAACAGCTAGCTAACTTAGTCTAGTTGTTGTTTTCTCATGAACAAAATTTGCATTCGACCATAGTAGTCACGGGTGGGATAGTCCATATGGACGGGGACGAATACTAATATATATATATATAATTTTCTTCTTCTTCAAGTTGATAGATTTCCCAAAGAAGCATCGCGGCGGGCTGCATTGCCTGCATGGATAGTAACGTTAGCAGCGCCATGATGTGTAGCACACGGGTAAGTTGTTTGTTTAACCATCTTATAGGTAACGTCAGCTAAGTAGCTTGACCTGCTAAAAACAACCATGTTAGCTAGCTAGTAGCTAAGCTAGCCAATGAACAGTCCGAAAGAGAGAACTGCCAATGCAATACGAAAACAATTGCAATGAAATATCAAATGTTATTAATCACTTGAGAATAATGTATCAAGTCCTGGTCTATTTTTTGTTTCCTAACATCAGATACAGAGACCTGTCAAAGTCCCAAGTCCTGGAGAGATTGAAGGGTATATCTCCAATGGGTTATATGCTATTGGTTTACTATTACGAGTCGGTTGTAGCGCTACAAAAGTACTGGTAAGCAACAATGCATAGACCTAGAACATGAATGGCCAGCCATGCTTATAGCGCTCTAGCTACTCTATGCAGGTATCAGTTCCAGGCCAGCCCTGACATTCTGCATATTATTTGTATTAGACACTTTATTTAACTATTCAATCTCGTTAGGAGTCAGATTAATGTCTAAACCCACTAACCATTTACACAGGYGTCCTTTGTATAATATGAAAGTGTTGATTATTTGATKTAAGTAATAGTTTGGTCATTGAACATTCCCTGTTTTGATTTTATTTGGTTGTCACTCACTCATTTTGTCTGATATTACAGATTTGCAGCGGATGTCCTTGATCATTAGTGGGTGTAACAATTCCTGTATGGCTGACCTAGGATACAACCTCTGTCCACAACAGCACTTCATACTCACAAAGCAGCATCCATTATCTTGGTTGGGCTAGGATAACAGTACTTTAGGTCTCAGGGCGGGTGACATCACTTGGTCTTTCCTTGATTACTCGTATCCCATTGCAACTGTATTGGAGGTTAAGGTCCCTCCCCTCTGACCTTCTCCAATGGGTTTTTAGGAGGCGGGGAGAGGAATCGAGGAAGGATAAATWGAKAAAGAGCCTAGCACTCACCCCTCTGCTACACTCACTGACCTTCTCTGCTTCAACCTCAGCAGGCAGCAGCGCAGACWACCGAGTCGATCTAGCACCCACAGAATACATTGTGTATTTAACTCTGCTACATTGATGCCGGTCACAGTCAGTGGCGTAATTGAGAGGGGTGTGACTGTAGCAGAGGTGAGCTGTAGCCACTGATGTCATCCCCCTGATACTTTAAGTAGTAGTCTATCATGAATGCATCTAGATTTTAAATAGCATAAGCATCTCAGCTGATTTCCTATTGCAATTTTGCACTGATTTACTTAATTCTGCTACACTCACTGTCCTCCTCCAGTGGGCCGGGACGCAAATCCTAATCAAATGACACTTGTAGCTAGCATGCCAACCATTGGAGGGGTTAATGCTAGAAGGGATCTAGCTTTTGTCAGAATGTACTTTTTCCTAGCAGGTTTCGGAGAACTTACGCAACAGGTTAGCATAGTTAACGTGGCAGGTTAAGGTTATAAAATGGGTTAGGGTTAGCTAAAATGCAAAAAATATCAACTTGATGTAAATTGGACAAAATCTGGATCCCATCTAGAAATGAACCCTCCAGTGGTTGGCATGCTAGCTACAAGTGTAATATTTGATTAGGGTTAGCATCCTAGCCCGGTCAGTCATACAGAGATGGAACTCAAACAGTACATGGCTACTTTGCAGCCCATGTAAAGTGACCMTTCACTGTGGTCACTCTTCAGTATATTTTTGTCTTGCCTCCACTAGCTGTGCTCTATCCTTTTGGTGACAGTGGATGGGAGATTATTTATGACACGCATGCTAAATGCAGACATGGGATTAGTATTGGCCTCGTGAGCATGTCTAATGCACTTGTACATGTGGCGTGTCATTTCTATACTGAAACAGGATTAGCAAATCCTCACACTTTACATTGGGGATGTTTTCTTCATTTGAAATTATACTAATACAAATAGGAAAAGCACTCGCATCTGAGAATGTACGTGTGGAAAATAATTGGCTAATAACTAAAAAGGCTGATACTGGAAAGATAAGTGTGTAGGTTTTTCATTCGACAATTGAKGCCAACTAGATATGACTCCTACTGTACATGCCGTCATGAAATGGATTGGTGCAAGCTCTCAAACTCTAGGCGGCATATTGGCTTCTCCCTACAGTTCACGTTTCTAAACATCAATATTCACTTGCGATACAGCTTTCGAAACACATGGCCCTTATCTTTCATCAGCAGTTTTGCAAAGAGCCACACAGCTATGGGTGTCTCCATCCGACAAAACTACTTTGAGTTACACTTACACACAGGTGTTCGGAGCATGCTAGATAGCCAATAAGCACAGGTGGTCGCTTCTTGTCTTCCGTAAACAAATGCTCTAACATGGAAATATGGCAATGTGGGAACACTAACAAGGTGTGTATCAATTTAATTGTTTTTTGAAAATGTTTTCTCACTGATATGAAAGTTAAGGTCCTTATGCTTCTATAACCATACCGCAAGTGATGCATGTTAATGTTCAGACCGAGCTACAGAAGACGCCGTCGTCCAATGACTTGTGTAATGTAATGGAACAGAGTCATGATCAAGGGCTAGTGAAAGCCCTACCCTTGTAATGAAGGTAGTCTTAAGGATGACATGCACAGGACAGAGACCTTATCAAATATCACCATAATGATGGTGTGCAGAAAGGAATATTAAGGTTAATTTAATTTAAAAACACAAGTTGCTTGAAATAGTTGCAATTTGTTTGCTTCATGTTATTATCCTGGTGTAATTTAATATGCAGTTCAACATTAACATAAGGTGAGCGCTAGCATTTAAAAAAAATGAGTCTAGCTTTACTACATGTAAACAAATCACTAGGTAGATCTCGTAACATAGTACTATTGAGGCAATAATACATGCCTCAAAAGCTAGCGGTTCATTAAAACTACAGTATGTTTCTTAAATTGAAACTAAGTGGGCTATACACCTGGGTAAAATATAGTTGCATTTGAGGAAGCAGAACAAGAGCTAAGCGAGACCGATTAGTGAGGGAGAGCGAGGTTTAGAGTGGGATAATTACTGCTGCTAGCCAACTTTTGATAAACAAACAATGTGTCTGTCAGACTAGGGCAGGGCGATATGGCCAAAATATTATCACAGTATTTAAAAAAAAAAAAAAAAAAAACGTTTTCATGGTATGCTTTTTAATAATAAAGTTCTAAATTTGCTAAATTTGCTTTCTTCAGGTTCTCACAGCACAAAGACTCATTAAGGTTCTCATTCTTACTGCAGCTGATCACTTTGATACTGTAGTTTATCCGCCATGAACTGGAGGTTGGCGAGGGTTTTGCAGAGGCATGTGTCCCTATCCTGGACTGTTGGCTTGACAACCCAAAAATACGTATTTTAAACAATTCATATTAGGACATTTTAATCTCTGAATATTCCCTCTTAAAATCCTGATAAAGGTTCTGAATTGTGCCATTCAAGAAGCGCTTCTGATTTTTTCTTGTTCCTCGTTAGTGTGTCCTTTTCCCCCTAGTTGTTGCTCTGCTGTTGACATCACGTTCATGTAATCTAGTGATTTTCTCTTGTGGCTGTGCTAATGATGTTACACTGCTTGTTCCTGGAGTATTGAAGACTTGTTGGCCTGTTTTCATTTGCCCTTATTGCTTTTGCTGAAAATCCAAATTCTCTGTTTGCAGCTTTGACCAGGCCATACTTTCTCAGGATGTTGCCTCTGAGCATTTTTGATGCCACTTGTTTGTCCTTGGCATTGCGCATTTTTTGATACTTTTGCTTTAACTCTGCAATGATGGCATTTTRAAACAAAATCCTTCAAGTTCGGAGTTCCCTTCATTTTCTGTTTTGTCTTTGGGGAATCTTGTCTGTCCATTTTCTTCATCAATTGATCATACCTTTTTTTTGTATTTCTCAGTTTTCCGTTAAGCTTTATCAAKTTTGACACTTGTCATGCAAAGATCTGTTTTTGAGCGACCTCTTCCAACATTTGTCCTTCCAGCAAGTATTAGACTTCTCATTCCTGTTGCAGATGAGGAAGGGGTATCAGGGTGTGCATCAGGGCAGGTAAGTTAGGGGCAGGTWTGATGGCCTCATGTTCTGGCTGCAAGYCATCTGGTGACTAAGGTGTTGTGTTGCCTGATAGGTAGGTCTCCATTCCAACTGTTCTTTATATAGTCTGTCTTCTATTCCGTTGGTTACATTTCCATTGCCGTCTCTTGCTTCTTTGTTCTCGCTTTGTAAGCGCAGAAATATCTATCACTTCTCCCTTTTTTCTTCCAGTATCTCTTGGTCTTTTTGCAGATGTTCCTGGTATCGTATAGGATCATTTTTTATTTTGTTTCTGTCGGTGACCTGTTTTTAGAAGATGCCACAAAACATCAAAGAAATACCACCTAATTTTTCCAATTGTGCACACCTTGGAGCATTTGAGATTAAAGTAATTTAAAACATGATTAAATAAGCCTACATTTAAAAAATTAAAAAGTAATAACATGGATGTGTCATTTCCTCCACGTTCTGTCATTTCCATCACAGTTAAGTTGGATGGAAATGAGGCTTCTGCTGTTTTGAGAAAGAATACAAGCATGCTAAGCAGTCTGTCATTTAAGTGATTTCAATGGGTCTTTCTCCATTCTGATTGTTTTATACTGTTGAATGCAACTTCAACCCCCCCAAAAAGTCAATATAGCAGGTAAAGTAAAAACAAACCGGTCCTTGCATCAATACTGGTATACCGCCCAGCCCTATGTCAGACTATTGCTAGCTACATTTAGTTTAGTGATTGTTGGCTGTGGTGAGAAATKTATCTATATAGCTGGCTTAATAAAGTAAGCTGATCTTTCTCTACCTTCACATCACACAAGCTCTGTAGTTCTTTGCTGTGCTAGCCAAATGTAGCACCAACAGAAAAAACATCAGATTTTTGTGTGTGGATCTGGTAGCAACAATATGAATTAATATTTTTTAAATCACCAGTATACACCCACACCATTCTGTTGTTGGGGTACACCCACACCATTCCAACACAGAAGCTGCTTTTGAACAGTTTTCCTTCCCAAARAAGTAAATTTATAATTTCAGTAAGTAATTTCATAGAAATCTAAACACTAGACAGAACATATTGATATAAGGCTTAAAGTAACTATCAAAAAGGCTACATTATTTTATCCAGCAGAGACATTGTTACTCCGATTAGCATGACTTGAATTTATAAATCAGAACAGACTAGCGTCACAATATTTCAGATGATTCCAAGCTGAACAGCTTGATTCCAAGCTGAGGTTAAATTGGGTCAGAGGGTGGTTGTGTGTCTGAAAATGCAGTAACGTGTTCTGTGATTACATTTCAATTTGATCAAAATGAAAAAGTAATTACCAAAAGATGACAACTGCTTGCGTCGCCATGATGGGATATATGCAGTTATGCAATGATTACACTGATTTGCAACACGCCTCAGCCAGCTAGGTCTTCAGGTTTGTCACAAACATGCAGTTCTAAAAAGTGTGGACAAAGGATATCACTGTACACTTATGTTTTCTGTGAACACTGAACAGCTTCTAACTACAAAATGTTGTAAATCACCACTTGTTGCCCTGTTCCAGAATTATATTGAAAACAAATTCAACAGTAGGCTAGGCTACATTACGTTTCCACTAGTGTGAGTTGGTTCAGACCCAGAGCATGAACAAGTGACAATGTGAAGTCAGTTATTATTGCCACAGTCCATTCACAGTAAATCTTGGCAATCATGACCAAGCTAGCTACTCATGATCTGCACCAAGATGAGGGGATTATGAATTCATTGGAGAGACGCTTCTCAGAGCATATTAAATGAAACTGGCATCATTGAATACACTCCAACAGCATCGACTTGCAAGTGCTACGCTTAGCTTTAGAGAGAAATCCATTCTGCTGTGAATTGACCCAGATAGGAGACAGAGCGTTCCCTACAGTATCAAGCCCCGGGACGAAGTGAGGCTTTTAGCGAGGCAATTCACTCACCCGTTAGCCTCACAAAACCAAAGTAAAACTTTCATGCTGTCTTGTGTCACAGATGTTGTGGCTCTCACATCTGGAGTCTAGTTAAGGCAAGCATCGGTGTTTAAGATCTGGACATGGTTTGTACGCTAGTGATAACACTCCCGAGTGGCGCAGCGGTCTAAGGCATCTCATCTCAGTGCTAGAGGAGTCAATACAGACCCTAGTTCAATTCCAGGCTGTATCACAACCCGGCGTGATTGGGAGTCCCATAGGGCGGCGCACAATTGGCCCAGCGTCATCCGGGTTTGGCTGGGGTAGGCCGTCATTGTAAATAAGAATTTGTTCTTCAGTAACTTGCCGAGTAAACAAAAAAAACAAAAAAAARTGTATGGGTGGCATCTCTGGTGGCATTACTTTTAGTTGCCCTTTCTGAAGTGCCTTCAGGGCCAATTGTGCGCCGCCCTATGGGACTCACAATCACGGCGGGTTGTGATTGTCACATCTGTGACAAGACAGCATGAAAGTTTTACTTTGGTTTTGTGAAGTGCCTTCAGAAAGTATTTATACCCCTTGACTAATTCCACATTTTGTTGTTAGAGCCGGAATTCAAAATGGAATGGCTTTTGTCTCACCAAATCTACACACCAGTGGAGGCTCCTCCAGGGAGAAAAGGGGAGGACCATCCTCAGTGAATTTCATAAAAATAGAAATAGTATAGTTATTTATCTAAAGGATATTCCACTAAATAAAAATAAATAAAATAAAATTTCACCAAATAATTGTTTAAAACACACTATTGCAATGAAAGTCTACAGTAGCCTCAACAGCACATTGTAGGGTAGTACCATGGTGTAGCCAGAGGACAACTAGTTTCCGTCCTCCTCTGGGTACATTGACTTCAATACAAAACCTAGGAGGGTCGTGGTTCTCACCCCCTTCCATAGACTTACACAGTAATTATGACAACTTCCAGAGGACATCCTCAAACCTATCAGAGCTCTTGCAGCATGAACTCACATGTCCACCCAATCAAAGGATCAGAGAATGAATCTAGTATTGAAATCAAAGCTACAGCTAGTTTAGAGAGACCGTAGTTGAACAAAACATTTGCCCATGATTCTTTTCAGAATTCTTCAAGCCCTGTCAAATTGGTTGTTGATCATTGCTAGACAAGCATTTTTTTTTTAGGTCTTGCCATAGATTTAAGTACATTTAAGTCAAAACTAACTCGGCCACTTTGGAACATTCAGTCTTGGTAAGCAACTCCAATGTATATTGTTTAGGTTATTGTTTTGCTGAAAGGTGAATTCATCATCTCTGTGTCTAGTGGAAAGCAGACAACCACCATTCAGTTTTTTTTTTATCCTGAAAAACGCCAGTCCTTAACGATTGCAAGCAGACCCATTACATGATGCAGCCACCACTATGCTTGAAAATATGAGTGGTACTAAGTTACGTGTTGTATTGGATTTGCCCCGAACATAACACTTTGTATTCAGAACAAAAAGTKAATTGCTTTGCCACATTTTTTGCAGTATTACTTTAGTGCCTTTTTGCAAACAGGATGAATGTTTTGGAATATTTTTATTCTGTACAGGCTTCCTTCTGTCATTTAGGTTAGTATTGTGGATTAASTACCATGTTGTTGATCCATCCTCAGTTCTCCTATCGCAGCCATTAAACGCTAACTATTTTATAGTCACCTTTGGCCTCATGGTGAAATCTAATTTTATGTCACATACGTGTGACATACGTGCGTGTTTAGCAGATGTTATTGCAGGTGTAGCGAAATGCTTGTAAATCCCTGAGTAGGAAGGAYGCCTGTATCTTTGTGACTGGCTGTATTGATACACCATCCAAAGTGTAATAACTTTTTTTTACCCATCTACCAATAGGTGCCCTTCTTTGCGAGGCATTGGAAAACCACTCTGGTCTTTGGTTGAATTGGTGTTTAAAATTCACTGCGTAACTGAGGGACCTTACAGATAATTGTATGTGTCGGGTACAGAAATGAGGTAGACATGAAGAAAATCATGTTAAAAACACTTACTGCACACAGAGTCCATTCAACTTGTGAAGCAAATTTTTACTCATGATTTATGTAGGATTGCCCTAACAAAAAAAGGGGTTAAATACTAATTGACTCAAGACAAATACAGCCTAAGGACCCCTGTACATCCTGAACATAAACCCAATCATGGTGTATAAAGCATTTTTAAATAAGGTCTACAGAACATGAAAAACAAAAGGATTCCAAAATCTGCATATTTGWMCTGTATTTTCAGTGGCATTAAAAACAAAATCCATATTTTCAATAGGCTACATTAAGAACAACAAACCCAGGAGTGGCCAGATTAGTGCCCCACACTCCCATGGAATAAAGCTTGATCCATGAACCTCTAGTTTCAATAGCATTATGTTACCATAAGAACACTGTGGCCTGACTAACCGAAGSGACAGGAGGCAAGGCTTTCAGGACTCTGAGCACTGTGGCTAGCCCACTCCTGGAGTTATGAGTATAGCCCCCCAGAGCTGGCCTTCATCTGCCTGACTAGAATAYATAATCCACATTCTCCAATTACCTGGCTAGAACATCTGCATGCCCAGCAGCTTGTCTGCTTCTTGCCTGCAGTCACAGTCCCAATGATCATGATGAACATCATAAACAAGAACAACCACAAAAGAACAAACTTGGGGTAATAGCTGAACTAATCCAATAAGATCATTGATTTGAGGTTTTGCAAAACGTTTTGCTGCGGTGTAACCTACTGAACACTTCCAACCATCCGTCAGTGAYGGCCTTGAACAACTGACTGATGGAGTAAACCTGGTGCACTACTTCTGCTCAATCAATGGTCAGGGGGCAACCAAGGTCACTGCTGTAAGTCATGATGAGCTCAGCAGTCTCCATATAGCCTTCCCTGGTTCCAACTCCTCACAGAGCCATCCTAACATAAAATGCATTTGCAACAAAGAAACTATATGTATCCAAACAACCAACTACAATGTCCTCTGCAGTGTTTGGAACAATAATCRTCCTCAGTGTAGAAAGGGACTGAAGTGAAAAGCTCTTACAGAAGCCAGTCCAATGGGAAAAGCTAGTAGGTCACAATATGCCATTATGCTGCCATTAGTGTAAACAGTAGGAATAAGACTAAACAAAATAATACTACACAGAGAGTAGTCTTATCCATTGGGTTTTACTGTTGATTTAAAACACAAAAACTCCCTTTGTTAAATTCTGCTGCTCTGTTTCGCTCAGGAGAAAGGGAAGAGAAAAAAGGAAGAAAAAATGGGCTCATATGCAGTCAACATTATGCATACAAATTATGTGTGAGAAAAAGATGGTGGCCAGCAGAAAGTGATGAGTCGTTGTAAAGTCAAGGTGTCAGCGTTCACTCATGTCAGTGTGGGATAGAAAGGCAAGGCTGAGGGCCCAAGGCTAGAGCACTGGAAGGAAAGGTGACAGTCACAGTTTAGCAGCCCTCAACCTTAAAGCTAGAATCCTTAATGGTGAAACTGCCATTCCGTTTGGAATATTACAACAAAGTTACTATATGTAAATACACAAAACATCAAAGTGCATATCGCATCACTGCCAAGCTCAATGAATTACTGACTGATCAATGATCAACTGCATTCATAGGACATTTGACCACTAACAAAATCACCATCAAATCCAGTTCTACCCAGCATAGCTTCAGGGAAGAAAACTCTTGGGAACAGAGAAGGATAACAAAGCCATCACCAGAGCCTGGAGGAGCAGGAACCCAAATATAGACAGGAGTTCAGCTCTGTACCTGACTGACCCAATATAAATTCAAAGTGAGGGAGCTGATTCAGAACACATCTTTCCAATCTTTTCATGTGCAGTGGATCGTCAGGCGAGGGCAGTAGATTCAGGGGAAGAGGTCAGATTGTCAGGAGAATACACACCATGGCTAGTAGTAAATAAATGCTGTAGAAAACCAGGGACATGTGCAGTATAATGAAGAATGTGTGCCCTTCACATGCCCCTGACTGTTAGACCTCTGGATTGGCAAGCGCGGAACAAGAAAATATATTTTCCTGATGCATTTAGAAAAACAATAGCAGCAAATCATTTCAGAGCAGCACGTTGCTCAATCTTTACTGCATGATTAAATATTCAGACATTTTTAGATAGAGGATATAGGATTAAAGACTGGAGATATACCTAGGAGGCTGTAAATAAGGGAGCGGTACTTTGAGGGACAGCAGGCGGTGTGTGTTTTGTTGCGTTTGTGTGTCCCTTACCGGTAGAGGTCTTCTTGAACTTCTCACTCTTCTTCTTCCTCCACTTCCAGGGCTTCAAGAGACGGCCCAGAGTGGCAAACTTGCTCCGGCGGCGGATGGGCGGAGTGTGTGTGCCAGAGACCAGGGACTCGGAACGCATTGCGGCCCGCCTTTCAACCTCCTCTGCTATAGGGGCACAGAATGGAAAGAGTGGCTGGTTAGTTAGCATTCTGCTATATTCAGGGACCACAGATGGAAAGAGTGNCACAGATGGAAAGAGTGGCTGGTTAGTTAGCATTCTGCTATATTCAGGGACCACAGATGGAAAGAGTGGCTGGTTAGTTAGCATTCTGCTATATTTAGGGACCACAGATGGAAAGAGTGGCTGGTTAATTAGCATTCTGCTATATTCAGGGACCACAGATGGAAATAGATAGCTAAAGCCGTTGTCATATTTGTTGTGCGTGGTCTCACAAACAAATCAAAGAAATGACATTTCAACAGCAGTAAAACCACTGAAGCGTCTCTGATAAGACTCCAGTGTAGGAATAAAGATATGCCAACTGGCCTTCCTCAATGATGTGATCTGGCATGGGTAAATAGACCTGTGTGTTAGCATGATATATTCCAAATCTGAATAGCAGGAAGCTGCGGATTAGTTTGTGCTAGCTTGCCAAGAAACAGACCTGCAATATCAGGCCAGGGAGAAATAGTCCTGTTTACAAGCTCCTTATAGTCACTAGAGCTTTCTCTTCATTTGATGTTGTTTTCAATACCATCAAGAGGAGTATTTGAAGACAATGTTCAAGCTAATTGCATCCATATTAAAAACGACTCATTCAGACTTGTCCGGATGAAAGTGTTGTAGGCCTAGGCTACTGTAATCCACATAAGTATCAACTCTACATTGAACAGGATTAAAATGTGCTTAAACATTTGAGAAAGTTTAAACCTATTTGTTAGCTTATTCCCATGAGATAATGTGTTACACTTAGCTACTATGCTAACATGACCAGCAAGATTATTTCCTGTAACAAATTCCAGATCAACCAATCAAAGATCTTAAAGTATAACAATATTCACAGGCCTTCCCCATTTCAAACTAGTACATCATCAATAGCAGAGAAACAAATAAAGAACATGCAGGAAAAAAGGGCTATACACGCACATGTCCACTCTGAGAAGTAGAACTAACATGACAAACGCCAAATTGGCCAAGAGAATCAGTCTCAAAATCCTTCAATGATTTAAAAACACCAAAATCGGGACAAGTTCTTTCAGTTATAACTATTTTGTCAGGCATTCCAAGCCGATGGCACAGAGTACATAAAAGCCCTTTTACCAAATTCCGTTCKGACATTTGGAAYAGTTAGCAGGATAAAGTCCTGCGAACGAAGCACGTACCAACCACATTTCTGAAGAATAAAAATGCCCAAATAAAAGATGGTAGTGAACCCAAAATGGCTTTGTAAATAAAAGTATACAAGTGACTAAAGGCCAGCCAACCCTGGTATATAATGTAGTGGTGCGTAAGCGTTTTGCAGTTTTAAATAAATCTCAATGCTCCATTGGTAAAGAGTGTTAATTTATCACAAACACTGAGCAGAAGTATTCATAAATATCACCATAGTCTCGTGTAGGCATAAATGTAGCCGATACTAGCTTCCTTTTGGCTTCAAAAGAAAAACAGGCCTTATTCCTAAAAATAAATCCAAACCTCAATTTATGAATATGCAATTACATTTTTTTTTTTAAAGGCAGTCAATTACAAGTCCAAGAAATGTATATATATATATATATATATATATATTATATATATATGAGGTTACAGCCTCAATCTCATTGCCCTGAGAGGTAGTAAAAGGTGAAAGATTGAGGTTTATTTCTTGCTTTAGAAAACACAATTTCTTTAGTCAGCATTGAGGATGGGCTTCAATTGATACAAGGTATGTTGAACAGTATAAAAAGCAGTTTGCAAGTTCTGTAAAGCTTTTGTGAGAGACGAGACAAAACAATAAATAACAGTATCAGCATAAGTGAAGTTGCACGTCTAAATTATTTATAATAGTGAATAAGAGGTGACCAAGTACAGAGCCCTGGGGCACACCATTACAGAAAGACAATTTAACAGACATGAGCCCATCAAATTGAGTTCTATCAGATAGTAAACCATGATCAGAAAGACCTACGCTCGATAATCTCTGCCTCAGTATAGCATGATCAACTGTATTTGTCACATACACGTTTAGCAGATGTTATTGCGAGTGAAGTGAAATGCTTATGCTTCTAGATCCGACAGTGCAGCAGTATCTAAAATTAACAATTCCACAACAAAATCTAATACACAATCTAGTAAAGGAATAATATATAAGTATAAAATATATGGATGAGCAGTGAGCGGCTAAGATGCAATAGATAGGATACAGTATATACATATGAGATGAGTAATGCGAGATATGTAAACATTATTAAAGTGGCATTACTAAAGTGACTAGTGTTCCATTTATTAAAGTGGCCAATGATATCAAGTCTGTAGGTAGGCAGCTGCCTCTGTGCTAGTAGTGGCTGTTTAACAATCTGATGACCTTGAGATTAAAAACCGCGTCTATCTCTGTCCCAGCTTTGATGCACCTGTACTGACCTCGCCTTCTGGATGAAAGCCAGGTGAACAGGCAGTGGCTTGGGTGGTTATTGTCCTTGATTATCTTTTTTGCCTTCCTGTGACATCAGGTGTTGTTAGTCTTCTGGAGGGCAGGTAGTTTGCCCTCAGTGATGCGTTGCGCAGAACGCACCACTCTCTGGAGAGCCCTGCGGTTGTGGGCAGTGCAGTTGCCGTACCAGGCGGTGATACAGCCCGAAAGGATGCTCTCAATTGTGCACTTGTAAAAGTTAGTGTTGGTTTTTGGTGACAAGCCACATTTTTTCAGCCTCTTGAGGTTGAAGAGGCACTGTTGCGCCTTCTTCACCACACTGTGTGCGTGGACCATATCAGTTCGTTGGTGATATGTACACTGAGGAACTTAACTTTACACCTTCACTGCTGTCCCTATGATGTGGATATGGGGGTGCTCCCTTTACTGTTTCCTGAAGTAAACGATCGCTTTTGTTTTGCTGACATTGAGTGAGGTTATTTTCCTGACACCACACGCCGAGGGCCCTCACCTCCTCCCTCTAGGCTGTCTCATCGTTGTTGATAATCAAGCCTTCCACTGTAGTGTCGTCTGCAAACTTGATGATTTGAGTTGGAGGCGTGCATGGCCACGCAGTCATGGGTGAACAAGGAGTACAGGAGGGGGCTGAGAACGCACCCTTGTGGTTTTAATAGTCACAGTGGGTACAACATCTCCTATACACTTCCTTATAAACTCGCTCACCGAGTCAGCGTATACGTCAATGTTATTGTCTGAGGCTACCCGGAACATATCCCAGTCCACGTGATCGAAGCAATCTTGAAGCGTGGAATCCGATTGGTCAGACCAGCGTTGGATAGACCTAAGCACGGGCGCTTCCTGTTTTAGTTTCTGCCTATAGGAGGGAAACAACAAGATGGAGTCATGGTCGGATTTACCAAAAGGAGGGCTGGCCTTGTATGCGTCGCAGAAGTTATAGTAGCAGTGGTCGAGCGTGTTACTCGCTCGTGTACTGCAATCGATATGCTGATAGAATTTAGGTAGCCTTGTTCTCAAATTAGCTTTGTTAAAATCCCCAGCTACAATAAATGCCGCCTCAGGATATATGGTTTCCAGTTTGCATAAAGGCCAGTGAAGTTCCTTGATGGCCGTCTTGGTATCCGCTTGCGAGGGGATATTGAAGGCTGTGATGATAACGGAGGACAATTCTCTTGGGAAATGATTGTGAGGAATTCTAGGTCAGGTGAACAAAAGGACTTGAGTTATTGTATGTTACAATTACACCATGAGTCGTTAATCATGAAACATACACCCCCGCCCTTCGTTTAACTGGAGAGATGTTTATTCCTGTCGGCGCGATGCCCTGAAAATCCTGTTGGCTGTACGGACTCCAACAGCATGTCCGCAGCTAGCCATGTTTCCGTGGAACAGAGCATGTTACAATCCCGGATATCTCTTTGGAAAGCAACTCTTGCTCCGATTTCGGCGACTTTGTTAACTTGGGACTGGACATTAGCGAGTAATATACTCGGAAGCGGTGGGTGGTGTGCGCGCAGCCGAAGCCTCACTAGAAGACCGCCCCGGCACCCTCTCCGGCAGCGTTGTTTCGGGTCGGCCTCTGGAATCAGTTCAAATGCCCTGGGAGGTGCAAAGGATCCGCTTTGGGAAAGTTGTATTCCTGGGCGTAGTGCTGGTAAGTTGACGACTCTGATATCCAATATTACTTCCCGGCTGCATGTAAATACACTTAAGGTTTTCTGGGCAAACAATGTAAGAAATACATTTTAAAAATACTGCAAAATTCCTGAGGACTAGAAGCGAAGCTGCCATCTCTATCAGTGCCACCTTGTGTGTGTGTAAAAAGTAGAGGTCGACCGATTATGATTTTAACGCCGATACAGATTATTGGGGGACCAAAAAAGCCGATACCGATTAAAATCGGCCGATTTTTTTATTTATTTATTTATTTGTAATAATGACAATTACAACAATACTGAATGAACACTTATTTTAATATACATCAATAAAATCAATTTAGCCTCAAATAAATAATGAAACATGTTCAATTTGGTTTAAATAATGCAAAAACAAAAGTGTTGGAGAAGAAAGTAAAAGTGCAATATGTCAATATGTGCCATGTAAGAAAGCTWACATTTAAGTTCCTTGCTCAGAACATGAGAACATATGAAAGCTGGTGGTTCCTTTTAACATGAGTCTTCAATATTCCCAGGTAAGAGGTTTTAARTTGTAGTTATTAATGGAATTATAGGACTATTTCTCTCTATACGATTTGTATTTCATATACCTTTGACTATTGGATGTTCTTATAGGCACTTTAGTATTGCCAGTGAAAGGTATAGCTTCCATCCCTCTCCTCGCCGCTACCTGGGCTTGAACCAGGAACACATCGACAACAGCCACCCTCGAAGCAGCATTACCCATGCAGAGCAAGGGGAACAACTACTCCAAGTCTCAGAGCGAGTGACGTTTGAAACGCTATTAGCGCGCACCCCGCTAACTAGCTAGCCATTTCATATCGGTTACMCCAGCCTAATCTCGGGAGTTGATAGGCTTGAATTCATAAACAGCAGAGCTGCTGGCAAAACGCACAAAAGTGCTGTTTGAATGAATGCTTACGAGCCTGCTGGTGCCCACCATCGCTCAGGTCAGACTGCTCTATCAAATCATAGACTTAATTATAACATAATAACACACACTACACACTGTGTATTGATTTTAAGAAAGCCATTGATGTTTATSGTTAGGTACACGTTGGAGCAACGACAGTCCTTTTTCGTGAATGCGTACTGCATCGATTATATGCAACGCAGGACACGCTGGATAAACTAGTAATATCATCAACCATGTGTAGTTATAACTAGTGATTTATGATTGATTGTTTTTTATAAGATAAGTTTAATGCTAGCTAGCAACTTACCKTGRCTTCTTACTGCATTYGCGTAACAGGCGGGCTCCTCGTGAGGCAGGTGGTTAGAGCGTTGGACTAGTTAACCGTAAGGTTGCAAGATTGAATCCCTGAGCTGACAAGGTAAAAATCTGTCGTTCTGCCCCTGAACAAGGCAGTTAACCCACCGTTCTTAGGCCGTCATTGAAAATAAGAATGTGTTCTTAACTGACTTGCCTAGTTAAATAAAGGTGTAAAAAAAAATATATATTTTTTTAAATAAAAATCGGCAAAATAGGCGTCCAAAATTACTGATTTCCAATTGTTATGAAAATTTTAAAAATCAGCCCTATTTAAAATCAGCCATTCCGATTAATCGGTCGACCTCTAGTAAAAAGCCTTACTTTCTCACTGAGACAGTGCTGTTTTTTTGTCAAGGGCTTTAGTGATATCATTTAAAACCTTCATGGCTGCTGTAATTGTGCTAAACTTCTTCCTGAAGCCTGATTGGTACATTGCTCAAATAGAGTTACTGTAGTATATAAAAACTATTTTAGCTGTTCACTAACAAGGGTTTCAAGTATTTTTGCCAGGGGTGACAGCTTTGAGATTGGCCTATAATTATTTAAAAGGAGTTGGATAACCCACTTGTAAAAGTGGTAAGACAAATGCTGATTTCCAGATCCTTGGCATTTCATTACATTCCAGGGTTAGATTGAACAGATATAAGTGGTTCAGCTGTGAAATCAGCTGCCACTTAAAAATTAAAATCAGGGGTCAAGAATCAGGACCTGCAGGCTCTCTCTGATCTAAGGATTTCACAGCTTTATGTACCTTTTGCACTGAGAATGGCAAGAAGTTTGAACAGCTCTCACCAGTTCATCCACAGGGTTGTACAGAGAGTACACTGAATCAAACAGCCTACCTGATGATACAAAAAGTGCTCATTGAAAAAATTCAGCATTTCAGTTGTCATATACAGCAACAGAGTCCTTCAATACACATGACGGTAATTCATTAACATTACTTTGACCAGACAGACTTAATAGCCTTCCAAAACATTCAGGCTATCAGTGATAACAGACATAACATAGTCAGATTTGGCCTTCCTGAGAAGAGATTAACACTTGTTTCATATCTACCTAAAAAGAAGCCAATCAGCATCAGAACATGATTTCCTTGCCTTAGCCCAGGCTAGATTTATATTTACGCATACTACAAAACAGCTCAGAAGAAAACCATTGATTATCTCGCCCTTTATCTCACAACCTGTGGAATGGGGCATGTTTGTTTAMTATTTGGAAAAAAACATKAAAGAATTTCCTGGCAGTTTCCACATCAGGAATAAGCACAATTCTTGCTCCAGTCAATTTTTAAAAATCATGAAGAAAGCCTGCTCATTAAAACTCTTATCTTACGAATTAAGCATGGGTTTGTTTTAGGAACCTTAGTATTTTCAACAGCAACAGCACACATGGTCACTTAAATCATTACAGAAAACACCAACCGCAGAATATTTACGTGGAACGTTTGTCAATATCAAATCAGGGTAGATTTCTCTGGACATTTGGGCAGGTGGGCGAGTTAATCAACTGGGTAAGATTCATAGAATTACAATACATTTTAAAATACATCAGACACCGGCTTTAACAAACACCAGTTGATATCACCAATCAAGATCATTTCACTGTAAAGAGGTTTAGACATAAGGTGCATCAGAGAAGAAATTGCATCACAGAGAGCAGAGGGGGGGGGGTCTATAACAGCCAATCTCAGTTGTAGAGAGACCCTTTGAAACCTCAAGATTCAAAGCAAGAAATTCCAACTGTTTACAAATAGTTTCAAATAGCCACACTTACAAGTAATTTAGTCTTTACATATAGCCACACCCACCTTAACTCCATCAGTGCGATATACATTGTAACCATTTATACAACAAAAGAAGAATAACTAGGCACCTCTTTAACCTTGCACTGCTTCTCTGTAAGAGACCTACTGCAAGTGAGTTTCCAGACAATACAGTCATTTAAAACCAGACTTAGTAACAAGTTCGTACTGTTCACATCATGACACAAATACATAGGCACTTGGATGAGTGGACCGAGTGAAAAAGAGCGAGTTCCTGCAGACACAATGTCTAATGGAGGGGAAAGCACATTGTTGCTGGGTGAGTACATCTGACAATGTTCATTTTCTCCAGAGTTCAGTAAAGTCAATGCGCAAAGAAATACCATAAATTATCTCTTTCTCTGAGAGATGTAAGAGAGAGGCCAAGGAAAGGTAAGGGTAGAGAGGGACTGACTATGTATGTATGTATGCTGACCACACCACTTGCGTGCGCATGTTGATTTTGTCCACCCATAGATCCGCTCTGGACACGCAGGTTGAAATATCAAAACAAACTCTGAACCAACTATATTAAYTTGGGAACATTAAAAAAGCATTAAACATTTATGGCAATTTAGCTAGCTAGCTTGCTGTTGCTAGCTAATTTGTCCTGGGATAGAAACATTGGGTTGTTATTTTACCTGAAATACAAAAGGGCCTCTACTCCAACAATTCATCCACAGATAAAAGGGTAAACCGAGTCCTTCAGGTTTCTTCTTTGGATGTTATGGCAGTTGGCAACCAACTTTAAGATGCATTACCACCACCAACTGGACTGGAGTGTGGCCCTCAGTTCATCTTTCAAATCACCCATGTGGGTATATGCTCCTAAAAACCAATGAGGAGATGGGAGACGTGGGAMTTGCAGTGCGTCAAACAGAACCAAGTCCTATTTTAGCGCATGGAATGCAGACGCTCGTTGATGTGTGCGAGCAGTGTGGGTGCGATGATTGAATAAGATGTACATGTAGATGTATTTTTCAGCACACGTGACGCGGGCGGTGTGGTCAGCATGTGGTCTCAATGGGTGTGTGCGTGTGTGAGTAGATTGGGGGTGGGGTCGATTTGAGAGAACAGGTTGGGGATTATTGAGCTGCCGCTGACAGCCAGGTGGAGAGCGAAAAGGAGAGGCTTGAAAGAGAGACACTCCGCAGAGGGAAAGCAGAGGATAGAACCCAGGCCTGCCAGAGAGGGGGTTACTTTGGTAAACGACAAGTAGGGAAGTGCAAACAGTGATTAAAAGAATTGTTGAGGGGGACCCGCGATCTTTACAACAGCAGAACTAAATTTGCACTACACCACAAGGAAAGTGTAGATTTGCTCCACCATAAATGAATAGGTTATTAGTAGGTTAAAAACTACTAGGCACAGACAAACGACTTGACATGCTGCCATGGGGCGGAGAGAAYATTTAGAAATTGTATAACTATACTGAACAAAAATATAAATGCAACATGTAAAGTGCTGGTCCCACGTTTCATGAGCTGAAATAAAAATTTAAGGGCCCAGAATCTTTTCCATATGCACTAAAAGCTTATTTTTCTCAAATTGTGAACAAATTTGTTTACATCCCTGTTAKTGAGAATTTCTCCTTTGCCAAGATAATCCATCCACCTGACAGGTGTGGTATATCAAGAAGCGGATTAAACAGCATGATCATTACACAGGTGCACCTTGTGCTGGGGATAATAAAAGGCCTCTAAAATGTGCAGTTTTGTCAAAACACAATGCCACAGATGTCTTCAGTTGAGGGAGTGTGCAATTGGCATGCTGACTGCAGGAATGTCCACCAGAGCTGTTGCCAGAAAATGTAATGTTAATTTCTCTACCATAAGCCGCCTCCAACGTTTTAGATAATTTGGCAGTACGTCCAACCGGCCTCATAACCGTAGACCACGTGTAACCACRCCAGCCCTGGATCTCCACATCCGGCTTCTTCACCTGCGGGATCGTCTGAGACCAGTCACCCGGACGGCTGATGAAACTGAGGAGTTTTTCAATCTGTAATAAAGCCTGGATTTAGCTCCCCAGTGGCTGGGCCTTTGCCCTCCCAGGCCCACCTATGGYTGTGCCACTGCCCAGTAATGTGAAATCTATAGAAAGGGAGATACCTAGTTAGTTGTAAACTGAATGCATTTAACTGAAATGTGTCTTCCACATTTAACCCWACCCCTCTGAATCAGAGAGGTGCTGGGGGCTGCCATAATCGACATCCACGTCGTCGGCGCCCAGGTAACAGTGGGTTAACTGCCTTGCTCAGGGGCAAAACAACAGATTTTTACCTTGTCAGCTCAGGGATTTGATCCAGCAACCTTTTGGTTACTGGCCCAATGCTCTAACCACTAGATTAGGGCCCAATGAATTAATTTCAATTGACGGACTTCCTTATATGAACTAACTCAGTCAAATCTTWGAAATTGTTGCATTAATAGTTTTGTTCAGTATAATTTCATGCACTTTCAAGACTCATTTTGCCATGGGGTGGAGAGAAATGACCCGTTTTTAATATGATATCTGATGATCAATGGGGGCCTCCCGGTCAGTAATTCGACCATGATTACTACAAGTTCAGATCGCCCCAAAAAAACTAAATGTTTTAAATTGCACCTTGTGTATTCAACTAGTAACAGTAAGTTGAGACACCAACAGTTGCTAAAAAGTATTATGATGCGGGGGAATTGGGGATACCAATTGGGGATACCAAAGTCAGATGAGCGTGGCAGAAAGAGTTGGTGATTTTTTWAAATTGCCTACAGCATAAATAAACTCATTGTGAATAAATCAAAGTCTATCAAAACGGCAGATAAAAAAACAAAAACAAGTAGAAGACAATGATCATGTGACCACTAAAGAAGTGGGCCATGTTCTCCCCTGCCTCTCAATCTGACGGTTTAAAAAAAGATGAAGCAATGCAGTCTTTCAAGAAGCATGCTGAATCCAAGTCAACACAACAGGGGGGGTAAGGTTGTCTAAACAGATCCCAGTCTACTGTTGTAGCCTACTGTACGCTACAATATACACAACTCTGTTGGTAAATGGCTGACCCTGGCCGTGACCCCACTCTCGGAGGATGTCTCGGGGAGTTTGGAAATGTTTTTTGCATATCTCATTCACACATGCGTATAACACACACTTGTAGATGTGTGAAATAGGAAATAAGCACCCACCAAATGATCACACACACAGGCTACAGAAGCAGTAATTAAGCCCATAAACAACCAACCTACAGTCTGGCCTATAACAGTTCCATAGTGATAATTATATTATATACTGCCCTGATGAGAGCCATGCAATCTGCCACTTCAGTTATCACTAGGCTACTTTCTGTAAAAGTGATAACTGGTTGCTACATGGGGCTGTATTTCAGATGTATGAGATGACCTCTAGCTCGGGGACAGGAGACAGTGCGTCAGTCACTACAGTGTCACACCACCACAGCGTTCATAATTCAAATGACATCACTGCAGGAGCTCCACTGGGGTTAAGGTTATATGGTATAGCACAGTGTTTCCAAAACTAGGTCCTGGAGACCTTGAGGGATGCACAATTTGTTTTTTTCCCCTAGCACTACACAGCGGATTCAAATTATCAAAGACTAATGAGTTGAATATTTAAGTCAGCTGTGTAGCGCTAGGGCAAAAAACAAAACGTTCACCCTTTCGGGGTGACCAGGACTGAGTTTAGGAAACACTGCTCCAGCAAGATTCATTCAGAACCAAGGCGGACATGAATGCAGTGAAACCAGTAACACAGACCATTACTCAAATGCACGGCCTGACGCCTCATAGCCACTATCCTGCCACAGCTCTGTCTAGAAATAGATCAAATTCAATGCTAATTGAATCCAGGTGATGTTTCAAATGAAGTTCAAAAAGAAAAACAGAATTCACTAACCATTGTCAACTCTGCATTTGAGACAACAGCCAGCCGCACACTTCCTAGTCTTGTAGACATGGATGCAAATTGAAAGTGACAGTTTATTTTTCATCCGTGTTTGCTGAAAGCTCCCATAGCTGCCCGTTAACGTGCCAAACATCCTCGAGACATCCTTCAGAACTCATCATATTGCGTGAGCAGCAGCCAAATGAATAAAAAGTACTTTGCAGCAAAGTCAAAGTTACACTCTTCTTCCAACTCAACAAAAACTCTCAAGAGAAAGCTACAAAGACTGTGTCAGAATAAGATAAAAGGGCTTTAGACTGTAGGCTACTACATCACTAGTGTTTCTTTACCAGCATGTATTCCCTGATAAACACATTTCTTTACCAGCATGTATTCCCTGATAAACACTATACTCCTCTGGCCAGTTACCCAGAACCAGAGTGCCAGATTTAGCCTAGTCCTTGAACGAATATTAATCTGGGTACTGGAAACTGGACCCTCATGTTTTTTTACATCATAATCATATTGGCTTCATGCAGGGTTAGGGTGGGGTGGGGTAGAGTGGAACAGCACAGCAGGGGACTGAGAATGACCACTTCAGGTGCTACTCAGTAGGAGGAGAGGATTTTGGGTAGTGGAGTCAGGCATTTGGGGGGGAGCAGGCTCTTGGCCAATTCTACACCACACCAGGAACCTGCTCCAAAAATACCTGTCAAACACACTACACAAATATAATTTCTCTAAGTCTACAATGCCATGTAGCTATTCTACTGTAGCTGCTGCTACATCGTTTCATACCGCTCTTTGCCAGAAATAATACATTGTAGCTGCCTGTTTTTCATGATGCATTTGTTTGACCCACTACACATRGTTTTGCACTATGGGATGTTGTTACAAATTGTTGCATTTTGAAATGTGTCCCTAATGCAACAGAATGAGTTAAGTGAGTAAGTAGTTTAAGCACGTTAACCCTCGCAAGGCTGCCGACCTAGACGGCATTCCAAGCCACATCCTCAGAGCATGCACAGACCAGCTGGCTGGAGTATTTACAGGCATATTCAATCTCGCCATATCCCGGTCTGGTGGACATCTTGAAGCAAGTGGGGACAACATTGTTCCTGTCCCCAAGAAAGTGAAGGTAACTGAACTAAATGACCATTGTCCCGTAGCATTCACTTTTGTCATCATAAAGTGCYTTGAGAGGCTAGTTTAGGACCATGTTACCTCCACCTAACCCGCCACAATTTGTATATCGCCCCAACAGATCCACGGACGACGCAATCGCCATTGCACTGCCCTATCCCACCCGGACAAGAAAAATACCTATGTAAGAATGCTGTTCATCGACTACAGCGCAGCCTTCAACACCATAGTGCCCTCTAAGCTCAGTGACCAAGGTCTGAACCCCTCCCTGCGCAACTGGGTCCTGGACTTCCTGATGGGCCAACCACAGGTGGTGAAGGTAGGCAACAACACCTCCGCCATGCTGATCCTCATCACCAGGGCCACACGGCCTGCCCTCCAGGTCATCTACAGTACCCGGTGTCACAGGAAGGCCAAGAAAATCATCAAATACCTCAGCCACCCGAGCCACGGCCTGTTCACCCCGCTACCATCTAGAAGGCTGAGACAGTACAGGTGCATCAAAGCTGGGACCAAGAGATTGAGAAACAGCTTCCATCTTCAGGCCATCAGACCCTTAGAGTCACGACTAGCACAGTACCCTGCCCTGAACCTTAGTCACTGTTCCCAGCTGGCTACTACTCACTACTCTGCCCTGCACCTTAGAGACTGCTGCCCAATGTACATAGTCATTGAACACTTCACTTTAATTAATGTTTACAAGCCGTTTCACCCTCTTCGTGTATTCTAGTCATGGCTTATATATATATATATATTGAAGGCATTAATGCACTGTTGCAGTGAAATGGTTGTTTGTAGCTCCATCTGCGATAACAGTTTCAAATCCGTTAACGCCACCAATAAACTTTGATTTACTAATGACGGCAGTGTAAATAATATGGTAAAGAAGGTAGCCTACAGAGCATAGCCTCCTCGATTACACAGAGCAATGCAGTCAAGCCTCAACTGGAATTGTTGCGCGCCTGTGATTGATGTTACCAGGATTAAATACGTCAAGACATTTTCACCTCATATCTCTAGGATATATATTTGCGGAATGGACAAACAAGAACGCATGTGCCCTCCCCTCCCGATTGAGCGTGCTCAATGAAACCAGCGTTTGTTTGATGGCCAGCAGAGATGAAGCGAGACTATGTGCCACAATCAATGACTGTATATGGGCATAATGCATCCATATGCAGCTAGACTACTCACCGTCCTGGGTTTCGTTCCCGCGACTGCAGTTGCTGCAAATGTGTTTGATCTCTTTTCCGATGTGACAGTGTATCATGAAGGGCATATTGTTATTCTGGTGATGCTGGTGGTTGGTTTGCTGATGCKTGGTTTGTTGCCCTTTCTTATTGTTGTTGAGAGACATCATTCTGACCAGGTAAAATGCCTTCTTCGGTTTCTCCACCGCCACGGGCATATTGTTTTCCATGTAGCCTGTGTTGTTGAACCAACTCGCATGCATGGTGGTGGGCGCAGTATCCGCCGCCATGGGGTAGTTGCCCGATTTGAACATGGATAGACGAAAATTAATTTGCGTCTAAACGCAAGGCATACGGGGACGTGGTTTTAAACGAACGGCTCCCTAAACGAACGGCTCCCCGATTCCTACCTGACCTCAACCAATCGCAAGGCTTTCGATCTTGAGCGCTTCCTTATTAAACCCCTTCTTCTCTTCTATCAACGACGTCAGATATAATATTRTAAATTCCAAACCTGGACCTGAATTCCGATCTCGCTCACTCACACCGGGCTGCCTCCGCAATGCCAAGGGCAGAATTCAAAACCACGGATATTATTATACTATGATGTAGACCATTGCTGCTATAGGCTACTTTGCAGCTTGTCCCAAAAGAATGACTGATAGTGAAATAGAGTGAGTGAATTGCTGTGCCTGTCTCTCCCTCAATACCCATCCTCGTCTGCAAAACTAATCCGCAAGTGAGCATATGATTGGCTACCTACCCAGTGCGCACCCCTGCAGTAATATAGTCTACAGACAGAAAGAAAGTAACGCTTTTGAACCAAATCCCAAGACTTGATAATGACATGAATGATTATAGGCTCCAACTATAGGCCTACATGATAGTTTGGATAGAGAACTTTCTCATACTTGATTGGACAGGCAATTATACTCCAATTGGACACAATTCACGCTGAAAAGGTAATGCAATGCTCTTTATTACAGTTCAGATGCAATTCACTGCTGATCTTGTTATGATAGTGTTAAATATTCATCCTAAGAGACAGTATGATAAAATGTGCCGTTATAGCAAAACACACACACACACACACTGCTGGAGAGGAGAGATATTAAAATGTTTGTGCACGAAGCAAAATTATCTTGTCATTTTAGAAGAAATTTAATTAGTAGCCTGCTTACTTTAATTAATGTATCTATCTGCCATTGTGCCAACTATCCTTGTAATATACATAGATAGATAGTCATTAGCCCTAATGTTCCTGGCAAGAATATTCAATAGGCCTATAGCTCATCCTTTTTAGCAATAAACTAGGCACCAGCTACGGTCTCTTCATGGGTTTGGGCTACATCACACATGTCCTTCAATGAACATATATTCAGTGGTGTAAAGTACTTAAGTAAAAATACTTAAATACTACTTAAGTAGTTTTTTGGGGTATCTGTACTTTACTATTCATATTTTTGACAACATTTACTTTTACTTCACTACATTCCTAAAGAAAATAATGTACTTTTTACTCAATACATTTTCCTTGACACCCAAAAGTACTCAATACATTTTGAATGCTTAGCAGGACAGGGAAATGGTCCAATTCACAGAAATATCAAGAGAACACGTGGTCATCCCTACTGTCTCTGATCTGTCAGACTCACCAAACACAAATGCATAATTTGTAAATGATGTTGAAGTGTGCCACTGGCTATCTGTACATTTTCAAAACAAGAAAATGGTGCAGTCTGCTTTGCTAAATATAAGGAAGTTTAAATGATTTCTACTTTTAGTTTTACGTTTGATACTTAAGTATATTTTTGCAATTATTAGGCTCCTGGAAAGGAGGTGGAGAGCCATGGTATATGCCAGAGGAGGCTGGTGAGTGGAGGACGGCTCATAATAATGAATGGAATGGAGTGAATGGAATGGTATCAAACACATGGGAAACAAGGTGTTTGATGTGTTTGAGACCATTTCCTTTAATTTCGTTCCAGCCATTACTATGAGACTGTCCTCCCCATTTGAAGTGCTGCCCAATGCTCGAAAGGGGGACAAGTCAAGAAAGTAAATCATGATGCAAGTCATGGGAGGGAGGGAGGGAGGGGGTGCACAGTCATGGGATCTATCATATCATACCAAGTGCACTATACCAGTGCGTCATGCCGTTTTTTCAAATCCTGAAAGAGGAGATAGATCTCGTCCTCTGATATATCAATCTAGACTTGCAACAGGAGAGTTCGGTATAGCCTGTCGTGCGTAATGGCCAACGCAGCCATCCCATAGCCATGCAGTCCCTTCCCCTTGTACTCTGAATCTCGATCCTCACAAAGTTAAACTCCAGAAGTTAAATGAGGCAGTAATAAGGCTGCAGCTTTAATATAGGGAAGATACCTAAAGGTCTCCATGGTATTTTCAATCATGTTTCAGGCTGTAAATCTTTTTGCTGTGTGTGTGGTGCCTTTGATGTTTCTCTCAATGAACTGTGGCTTATTCCAGTGACATCAAAGCCCCTATCTGAAATGAGGGACAAAGGCACCTGATTTTCCAACTGCTGCCACAGGTCAATGCGGTGGAGTCAATGCCCTTGGCCGTTTTTCGATTACAGAATTTCACCATGTGCTATTCCCACCACCCTTTGGGTCGATGGACAGTAAGGTTCTCTACACTCCCAGACTCTTGTCAGATAGTATTTATGGAGTTCCAGGTGTGAACAGGGAGTACAGGAGGGGACTAAGCACACACCTCTGTGGGGCCCCTGTGTTGAGGGTCAGAGTGGCGTAGGTGATGTTGCCTATCTTCACCACCTGGGGTCGGCCCGTCAGGAATTCCAGGATCCAGTTGCAGAGGGAGGTGTTCAGATCCAGAGTCCTAAGCTTGGTGATGAGCTTGGAGGGGACAATGGTTTTGAATGCTAAACTGTAGTCAATGAACAGCATTCTCGCATAGGTATTCCTTTTATCTAGGTGGGTGAGGGCAGTGTGGAGAGCAATTGAGATTGTGTCATCTATGGATCTGTTGGGGTGGTGTGCAAATGGGAGTGGGTCTAGGGTGTCTGGGATGGTGGAGTTAATGTGTGCAATAACCAGCCCCTGTGGGGATCACAGACTGGAACAAGGAGAGGTTGAAAATGACTCTGAATATGCCTGCCGGCTGTTCTGCACATGATCTGAGAACGCACCCTGGAATACCATCGGGCCCCGCGGCCTTGCGGGTGTTGACCTGATTAAAGGCCTTTCTCACGTCGGCCTCGGAGAGCGAGATCACCCAATCCTCTGGCTCGGTGACGGCCCTCACACCCGGCACAATGTTGTTGTCAAACGTGCATAAAATGCATAGAGTTCATCTGGTAGAGAGGCATCGTTGGGCAGATCAAGGTTGGGTCTTCCTTTGTAATCAACTGTAGCCCTGGCCACATGCGTTGGAGCCTGTGTATTATGATTCCACCTGTATTGTCCTTTTGCTCATTTGATGACTGCGGAGGTCATAGTGGGACTTGTACTTATTCCTGTCCTCAGCCGTAGCCTCCGTGTTGTCTACCATAGCTCTGTGTGCAATAGCCCTGTCCTTTAGTTTAGCGCCAACCTCAGTCCTTACAGGAATCATTGAAGTGAGACACCAGCCCTCACATAAATAGAGAGATGAAGTACACAGACATATAGGCCTTGCATTGTTGGGTTTTGAGTTTGCAAGAACGGCATTTCACTGTACTTGAGCATGTGACATTAAAAACTTTCAACTTGAACCTTGAGGCAGCACAGTGTTTAAAGCTGCATGCCCCTATCAGTGTGTCTCTATGCAGCTCCAGTGTTAGCTGTTGGCCCACATGACGCATGACATCATTCTTATGTAACAACAAGCTGTGGATAGGGCCCAACCACATAACTTGTGCTCATTCATGGGAAAACAAACCAAGGATGTTTTATATTCATTTTTGTCTCGGAGCAAGGTAGTTTATTTTTTAGCTACAAGTAGTGTTTCTTGAAGGAAAAAAAAAACTTTTAGGCAGAGATTTTTGAAGTGACTTTGCTTAGACTTAATTTGATACTTTAGATGTAAAAGGCTGTGGACAAGGCCCATACCAAGGCCCATACCGTRGAAATGCATTTGGTCACATATTCCCTCTACAGCAGGGCAGGCACTACACCAACACTGCCACAGTCTTAAATAACCTACACCAGCATTCAAACCTATGTTCATCAAGTACAGTATTCTGATTAGTATATTATATTTAAATTATTTCGCTTGTTTGATAGAGTTTTGCATTTACAACATAAGTAGAGTATGACACTATGATTGCTCTTTTAGTTTATTTTGCACATTGTGTGTGTATTTTAGTTTCTGACTGTACTGGATATTGTTTGTGCTTTATGCAGTACTACTGCTACCATGTCTCACCTCATTAATCGGTTATTTTCTTTGATGTAATAATGTAAATGAGTCTAACCAGCCTCTCCAGTTTCCCTAGACCGATTATGTTTCTGTCCGCAGCACGCTACTCTCCAAAAAACCCTGTATTAGAAAACATACTGTTCTGTACAGTCGGTTTGTCCAAGTGGATTGGAATAGTCACTCATCCAGACAGAGAAGTACATCAAATCAAATCAAATCAAATTTTATTAGTCACATACACATGGTTAGCAGATGTTAATGCGAGTGTAGCGAAATGCTTGTGCTTCTAGTTCCGACAATGCAGTAATAACCAACAGTAATCTAACCTAACAATTCCACAACTACTACCTTACACACACACACAAGTGTAAAGGGATAAAGAATATGTACATAAAGATATATGAATGAGAGGTGGTACAGAACGGCATGGCAGATGCAGTAGATGGTATAGAGTACGGTATATACGTATGAGATGAGTACTGTAGGGTATGTAAACATAAAGTGGCATAGTTTAAAGTGGCTAGTGGTACATGTATTGCATAAAGATGGCAAGATGCAGTAGATGATATAGAGTACAGTATAATAACATATGAGATGGGTAATGTAGGTATGTAAACATTGTATTAAAGTGGCATTGTTAAAGTGGCTAGTGGTACATTTTACATAATTCCATCAATTCCCATTTTTAAAGTGGCTGGAGTTGAGTCAGTATGTTGGCAGCGGCCGCTAAATGTTAGTGGTGGCTGTTTAACAGTCTGATGGCCTTGAGATAGAAGCTGTTTTTCAGTCTCTCGGTCCCTGCTTTGATGCACCTGTACTGACCTCGCCTTCTGGATGATAGCGGGGTGAACAGGCAGTGGCTTGGGTGGTTGTTGTCCTTGATGATCTTTATGGCCTTCCTGTTACATCGGGTGGTGTAGGTGTCCTGGAGGGCAGGTAGTTTGCCCCTGGTGATGCGTTCTGCAGACCTCACTACCCTCTGGAGAGCCTTACGGTTGGGGCGGAGCAGTTGCCGTACCAGGCGGTGATACAGCCCGACAGGATGCTCTCGATTGTGCATCTGTAGAAGTTTGTGAGTGCTTTTGGTGACAAGCCGAATTTCTTCAGCCTCCTGAGGTTGAAGAGGCGCCTGCTGCGCCTTCTTCACAACGCTGTCTGTGTGGGTGGACCAATTCAGTTTGTCCGTGATGTGTACACCGAGGAACTTAAAACTTTCCACCTTCTCCACTACTGAACCGCGCATTGGGATAGGGGGTGCTCCCTCTGCTGTTTCCTGAAGTCCACAATCATCTCCTTTGTTTTTGTGACGTTGAGTGTGAGGTATTTTTCCTGACACCACACTCCGAGGCCCTCACCTCTCCCTGTAGGCCGTCTCGTCGTTGTTGGTAATCAAGCCTACCACTGTAGTGTCATCCGCAAACTTGATGATTGAGCTGGAGGCGTGCATGGCCACGCAGTCGTGGGTGAACAGGGAGTACAGGAGAGGGCTCAGAACGCACCCTTGTGGGGCCCAGTGTTGAGGATCAGCGGGGTGGAGATGTTGTTACCTACCCTCACCACCTGGGGGCGGCCCGTCAGGAAGTCCAGGACCCAGTTGCACAGGGCCGGGTCGAGAACCAGGGTCTCGAGCTTGATGACGAGTTTGGAGGGTACTATGGTGTTAAATGCTGAGCTAATCGATGAACAGCATTCTCACATGGGTATTCCTCTTGTCCAGATGGGTTAGGCAGTGTGCAGTGTGGTTGCGATTGCGTCGTCTGTGGACCTATTGGTCGGAAGCAAATTGGAGTGGGTCTAGGGTGGTCCGGTAGGGTGGAGGTGATATGGTCCTTGACTAGTCCTCAAAGCACTTCATGATGACGGAAGTGAGTGCTACGGGGCGGTAGTCGTTTAGCTCAGTTACCTTAGCTTTCTTGGGAACAGGAACAATGGTGGCCCCTTGAAGCATGTGGGAACAGCAGACTGGGATAAGGATTGATTGAAATGTCCGTAAACACACCAGCCAGCTGGTCTTGCGCATGCTCTGAGGACGCGGCTGGGAATGCCGTCTGGGCCTGCAGCCTTGCGAGGGTTAACACGTTTAAATGTTTTACTCACCTCGGCTGCAGTGAAGGAGAGCCCGCAGGTTTTGGTAGGGGGCCGTGTCAGTGGCACTGTATTGTCCTCAAAGCGGCAAAAAAGTTGTTTAGCCTGTCTGGGAGCAAGACATCCTGGTCCGCGACGGGGCTGGTTTTCTTTGTAATCATGATTGACTGTAGACCCTGCCACATACCTCTTGTGTCTGAGCTGTTGAATTGCGACTCGATTTTGTCTCTGTACTGAGACTTAGCCTGTTTGATTGCCTTGCGGAGAGAATAGCTACACTGTTTGATTCGGTCATGCTTCCGGTCACCTTGCCCTGGTTAAAAGCAGTGGTTCGCGCTTTAGTTTCACGCGAATGCTGCCGTCAATCCACGGTTTCTGGTTTGGGAATGTTTTATCGTTGCTGTGGGTACGACATCGTCAATGCACTTCCTAATGAACTCGCTCACCGAATCAGCATATTCGTCAATATTGTTGTTGGACGCGATGCGGAACATATTCCAATCCGCGTGATCGAAGCAGTCTTGAAGCGTGGATTCAGATTGGTCGGACCAGCGTTGAATATGAATTTATCTGTTAGAGCTAATACCTAGGCCGAGACAGTACACTGTACACACTGTACAGTCCCGCTGCTGTGTTATGAGTGGGGTTGGCTAGGGCATGAGTCTTGCGCTGACACAAACAACCACCATGTTCGATTCTCCCGCCACCTCGCATCCGTTGCTCTTGTTCCATTTCCTTGTCCCAATTCCTTTCCTCCCCTCCCTCCCCTCCCTCCCTCCCTCCCTCCCTCCCTCCCTCCTCCTCCTCCCTCCCTCCCTCCCTCCCTCCCTCCCTCCCTCCCTCTCTTTCACTCTTCACTCTCTCTTTCTACCCGCCCTCTACCTCCCCTTCTATCGCTCCCTCCCGCTCTCGCTCGCCGCCACATGTCCACACACACACACACACACACAACACACACACACACACACACACACACACACACACACACACACACACACACACACACACACACACACACACACACACACACACACACACACACACACCACACACACACACACAGGTCATTCACATCTGCTGTATTCCCTCCCCATTAAAATTTGAAAGGAAATCACATTTAAATGATAAAAGCATGATGTCTTTTTTCTCTCTCTCCTTTGAGTCTCCTCTTGCGTGTTGAATTGTTATGCAATTATAATCTGGGAGGGACCTAATTTTCCTCCATTTAGTTACACAGTTCTTGGCTCCACCCTGAAAAATAAGCTCAATCTAACGTAATCGCTTATGTAAAGTCTGACTGAGACGCTATGAAAGAAAAGATAAATGAGGCCCGTTGAGTCTCTGGCTTCAGCTCCCCGTTCTTATATATCTGTGTGTACACACATCACGTAAGTTCTCTCTCTCTCTCTTTTTTCTCTCTCTCTTTTTCTCTCTCTTCTCCTCTCTCTCTTTTCTCTCTTTCTCTCTCTCTCTTTTTCTCTCTTTCTCTCTCTCTTCTCTCTCACACACACACACGCACACAACACACACACACACACACACACACACACACACACACACACACACACACACACTATATTTTCTGAGGTGGTGATTCAGCTAACTCAGAGTTTGTATAGGGGAGGACTGAGACACCATCACCCCAGAGGTATTAGACTGTATCACTAGCTATGTTAACAATATGACACTGTAGGGGAGCACCTTGACTACATTGCAGCTATGGTAACATAAATTCCATCCCAAGAGAGAAACATGAAATAAATGATAGCCAACAGAAACACAAGTTCATGCTCCAGGAGAGCACACTGCCACTACCCAGATACAGTAAACTGCACTGCCCAGATACAGTAAAAATACAGTAAAATGGCTGAAATACATGTTATCATAAAATCCAGCTGGTGTAAACTTTCACTTAAATTATACAGTATGAACATTGGCAATGTGGATAGTGTTCCACCTTGTGTCCATTATGTGAAAATGCTACAGTGGAAAGATGATAAAGATGACTTGGTATTTGTGGCTTTACAATGCTGCCACCTAGTGGTTACTCAATTCATATCAGTCCTACTCGTTTCACACACCTCATTTGGGTCAGGAGTATCATAAAATACAATATAATGTATCTCATACCTTTATATTGTTTCTAGGGCACAACATACCGTCATACTGTATGCTGTCCCAGGGACATCAAACCTTCTTTTGTATTTTTACAACAGGCCTATTCTGTACATTAAGTGTCAGAAATATGGTAGAGCTGAGTATTAACATACTGGACCTCTCTGTGGCAGCAATACACCATTATATTCCAGAGTTTATAAGCTGGTTCAAGGGAATAGTGGAAAGTAAATATCTATACAATGGTAACCATTTACTGTAGCTGACAAAAAAATTGTTGTACCCAATAAAAATGATCACACTGTCAACTATGGCTTTCCGCTTATTACAATGCTCCTTCAACTCTTTCCTTATTTCTGGATTTTAACCCCCTAGAGTTGATGTCCGAGCCCCCGTGAAAATCGAATTAACATAATAAAAAAATCCACATCCAAATCCGTCTGTTTAAGCTAGATATATCTTCCATGGGATACGTCTCAATCCAGCACATCCGCCGATGGCGGCCTTCCGGCATATGTGGTGGAAGGTGGCCGAGCTACAGCAGTGTTTGACAGACCATGAGACATCCTGAAAATCGGTCTCCTCGCAAAAACGTCTGTAGCATCTGAACCGTTTGGCCTACAAAACTACGATGAAAAGATGAGACTACCAGAAACATGATAGTGTTTGCAGAAACACCAGCACAATGCCACAGCTGTCTCAAGTTTTGAGGGAGCGTGCAATTGGCATCGTGCTGTGTGACAAAACTGCACATTTTAAAGTGGTCTTTTATTGTCCCCAGCACAAGGTGCACCTGTGTAATTATCATGCTGTTTAATCAGCTTCTTGATATGCCACCCTTGTCAGGTAGATGGATTATCTTGTCAAAGGCGAAAAGCTCCCTAACAGGGATGTAAACAAATTTGTGCACAAAATTTGAGAGAAATAAGCTTTTCGTGCGTATCAGACATTTCTGTGTTTTTTTTTTTTTGTATTTCAGCTCATGAAACATGGAACACTTTACATGTTGTGTTTATTTTTTTGTTAAGTATAGCTAGCTAGCTATCTTGCTAACCTTATCTAGCTAGCTTATGTTATCTGTGTTGCTGTTTTTGTTTTACTACACCTTATTCAAAAGATTAGCCAGTTGCCTCTCTGGCCGATTCTGGAGCTGGATTTGTCATAAGCATTGATTTAGGGAAACTTTGCCACAGATGGAAACCACTGGCTTTTGACTTCTTTGACTTCGCCATTTATTGTTATTAAATTGCGGCCACGAATCCGCCATAGAAATAGTCGGAAAGAATTAGATGAAGCTCTGGTAAAATGGATAACTATTGAAAGATAGCTGATATGCGTTTTCCTACATTGTAATGGACACGGTGCGACCTTTGGTAGGCTGGTGGCAGGCTTCGGCTGCGATACAGCTAAGCCAAGTCAGCCCATGCTCATGGTTCTCACAGGGGAAGTGAAATGATAGGCAAAAATGATCATTCACGCCACAAATTACATGTAACTATAAGTTCCTTGAATTTTCTTTCACGGTTGTCTTTTCATTATCTGGATAGACACTTGTGGTTTCAAGCTTACATTATACCAATCAAAGCATTGGAGCGTGTAGTGAAGAAAAACTTTAGTGGTCAAAACCATTCATATTGTGGCGAGTGGGTTTGCAAAATTCTATCATATCATGCAATTATACCATTTATAAAATGGCCATATATATATATATATATATATATTTACATTTAAGTCATTTAGCTGACGCTCTTATCCAGAGCGACTTACAAATTGGAAAGTTCATACATATTCATCCTGGTCCCCCCGTGGGGAATGAACCCACAACCCTGGCGTTGCAAGCGCCATGCTCTACCAACTGAGCCACACGGGACCACAGGGTATATATATATATATTTTTTTTAAATCCAGACTACCTCAAAAATAAGTGAAAATGTACAAATGATCCAATTGATTATGATAATTTTCTGGTAAAAAAAGATGAGATCCAAAAACATACGTTTGCATCCCCTATTTAATTTGCTCCAAGGGTGAGGCGGCCAAGTGGACACAAGGCTGTTTGGCTCATCTCAGTCACAAAGAGGTATAACTTTGCAGCTGTTTCTGATTAATAAACAATGTTAAGTGGTAACATTCAAATAAAACCCAGGCCTGAAACAAAACATAGGCTGAAAATAATGTGTATGTCATATCATAGGAAAAGACACCGCATTCACACGGATTTGCACAAAGTGGGCAGTTCAGATTGATCACTTCAAGCCCAAATATATCATACTTTGACTAAAACTATGACTTTTTGACTTAAATCGTTGTGCAACATCAAGCTCTGCCCATGGTCTTTCAGCTCGAAAAAGTGGATTTCTACTGGTGTGGGCGTTTAAAGCAGCAACATGCAGTTCAAACATCAACAAAGCAGACACCCTCCCACAGATTTGGCAAACAGCTGAGGGATGGGGCTGGAGAAATGTATCCACTCTCAAATTCATAGACCGAGCTATGGATGCAAGGACGTGATATCAAAATGATAGTTTTAACCATGTTTTGAAGCTGTACTCTACAGGAAAAATTATGTATTTCCCTGCTTTGTTGAATATTGATAGTTACCAAGTATTAGTTGTTAAGCATATACAACTCATAACTACTAATACTGTACTTCTGTAAAGGGTTGGTTCCCCTCTAGCTCCCTGCAGCTGGTCTGTGAGTATAGTCAAGGAGATAGAGATAACCTGAGGAGTAGAACAAACCCCTATTTGTTTCTAATCATCTTTGCTTTTGAGAAACTAAGCCAGGGGGGATAAATAACACTGGTGCACATAACCACAAGACGAACACAAGGTAGATCATGATGCCCTGATCTGCCGGGGAGGGGTGGTACCAGCCATGACTAAGCATTTTTAGGTCTGCTATACAGGACCTCTGTTTATTTTGTATTGTGAACTCTCGGCCTCACACTCAAGMGTCTGCGGTCGACCAGCTTCATTATTGCAATTCTTATTAAATAAAGACGATTGTTTGAAGAAATGACAAATCTCACTCACTTGGTTAGAATTTCCACCACAATACAGTGTTTGTTTACAATTACATTAAAATAGATTACAAATAGATTATATTTTGGGTTTGCTGGGGTGAGACCATTTACAGTTGAAGTCTGAAGTTTACATACACTTACGTTGGAGTCATTAAATCTCGTTTTTCAACCACTCCACAAATTTCTTGTTAACAAACTCGTTTTGGCAAGTCGGTTAGGACATCTACTTTGTGCATGACACAAGTCCTTTTTCCAACAATTGTTTACAGACAGATTATTTCACTTATAATTCACTGTATCAAAATTTCAGTGGGTCAGAAGTTTACATACACTAAGTTGACTGTGCCTTTAAACAGCTTGGAAAATTCCAGAAAATGACATCATGGCTTTAGAAGCTTCTGATAGGCTAATTGACATAATTTGAGTCAATTGGAGGTGTACCTGTGGATGTATTTCAAGGCCTTTGCTTGACATCATGGGAAAATCAAAAGAAATCAGCCAAGACCTCAGAAAAAAAATTGTAGACCTCCACAAGTCTGGTTCATCCTTTGGAGCAATTTCCAAACGCCTGAAGGTACCACCATCTGTACAACCAATAGTACGCAAGTATAAACACCATGGGACCACGCAACCATCATACCGCTCAGGAAGGAGACACGTTCTGTCTCCTAGAGATGAACGTACTTTGGTGCGAAAAGATCAAATCAATCCCAGAACAACAGCAAAGGACGTTGTGAAGATGCTGGAGGAAACAAGTACAAAAGTATCTATATCCACAGTAAAACGAGTCCTATATCGACATAACCTGAAAGGCCACTCAGCAAGGAAGAACCCACTGCTCCAAAACCGCCATAAAAAAGCCAGACTACGGTTTGCAACTGCACATGGGGACAAAGATCGTACTTTTTGGAGAAATGTCCTCTGGTCTGATGAAACAAAAATAGAACCGTTTGGCCATAATGACCGTCATTATGTTTGGAGGAAAAAGGGGGAGGTTTGCAAGCCGAAGAACACCATCCCAACCGCGAAGCATGCTGTGGGGGTGCTTTGCTGCAGGAGGGACTGGTGCACTTCACAAAATAGATGGCATCATGAGGGAGAACAATTATGTGGATATATTGAAGCARCATCAGTCATGAAGTTAAAGCTTGGTCGCAAATGTGTCTTCCAAATGGACAATGACCCCAAGCATACTTCCAAAGTTGTGGCAAAATGGCTTAAAGACAACAAAGTCAAGGTGTTGGATTGGCCATCACAAAGCCCTGACCTCAAACCTATAGAACATTTGTGGGCAGAACTGAAAAAGCGTGTGCGAGCAAGGAGGCCTACAAACCTGACTCAGTTACACCAGCTCTGTCAGGAGGAATGGGCCAAAATTCACCCAACTTATTGTGGGAATCTTGTGGAAAGCTACCTGAAACGTTTGACCCAAGTTAAACAATTTAAAGGCAATGCTACCAAATATTAATTGAGTGTATGTAAACTTCTGACCCACTGGGAATGTGATGGAAGAAATTAAAGCTGAAATAAATAATTCTCTCTACTATTTTTCTGACATTTGACATTCTTAAAATAAAGTRGTGATCCTAACTGACCTAAGACCTGGAATTTTTACTAAGATTAAATGTCAGAGTTTAAATGTTTAAAAGTTTAAAAACTGAGTTTAAATGTATTTGGCTAAGGTGTATGTAAACTTCCGACTTCAACTGTATAGTAGATAGAGGACTCTAGTGCCCAAAAGCCTGTTTTAGCATGGGCAACGCCATCAAGGACTTTCCCCATTTTTAAGTAGTCAACTGGGTAGGACTTCCTATGGGTTGAGGAAGGATCCCATAATTCCGTCACCAGGAGGGGTCAGCCAATGATTATACTATTGAGCAAACATTCGATAGCTGCAGGTTTGCAGTAAATTGCCAACCTTGACTTTATACCTGTTCCAGCAACACACTCCAGGTGGCAGTATGCACTCTTTCAATTTGTTTACCAACTCATAGAAGTAGTAGAAGAAGAAAATTGACCACTTCAACTKGGAGATGGCCTCAATGGCGCTGGCAGAGATACAGTGTATGGATATAATGACGTCGATGAGATACTTATGCTTCCGCTCTAACAATGGGATTCATTGTCCACAGAGCGGAACGGTGGGCTGTCAGGCTCCCACCTATTACTCTCTTTGGATTCCCGGATAATCTCGTTATTTGAAAAATCGATATGTATTCGATGAATGGTGTTGATGTCAATCACCTGTTTCAATGGAAAGTGAGATGATATGCTAGCCTCATGAATATGAATAGACCGTCTAGAATTTCAACAGGGACAACTCCGATATGAAGTGTCTTTTAATATAAAAGTTGCCTGGGATGTCACATGCATCAAACTCATATCAGTACACTCGTAACAACCTAAGCATTATGAAACTTATATTAGATCAAATAAGCCTCAGGTATCAAAATAACAATTCAAGTTTATCTTGACTAAATTAGTCACTCTCTCATTGCCCTCATACAAAAACTCCTCAACTGGTTAATAATTATGTACCTGGTTAACGTGGACAGATTTCTCGGCTATCGGTTCGCCTCCCTCTCTCTGGCACTGCCCATGCTCTTATAGATCCCATAATAGGACAGATACTATTTTGCATCCTCTAACGATCTCTATGGGTTAAACAATTGTACTAAGTTAATGCGGCATTTGTAAGTTATATTCTTAAAGAATCTATGTCTATACATAATTGATTTAGAAGTCCAAAAATGTATGTTTCAATTGCAGAATGCCCTTTAAATATTCATTGCCATTGTGACCCTTTTCCTTGGGTTTAGTGAATAGCGGTCCAGTAACTGCATGTAAGAACCCAGAGGCACATGCATTTTCACTCTACTGCAGTTGCAGTAGCATTGCACTCCACCAGAGAGCAGCAGTGATACATTATGTGCTACAACTGGACCAAGCCCTTTTGAATAAATGAGAGAATACTGAGGTTGAGTTCCTGCCTGACTACATTGCCGACGCATACCAGATCTTACAACGCCTGGATAGGTATTTAACATATCGGCTAACCACATCATAAGATATAGAAATCTGATGCCCGACTGCACAGTCGATGATGTGGCACGCAACAATTGGTGATGCAATACAACGCCTGCACWTCTGGTCTTGCAGGAACTCGACCGGTTTCTTCTGTGGTGGGAGTGAACAGCTCCAAGTCTCTCAAGAACTGTAGGGTGCCAAATAGTCTGGTCCCAGATCTGTCTGTGCTGTCTTACTTTGGTTGCAGTGACCATAGGAGTTAGTTGGCAAGACAGCAGAAACAGGTCTGGGACGAGGCTAGGTGGCAGAGGCTGCAGGTGTAGTTTTCCACCTCCCAGTCACTGAAAACTCTTCTGACCAGTGTGTGTTTGATGATTTAACACCAATCAGGCCACCTCCTTCAGTATGTTCAGTTGCCCTTGGCCATGAAACCTCACTGGAGATGTGGAATTAAAAAGCATTAATATTTCACAAAGGAACTCAAGCACTAAAAAGCTAGTGTATGATCTTAATTTGATCACCTTGTTGCAGGAGAACATTCCTGCAATGCAAACTTGTAGTGTATTTTAGGTTTAAAAAAGCTTCTGAAGTTTGTAATTTCCACTATTACATTTCAGACTTGATTTTCACAAAAATGTCCAATAATTATGATCCACATAATAATTCACATTTCCGGTTGAAGCAGGATTATTTACCTGCTGTATTAAACTGGCTCAAATGAAGATCCTACATCTGTACACTGACATGATGATATATAGCTAGAGCTATTGATGGAGGGGAAAACAAACAATAATAATCGTAAAAATTCATTACTCAATCTAAAATTCAATAGTCCAATGGTTTTGTTAATGGTGAAAATTGATATTCACCCAAGCAAAAATGCTCATGTCGAACGTTGTGACCATAATTGTACAAATAATTACTATCTTATTGAGATGCTTTTGGGAATGAATCCAGCTCATACTATTTTGGGCATCTGAGTGCAGTCTGACAGGGATCCTTGAATAAAATGTATTATAAACTCATCATACTGACCAGAGCAATTTTTCCCCCACCCATCCCAACAACATCATAATTTAGAACACACTGGTCTCTACACGAAACACATGGACACATAGACTTTCCCTCTTGTCCTTGGAATGACCAAGTGAAAGAGTGTTGAACAAACTGGTATGCAAATAAGAATGATAGTGCAAAAAAAGACTCATAATAAAAAAAAAAAACAATGCCTATCATTGGTCACTTCTCTAAACTGCTTGGAGATATAACACACTACCCTCCCTTTTAAATCATCTTTATGATGCTGTTAAACCAATGCCCTTCAGTGCTTATGGAGAGTCTATGAGAGTACAGCACAGCAGTCCCCGGTGGAGACACTAGTCAAACTCAGTTGCATGGTTTGCACAGCCAGGAACAATATAGTTCACATTGGTCTTTCCTAAAAGGATTCATTTGAAAATGAATAATGGAACGACCCAAATAACTTTAAGTGCCATACAAACTTCCCCAAGGGAGTTTACTCTTCTACGTATTTAATTCMACTGGTTGCTGCAATACACAGAGCTACTACATATCAGTGAAGATTGCTTAGAGGATGAAGGGGAGGACCATCCTCCTTAGTGAATTTCATAAAAATAAAAATAGTAAAACATTGATAAAGTTATCCTTTTTAGATAAAACTACACTAAATATAGTCACGTCACCAAATAATTGATTAAAACACACAGTTTTGCAATGAAGGTCTACAGTATCCTCAACAGCACTCTTTAGGGTAGAAACATGGTGTTGTGACATGGTGAGGTTGGACTCAGGTGCAGAGAAGAGACCAGACGAGGAATCAGGGGTTAAGGATAAACATAATACTTTACTGAGAAATGTTAATGGAAGGATCACTGGAGGAACAACAAACACTAAGTCTAGAAAACTCACTCAGGAGACAAATGCACATGGCACACAGTTAATTCCAGCTTCAGCAAAGGACAACAGAAAACACACCTMTTTTAATAGGGAAATCATAATGAGTAAATGTGTCGTTCATGTCTCTAGGATGGTCTCTGCCGCCCTCTAGTGACAGGTGGAACCATGTCAGGTGTAGCTGGAGGACAGCTAGCTTCCGTCCTCCTCTTTGTACATTAACTTCAATACAACACCTAGGAGGCTCTTGGTTCTCACCCCCTTCCATAGACTTACACAGTAATTATGACAACTTCCGGAGGACGTCCTCCAACCTATCAGAGCTCTTGCAGCATGAACTGACATGTTGTCCAACCAATCACAGGATCAGAGAATTAATCTAGTACTGAAAGCATAAGCTACAGCTAGCAAGCACAACAGTGCATAAAATGTGGTGAGTAGTTGACTCAAAGAGAGAGAAAGACAATAGTTGAACAGTTTTCAACAAATTCATTTCTTCAAAAATTAAGGAGAAGCAAGAGAGAGAAAGAGTGTCATTTTTTTCAGTTTCACTTACTTAGCTAGCAAATGCAGCTCGCTAGTTTAGTTACACCCGTCTCAAACAGAGGGATGCTATGTTAGCTAGCTAGCTATGACTATCCAACACAACACTGGAACTCTTCCAAGTCAAGGTAAGCTTTTGGTTTTATTAATTTATTTCCACCGGGGCCCACCGGTGTAACTGCTTACTGACTATACACTGTAACGTTACTGCACGATTGTAGCGAGTTTACTAATTCATTAGTTCTATTGGCTATGTTGACTAGGACGTTATTTTAGCTAATATGGTGACAACGATGTAGGCTGTGTGTAGTGGTTATGACATGGTTTGGCTTTGAAAGGTTTTTCACTTGGTCACATACAGCTGATGTGTTGTTCATTGAAGTCCACAAACAAAGGGAAAAGGTGAGAGGAGGAGATGCATAGAGGTGAGAAGGAATACAATGTGGGGGCTGCTATGAAAGTGAACTGTGTTTATGCGTGATCAGGGGTGTATTCATTCCGCCAATTCTGTTGAAAAACGTTTCTTTAACAGAAGCAAATGAAATTGGGATAAAATTACAATAGAAACTCTCATTTGCAACTGTTGGACCAATGATTACGCCATAGAAAAGCAAGATGCAGGCAAGAGTGTGCAAGGCGGTATTGAATGTGTCACTGTCTGTCATCTCACATTTTTCTCTCGACCTGTGCACGCACCTACGTTGTAAATTTTAATTCATAGGCTAGGTTGTAGTAACCTCATGATGGGTATATGGAAAATTAGAGTATCATGTAGTAGCCTAAACCTATAGATCTTACGTTGAACTGGGTGAATGGAATGTGAATGACAGGCCATGCTCATGAAAAAAAATGTGTCCTCCCTCATCATAAACGGCACTGACCGCCACTGATATTAATGCAGTGTAGTAGTATATTCAGCATATCCCCTCCCCGTCCCTTTATTCGCCTGCCTATAGAGTAGGCTGCTGCTGCAGCAGAGTCAGCGCTGAATCCCTCTGTATCTGATTTATCCAACAGTGTGCTAATGATGAAACAGCACTGTTTGCTGGGTGAAAGATGGTGACAGACACACAGCAGCTTTTGGAGAAAATGAACATCGCTTTAAAAACTGAGGAGCAAGGGGGCGTGCGTGCGTGTGCGTGTGYGTGTGTGTGTGTGTGTGTGTGTGTGTGTGTGGCTACAGCACAGGGGTGTGTGTGTGTGTTCATATGTGAGGGGTGTGTGTGAGTACATAGCTAGAGTAATGAAGCAAGGTCATACAAGGGAGAGAGAAATGTTTCAATCGTAATTCAGGTGTGATGAAGTGTAAACCCTACAGTCAGGTCTCAGTGAGGAGATGTAGGATCTTTGCAGCTCTTTGAAGTAACAAAAATGTATTTTTCTCAGTCCAATACAAGCTTTGTTGTCATACGATATGCAGTGAATGATAGCTACAATTCAAAATCTTTTCTCTGTGAGATTGAAATCTGTGACTTTGATATTCTTCTAGAATGAGGCCTATAGAGTTTGATATCCAATTAAACAGTATGTCAAACCTGTACTTGTGAGTTTGATATTCCTCTARATAGACTGTGCTTCAGTGGAGGCTGGTGGGAGGAGCTTTAAGAGGACAGGCTTATTGTAATGGCTGGAATGGCATTAATGGAATGGAGTCAAACGTGGTTTCCATATGTTGGATTTGTTTGATACCGTTCCAATTTATCCCATTCCAGACGTTACAATGAGCCCATCCTCCTATAGCTCCTCCCACCAGCCTCCTCTGCTGTGCTTCCTTTCTGCATCTGTTCTCAGTGTACCGTTGCTATGGGCACTGAGACAAGTTGTAGCTGAGCTGAGCACAGCAACAACACTCACAGGTAAGCTGGCAGCCTGGCAGCAGCTTGGCACATGATGGCCTGCTGGGAGGTGTATAAGAGGTAGCAAGGCCTCTCTCTCTCTCTCTCTCCCTCTTTCCCTCTCTCTCTCTCTCTCTCTCTCTCTCGCTCTCCCTCTCTCTCACACACACACACACTCTCACTCTGTGTATCTATACATCTGTAATTTGTAACTCTACTACTCTCTCCGTCTCCCTCTTCCCATATCTCCTTTCTATCACTCTCCCTCCGGTGTATCTATAAATCTTTAATTTGTAACACTCTAGCTACCGCTGCTTTCCCTGTTGTATACTTCCCCTCTCTCTCTCTTTCTCTTTCCCTCTTTTCCTCTCTCTCCCCCTCATTTTGTGAATGGATTGCTGGTTCTCATCAGAGCTCAGTCATTCCCTCTGGCCTGTGATGACTCAGTAGAAGATTATACACTATACATGCAGCTCTGCTCTGGATCTCATGGGCGGGTAGCATTGCTTTATGTAACTGCTTACACCCAGGAGTTCGTTGGCGACAGAGCACGCCAGCAAGTCCCAACAACAATTATGCTAATGTGACAGGACTCCGGTCCCCGAGGGTCCCAGGGAGAACATGGAAACAGTGGAAAGGGGGGAGACGCAGAAGGGGGTAAGGGAGAGGGGGAGGAAGACGGCCGTAACCGCTCCCAATTTAATGCTGATGCAGCTTTAGCAACACAATGTAATGCATGGAGCAATTTAACCTTGCATGGTGGGAGTGAAGTAGTAGTGTACGTGTGTGCAATTCCAGATCAGTATACTGCCTCCCCTGATTCATACATTGCTCCAGGAAGAGCATTATATACAAAAATGAATATAATATTAGGCACTTAATCCAACCTCTCTTTCCTCTTACTACACCCACCCATTTCCTCCTTCCATAGCCTACTGGCTAGGCTTAATGTAGACTTACATAACTATCACTCTGAATAGTGGGTACATTATTTCCCGTTATGATCTGTCTGTATGATGAGCCGCACAAACCACCATGTCAAATTTGGCCCATTCTCATTGGCTGCTCTAATTCTGCCCCAATGAAAACACATCTGGAATCTACTTTTTGGGGGAAATTAGTTGTACTAAATGTGCACACATGTCTTATTCTAAAATGTGGAAGCATCTACCTGTGAGAGTACTATACCTGTACAAAATAATTAAGCAATTTGACAATGGTTTCTTATCCATATGTATACTGTGTAAATAAATGCTGCTGTGTAGCTTTGACTTAATGGAGTCCAAGGTTACTACTGTACAATAGCATTGCATTTTGAGAGTTCTATCTCAGATATCTCCTCTGCCAGTCAGCAGAAATGTCATAAAGAACTAGTGCTGGTGGTGCGCAATGGGAACTGTAGTGTGATACTACCAACAAGCTCTTATGCCATCCTCTCCGCATTGTTTCACAACAATGCTGCCTGCCTGTCACCAACTCAAACAGATATAAACGAACTGCGCTCCACCGGGCTTTCTGCAGATTGGATAAAATAAAACAGGCTGTGTAGGAAAAGAGACACTGCACTGTACCACAGTAAACTTCCTCCACCTCCTCCCTCCTCCAGGCAGCATATTGGCTTTTGGCAGTGGTGGAGCTGTCATTGGGATTCAGTGCCTCAACCCATCCTATCCCCCCACCCCTCTTCCCCCTTCCTCTTTCCAACATTCTGCCACACTGACTATAAATATGATTAATAACCGCATCGTCACGCAGCTTTCCCTAGCATTTTTTCACAAGGAGGGGCACATGGAAAGCGCATTACAGCTAGAGCCATTGCCAGACTTCTGGAGAAAGAGGAAGGAGAGAGAGACAGAGAGAGAGAGAGACAGACAGAGAGAAGAGCAATCTTGCAATCTCTCCAGGCCTTTCATGGTTGACACCTGCCTGTCTCCTTCTTTCATCTGAAGTGGAGGATGATGGGACACTTCCTGGTAGGATGGTTGGTTCTGAGGGTTGAAAGGAATYGTAGCACTATTAGTTGCCTCGGTGTAGCACAGCTATACAGCTATTTTCAATATGATATGAATGTTTTATTCACAGAGTGATGGCTGTACCAGGGTACAACGGGTGCTGGTCAACGTGAATCACTGTGAGAATAAATACGTGTGCTGAGATCTCTGTGAAATGCAACTCCGTAGGCTCACGTGTCATGCTTTAAGTTTAAAGGACAAGTTCGCTTTTATGAACCAAATCTCAGTTTTTTTATGTAAATGTGATGTTATAAAAGAGATTTCTCATTCCCATTGTGGTGATATGAGAAACGAGAAAGTACAAGCTTGCTAGCACACAAAAAAGTTACGCTCGAGTCCAACAAAAGTATATATAATGTTGAGGATAAAGTTTGTAAAGACACAAAAATCTTAAGACCTGCATCAATATACTGAGGGCATTGCCGTTTCTAAAAATAAGGTTTTGGGGTGTTTTTGGAGTCTTTGTTCTTTTGGAATTTGTATTTTTTATTATGGATCCCCATTAGCTGCTGCCAAGGCAGCAGCTACTCTGCCTGGGATCCAGCATAATTAATGCAGTTATACAATTTTAAAAACAATACAATACATTCATAATATCACAATACATCCATAACAGATTTTCACAACACACTAAGTGTTTTAAACTGTCATCTCTGTTAAGGAATAGATGCTCATATCAGGATGCAATTACTACTAGATGAAATCCTCCCTTGCAGTGAGGCAGTCAGAGAAACCAGGCACACAGTGTAGGAAGTAGAGAAGATACAGTAGATCTGCCCGGGGCAGACCACAGACGGACTCAAATAGAGATCAAATACAGCCTGTATTAAGGCTGGGAGTGGGTCTGGTCTGGCAGGTGGCTGTGTGAGGTGCTTCCTTTGACACACTGTCATTTCCCCCAGAAAGGCCCAGGCGATACAGGCAGATAGAGCCCTGCGCCTACAGGGTGGCATTGGATGGGCTCTGCCCTGCCGCCACCACCATCCATCTGGCTATATTGAATGTTCTCTCTCTAGGACAGGAGTGATTACAGAGAGCAGGAGGGGGAGGGAGGGAAATATGGAGAACTCAGTACCTCAACTGCACTAGGATACTAGGCGGCTGGGGATGGGAAAGAATGATCCCGTAACATTGTAAAGAGGCTGTCAGAATGTTTGGTGCTGAGAAGGTGTGTTAATTGGTATACTGGAGGGGGTATTGTGACATGGCATGTGTGTGCGTGTGTTTGTGAGTGAGTGTGTACTGTACGTGTGAGTCAGTGGAGGCTGGTGAGCTCATAGTAATGGCTGGAACGGAGTTGATAGAATTGATAGAAACACGTTTCCCTCACCAGCCTCCACCAGTGTGTCTTTCTGCGCATCGCATGCAGGTGTGTGCGTGCATGCGTAAGTGAGTAAGTGAGTGCGTGTGTGTGCCTGTTATGTACTTGTATCTGTAGGACTATATGTGTATTAAACTGCCTCCAACTCCATATGGGTGTCAGTTACTCTCCTGGAGCACAGCCAGGGGGAGCACCAAATACACCCTTCATCCCCTGCAATGCAGCCCAGCCCAGTCCAGCCCAGTCCAGGCTCCAGCCCATACAGGCTATTTACATTCAGCCCATGTGCTGCAATGGAGATCTAGCCATCAGTGTCCCCTGTCCCACACCTCAGTCTGCACACACAGTATTCAGCTGCCCAGGACATCTAACTACTGCACAGTAGCCCGCCCCTGTGAAATGCAGTGTATCACATCCATTACATTACAAGATAAACCAAATACTGTGTAAGACAGATCAACAATGAGTGTAGCTATCTTCAAGGATGTGATTACATTTAACCCAAAAACAGATCAAATTTAATCACACACAGATCAAAGGCTCCAGTGTCGGATGATACGAGGAGAAATGGAGGGGAGTGTGTATAGGGAAAGGGATGTGTGTGTTTGTGTGTCTGTGTATCTGTGTGTGAGAGGGAGATAACAGATGTGACTGTTGTTGAGTTGTGCTTGAATGATGAGCAAACAAAAACAAACAAATAAATCTAATGAGCTGCTGTACCAGCAGACGGTCGAGCAAGCAGGCAACACACACACCGTCACACATGCACACACACACGTACACACACCGTCACACATGCACACACATACACACACACACCGTCACACATGCACACACATACACACACACACCGTCACACATGCACACACACACACACACACACACATCACTGCTTGGCAAGTACACCGCATGTGCACACAGGCACGCACATACGCATGCAGACACACACACACACACACACACGTACACAAACACAGCTCTCACCCAAACCTTCCCTGAATGATTTTGACTCCTGTCTACCATACAAGGAAGGATCCTGTACAGATGGGACTGGATTCTATTCATCCTGTGTTTGTCTGCAGTGTACTGTATAATGGAAGTGTCACCCAGCTTCTTTGGTTAGTAGTCATTTCCTGTTGGGGTTGTTGATTGAAATCCTCACTGCACTAGTGCCTTGAGTGAACAAGTCTGACAGATGTAGTTCCAATAGCTCAAAGCAGAGCCACATAAAGATTAGTGATGGATACACACACACACACACACACACACACACACACACAAACACATGCACACACACATATGCACACATGCATTCTTGCATACACATACAGTACATCCTTTGAACTGGCCCCCCAGCTGCTCTGAGAAAAGCTCCAAAAAGGTGGCATTGTGGTATTGTACAGTATCACTGGGAGCACACTGGGAGCTTCATAACATGAGGTGAGAGACAACAGCTAGGGTTACTTTTAACAGCTGTTTCCAACAACAACAAACACCTCGATTAAGGATGAAAAGCCAGCGGTATGACGCAGCTCAGGTTAATCTAATCAAAGAGACTAATCAAATTATCCACACGGTGCTAAACAGGCCAATTCAATATACCTACGTCTTGTCATACTCACCCCTTACTGTACTCAACTCTGATTCCATTATGGGGGGATTCCTATCATAAAGTCATTGGATGCTATGGTACTATCTGCAAGCTCTCACAGTCTCATGTCCATCCAGGTTTCTGTTGTTCCAAAAGTAACATTTCAAAGTGTCTAAGGTTAAGTTTAGGCATTAACTCCAAATTCTTAAGGTTAGGCATTAACTCTGAATGGTTAAGGTAGGGGTTAATGTTTGGGATAGGCAAATCTTTTTTTATTTTTTAAATAGTTGTAGGTATTATTGCTAACTGTTGCCCCTAGTGTCTGGTTTCCACATCATCTCCCGACGTCCTCAGACATGGATGGACATCGAATACTGACTTGTATCACGGGTGACCTGGCTGGGTAATACAGGCTTGCAGGGCCGAGCTAGCCCCTCAGCAGAGACTGTATTTCCACATCAAATCAAATTCTACTGGTTGTGTACCTGCCGCTTTTGGGGCAGCAGGTAGCCTTAGTGGTTAGAGCGTTGGGGCAGCAGGTAGCCTTAGTGGTTAGAGCGTTGGGCCAGTAACCGAAGGGTGATGGATTGAATCCCCGAGGTGACAAGGTAAAAATCTGTTGTTCTGCCCCTGAACAAGGCAGTTAACCCACTATTCCCTGATAGGCCGTCATTGTAAATAAGAATTTGTTCTTAAACTGACTTGCCAAGTTAAATAAAGGTTAAATAAATAAAAAAATAAAAAAWWAAATATATATTAAATACACATATCTTGGGTGCAGTGAAATGCTTATGTTTCCAACAGTGCAGTAATACCTAACAATACACAACAATACACACAAATTCCAAAAACGTAAAGAAAGGAATTAAGAAATATCAGAACGAGCAATGTCAGAGTCTGGAATATAAATATCTATGTATATGATGGTGTGTATAGACAGTATATGAATAGAAAAGGTGTGTACAGCAGTAGTTACAGTATATACATATGAAGTGKGTAAAACAGTATGTAAACATTATTTAAGTGACCAGTGTTTAATAACTATGTACCATTGAGATGGTAGCAGGGTGAACAGGCTGCGGCTCAGGTGGCTGAGGTCCTTGATAATATTTTTGGCCTTACTGTGACACTGGGTGCTGTAGATGTCCTGGAGAACAGGCAGTGCGCCCCCGGTGATGCGTTGGGCTGACCGCACCCCCCACTGGAGAGTACTGCGGTTGCGGACGGTGCAATTGCCGTACCAGGCGGTGATACAGCCCGACAAGATGTTTTCAATGGTGTTTTCAATCTGTAGAAGTTCGTGAGGTCTAGGGGCCAAGCCGAATTTCTTCAGCCTCCTCAGTTTGAAGAGGTGCTGTTGCGGCGTCTTCGTCACACTGTCTGTGTGGATGGACCATTTCAGGTTGTCAGTGATGTGCACGCAGAGGAACTTGAAGCTTTTCACCCTCTCCACTGCGGCCCAGTTGATGTGGATGGGGATGTGCTCTCTCTGCTGTCTCCTGAAGTCCACGATCAGCTGCTTCTTGTCCAGATGGGACAGGCCAGTGCAGTGCGATGGTGATTGTGTCATCCATGGATCTCTTTAGGCAGTATGCAAATTGTAGTGGGTCTAGGGTGTTGATTAAGGTGGAGGTGATATGTTCCTTAACTTGCCTCTCAAAGCACTTCATGATGAGAGAAGTGAGTGCTACGGGGTGATAGTAATTTAGTTCAGTTATCTTCGCTTTCTTGGGTAACAGAACAATGGTGGACATCTTGAAGCAATTGGGGACAAGGATATGGAGAGATTGAATATAATGGTCTGCGCATGCTCTGAGGATGCGGCTAGGGATGATGTCTGGGCCAGCAGCCTTGCAAGGTTTAACGCGCTAAAATGTCTTTATCACGTCGGCCAAGGAGAACGAGAGTTCACAGTCATGGCGAGCGGCGGTGGCCCGTGCCGGCGGCACTGTGTTTTCCTCGAAGCCGAAAGTGTTTAGCTTTTCAAGGAGAAAGGCATCGGTGTCCGCGACATGACTGCTTTTCCCTTTACAATCCATGATTGTTTTGGAGTCCCTGCCACATACGTCTCGTGTATGAGCCATTGAATTGCGACTCCACTTTGTCCCTGTACTTATGTTTTGCCTGTTTGAATACCTTACAGAGGCCATAGCTGGACTGTTTGTACTCGTCCATGTTCCCAGTCACCTTGCTGTGGTTAAATGCAGTGGTTCGCACTTTTAGTTTTGTGCGAATGCTGCCGTCTATCCATTTTTTTTTAGGTTTGGATAAGTTCTAATCATCGCAGGGGAACAACATCCTCTGTGCACTTCCTGATAAGCTCGGTCACCGAGTCAATGTACACACTACATGACCAAAAGTATGTGGACACCTGCTCATCGAACATCTCATTCTAAAATCATGGGCATTAATATGGAGTGGAGTTGGTCCCCCCTTTGCTGCTATAACAGCCTCCMCTGGAAAGTATTTCCACTAGATGTTTAGTAAAACTAAATGCAATCTCTTCAACCGATCGCTGCCCGCACCCGCCCRCCCAACTAGCATCACTACTCTGGACGGTTCTGACTTAGAATATGTGGACAACTACAAATACCTAGGTGTCTGGTTAGACTGTAAACTCTCCTTCTAGACTCACATTAAGCATCTCCAAAATTAAATCTAGAATCGGCTTCCTATTTCGAAACAATGCCTCCTTCACTCATGCTGCCAAACATACCCTCTTAAAACTGACAATCCTACTGATCCTTGACTTTGGCGATGTCATTTACAAAATAGCCTCCAACACTCTAATCAGCAAATTGGATGTAGTCTATCACAGTGCCATCCGTTTTGTCACCAAAGCCCCATGTACTACCCACCACTGCGACCTGTATGCTCTCGTTGGCTGGCCCTCGCTACATATTCGTCGCCAAACCCACTGGCTCCAGGTCATCTATAAGTCTTTGCTAGGTAAAGTCCCGCCTTATTTCATTTCACTGGTCACCACAGCAACACCCACCCATAGCACGCGCTCCAGCAGGTATATTTTACTGGTCACCCCCAAAGACAACACCTCTTTGGCCGCCTTTCCTTCCAGTTCTCTGCTGCCAATGACTGGAACAAATTGCAAAAATCACTGAAGCTGGAGACTTATATCTCCCTCACTAACTTTAAGCATCAGCTGTCAGAGCAGCTTACCGATCACTGCACCTGTACACACGGTAGTTGTTTGGGCTAAATTATAGATGGGCTATGTACAGGTGCAGTAATCTGTGAGCTCTTGTATATAAAGTGTATGTCAATGCCATTCTCAGAGGCAACCCAGAACACATCCCAGTTTGCATGATCAAAACAATCTTGAAGCCCTGGATTCTGATTGGTCAGACCATGTTGAACAGTCCTTACCACGGGTACTTCCTGTTTAAGTTTCTGCCTATAGGAGGGGAGGAGCAGAATGGAGGTGTGATCTGATTTGCTGAAGGGAGTGTGGGGGAGGGCCTTGTAGCCATCCCAGAAGGGGGAGTAGCAATGGTCAAGAGTTCTTGATGAGCGAGTAGCGCAGGAGATGTGTTGATAAAGCTTTGTAAGCGTTTTCCTCAGATTTGTTTTATTAAAATCCCCAGCTACAATAAATTTATCCTCAGGATATGTGGTTTCAAGTTTGCACAAAGTCCAGTGTAGTTCCTTGAGAGCTGTCGTGGTGTTGGCTTGAGGGATTATATACACGGTCGTGAAGATGACCGAAGAAAATTATCTTGGGAGGTAATGCGGTCGGCATTTGATGGTGAGGTACTCCAGATCGGGAGAACAAAATGACTTGAGTTCCTATATTTTACCACAATCACACCATGATTAGTGAATCATGAAACATACACCTCCCTCCACCTTTCTTTTTCCTGGAGAGTTATTTCTTCATCTACGGGGAACCCCACTGGCTRTATGGATGGGGACAGTATATCCGGAGAGAGCCATGAATCCGTGAAACAGAGTATGTTACAGTCCCTGATGTCTCTCTGGAAGGAGATCCTCACTCTGAGCTCATCTACTTTATTGTCTAGGGACTGAACATTAGCGAGTAATATACTCGGAAGCGGTACGCCTCCTGAGTCTGACAAAAATCCCACTCCATATTCCTCTTCTCCATCGACGGTGTCTTGGAGCAGCCCCTGGGATGAGTGGAATTGCCTCAGGGGGTACAAACAAAGAATCCAATTAAGGGAAGTCACATTTCTGTTCGAAATGCTGGTAAGTGACCACCGATCTAATATCCAAAAGTTATTTTCATCTGAGCAAATAATGTAAAATGTAACACACAAAAAAAGAAAAATACTGCAAAGTTGTCTAGGAAGAACAGGACGATCATGTCTGTTGGTGCCTACTGTATGTGATACTGGGAGAACAGAGATCCAAATGTTTCAACAGTTTCAGCACAARTGGTGAACAGTTCAGAGTACAAATAGCACTGCACGTACTGATTTCTCCAAGCTGTCGATGTTCCTGAGGCCTCTTTATTATGTTGACCCTGGATCAACATGTCCATCAACCAATCAGACAATAGTCTGCCTTTTGAACTGTGTCCTCAGATAATTCAACTGTTGTCCACTCTGAATGTTTTGTCTGTTGTCCTCAGATATCTGAGTTGTGGTGGGTCGGAGTATGTATGAGTGTGTGGGACTGTGAGTTTGAGTGATATCTGACCCCGTATTGTGATCTGTGGTGTCTGCCGCAGACAGATTGCATGTCTGTCCTCCTTTTGCCACCTTTTGGGAGCAGAAGAATGGCGACCAGCACTTACAGGATTCATGGAATAGACCTGAAGCATGCTGCTACTGTATACTGTATGACAATCTGTCTGCGGCAGACACCACAGATCACAATACGAGGTCAGATATCACACAATCACAGTTACACACACTCACAGTCACACATACTCCGACCCAGCAGCAGCATTCCATTCCTATTACATGAATCCTGTAAGTGCTGGTCCCCATTCTTCTGGCCCCTTTCCACTAAGGCCACTTCCCAAAAAGGTGGCAAAAGGAGGACAGACATGCAAAGTCATAACCCTCACAGCATGCTACCTGCCACAGAGTGACGAGCTCATTAGAACAGACAGTGTGAACTGGGTCCAGGTTACCTCAGGGCTCATCTGGACTAAATTACTTGGTGACCTTGTTTCCACATAGAAGCTCTGCTTGGCCTCCTGCTGGCCTCAAACCATATGTAAACCCTCTGTCTCTGTTGCTCTGTTTCTCTCTCTCTCCCTTCATTTTGCTCTCTCCCTTCATCACGCCTTTCCTCTTTCTCTTCATCTCTTTCTCCCTTCCTCCATCATTCCCCCTCTCTCTCTTCTCATTCTCTCTCACTCTCTAGCTCTCCCTCCCTCCCCCACTCCCTCCCCTCTGTACCTCCCTCTCTCCCTCTCCCTCTCGCTCAAGGCACACCCATACAGCACACAAAATTGCGGACAGCATTTAGCCTACCTGATAGGATTGGGAGCACTGTTTTAGAAAGGTGGGGGGAAAGTAACCTGCTCCAACTGTCCTCTTTAAATTCCAGTTGCAGTTGATAGCAAAAAAAAACATGGTTTGGACAAATCAAAACACAAGATAGTAGACATTTCCAGAATGCATCAATAGCCTGAAAAGTATTTATTCCTGAAACTATGTAAAGGACTACAAGTCGGTGCAATATTGACTGTTAATCAATACACAGTAAAGTCCATCTAAACACCATAGGGACTGATGCTGCAGTTTAGTCACAGAAGATCACTCATAGTGTGGGTGTGACCATAACAGAAATGGTTAAACAAAATGTACCAGATTAATACAGAAAAAAGATCCGAAAAGAAAACATTTTAAGACTTTACCTTAAGTTATTCGAAGTTTGTCCACGTACGCAAAGCAATTTGGGCTATCCAGCCGTTTCAGCACCACAGCACAGTGGACAGCTCCGGCCAGGTGACAGAAGCACTGCAATACTATTGAACTGATGCACGGACTATATGCCAACTAAAACCATGCAAAAGGCTCCAAGGCTTTTTATTTCTGAACAAATTCATCATGGCAATCATGCAATCGCATAGACCATATTTTGCATGATATCGAATTACGAATAACTGCGATATGTGATCGGATGCCTAGGCTACATTTGGCTGTATTTGGTTGAAGTTGTATGCTATTACAATGCAAAAAAATATGAATGCCTCTCGTGGGCTAACAACAGACTCAGACCGAAAATTATGCCAAGTCACCATGGTAACAAGAAATGCAATACACCTAGGCGCTCGGAGAGGAGCAATTTGTGTACGTTTCCCACAAGCCAGAAACTGAATCTAATCAACATCTAATATACCAATAATATTGCACTGTATATAATAACTTGGATGTATATAACATACATGGGTGCTTTAACAGTCAACACCAATCTGCTCTCTGTCAGGGATCTCCGGCATAATCCCGAACACCTTGCTGGTGACTACACGATCACGTTGGGGCTCAGAGTCAGTCGAATGCTCCCTCTATTATGTAACTGAAATGAATTAGAAGACCTAATGCCGTTCTCTAACGAAATACAATCTCACACGTTGTACAATGACCATTCATCTTCTTATTCTTACATAGCCTAATAGCAAATTATCATTTCACAAATCAAACAATTCGATATGATAAATGTGTCCAAAATGCCACCAAAATGGCAAATGAGGCAAAACCAAATGTCCACATGTATATATGCACTAGTGCAGATCGAGCTGTCTCAGTAAAAATAACTATAAAATATAATTMTATTTGACAAAACCGTTAGTTTACAATAGTAAGGTTTGGTGCTTCGAGAATCAATGGCCACACGTGAGAACAAACCTACCTGTATGCAGGTTGAAGGAGACTCTGGCTTCGGCGAGGTATGGTGTATCGCTCTTGGACCGGACTCTCCTGATCCGCCGGCGGTCTATATGGTCTTCCGGAGAAGCCGCCATCAATTTGAGCAGCGTCCAGTGACGACTGGCGTGTTGGGACAGATACAGAGCCACGGCCGATCACGGGAAGGTATTGATGGGGAGAGAAATAAATAGAAAGGGTAGAACAGGAGAAGGAGATGCTGGGAGATTTGAAGCGAGGCTTGGAGCTGCTATTACAGAGCTCCTTAATAACCCAACAGCAGAGTGGAATGAGAATGGAATATCAGAGGGGGGGGAAATCGCTAAAATGGAAACATCAGACCAGTCAGTGCATTTATTCGAGGTTATTGAACTAACATATGACTGCCTATGAAAGCTAACATTATGAGAACATTAACATTATTTTCCTTCATGTATGTAAACTATGATAAACCAAAAGACATAACTGTAAATGGTGTTACACATTCGTGATACATTTTCAAAATAGCCTATCCAACGCCATCTTGTGGAATTAAATTAGAAATATTGGGTTCTTTATGGACGTATCAGCAAAGTGAAACGAAAATGAAGAAAAAAGAAAGAAAGAAAGTGTGAGCTCAGGAAAGAGAGGACGTTCTATGTTTTAACACCACCAGAGGTCATTATAAACTAGACTATATCTTTCCCCTCAGTGGATTTTGGGGGTTTGGCTAGAAGGGATCCAGTTTTTGGTAAATTAACGTCAGATTTGACATTAACATAGCAGGTTACTAAAAGGTTTAGAGTTAGCTAAAATACAACAACAAAAATAATTTTAAAGATAATTTGACAAAAGCTGGATCCCTTCTAGCCATGACCGAATTTTGGAGCGAAACATTCAATGCTTTGTGACAGTAAGGGAGTCTTTACGGTTTTTCAAACTAATTACTGTAAGAAAAGTAAACAAACTCTGCCTCGCAGTCTGGTAACTCTACTGGTTCGGTATGGACGTGTTACAAATGTTATGTATGAACTCAAGATATTCTGAACACAGGCTATTCAATGTAGTGATCGATACACAATTTATTTGCTTGTATGTAAATTTTATCCTGACTTGATGGCTCATCACCTCACTGTTTTCAGTTTTATACATGTATCGTTGAGGAAATTATATATTTTTTTATTAAAAGCTGTATTTAAATGTTTTATAAAAACAATTTCATTTACGAGCCACAGCTGATTTGAACGAGTTTGCTCATTCAGATTCAGAACTTTTAAAACATTGGTTAGACTCCATCTGGGCAGGCTCTCATTGGTCGAATCAACGTTGTTTCCACACTGAAATGACTTTGAACCAACGTGGAATAGACCTAACAGGTTTGCCTACTTTGTTAACACCATTCAGAATGCATAATCCTACAAAGAGTGGAGTTCCTACCTTTAGGGGTGCTGCAGGCTACTGGAGGAAATGGCAATCTCAGGTAATGTAAAACACATACATAGAACTACAGGCATTCATTTCATAGTCATGATTTTTATGCTCATGTACACACCGATGTTTACACAATGCTACAGATATACAGTAGCAGTCAAAAGTTTGGACACACCTACTCATTCAAGGGTTTTCTTAATTTTTTTACTATTTTCTACATTGTAGAATAATAGTGAAACAATCTCATCTATGAAATAACAGATATGGAATCATGTAGTAACCAAAAAAGTGTTAAACAAATCTAATTATATTTTATATTTGAGATTCTTCAAAGTAGCCGCCCTTTGCCTTGATGACTGCTTTGCACACCCTTGGCATTCTCTCAACCAGCTTCTGCTGGAATGCTTTTCCAACAGTCTTGAAGGAGTTCCCACATATGCTGAGCACTTGTTGGCTGCTTTTCCTTYACTCTGCAGTCCTACTCATCCCAAACCATCTCAATTGGGTTTAGGTYGGGTGATTGTGGAGGCCAGGTCATCTGATGCAACAGTTTTTATTAAAAGCTGTGTTGAAATGTTTTAAAACATTTTGGGTGGACTCACACGGTGCAGGCGCACATTGGTTGAATCAACGTTGTTGCCACACTGAAATTACATTGAACCGACGTGGAATAGACTCTTGGCATTCTCTCAACCAGCTTCACCTGGAATGCTTTTCCAACAGTCTTGAAGGAGTTACCACATATGCTGAGCACTCGTTGGCTGATCTTCCTTCACTCTGTGGTCCTAATCATCCCAACCCATCTCAATTGTAAACACCATTCAGACTGCATAATTCTACAGCAATCGTACAGGGCAGGCGCACATTGGTTGAATCAACGATGTTTCCACACTGAAATTACGTTGAACCAACATGGAATAGACGTTGAATAGAAGTCTGTGCCTAATGGGGCCTAGTGGGGTTTTCCTACATTGTAAACACTACTCTTGGTCAAATAGCTCTAACACAGCCTGGAGGTGTGTTGGGTCATTGTCCTGTTGAAAAACAAATGACTAAGCGCAATGGGATGGGATGGCATATCGCTACAGAATGCTGTGGTAACCATGCTGATTAAGTGTGCCTTGAATTTTTAATAAATGACTGACAAAGCACCCCCACACCATCACACCTCCTTATACTGTACATGCTTCACGGTGGGAACCACACATGCGGCGATCATCCATTCACCTACTCTGTGTTTCACAAAGTCACCGCGGTTGGAACCAAAAATCTAAAATTTGGACTCATCAGACCTAAACCCAGATTTCCACCGGTCTAATGTCCATTGCACGTCTTTCTTGGCCCAAACAAGTCTCTTCTTCTTATTGGTGTCCTTTAGTAGTGGTTTCTTTGCAGAAATTAGACCATCAACAAGTTGATGTTGAGATGTGTCTGTTACTTGAACCTTGTGAAGCATTTATTTGGGCTGCAATCTGAGGTGCAGTTAACTCTAATAAACTTATCCTCTGCAGCAGAGGTAACTCTGGGTCTTCCTTTCCTGTGGCAGACCTCATGAGAGCCAGTTTCATCATAGCGCTTGATGGTTTTTGCAACTGCACTTGAAGAAACTTTCGAAGTTCTTGACATTTTCCAGATTGACTGACCTTCATGTCTTAAAAAGTAATGATGGACTGTCATTTCTCTTCGCTTATTTCAGCTGTTCTTGCCATAATATGGACTTGGTCTTTTACCTATCTTCTGTATACCACYCCTACCTTGTCACAACACAACTGATTGGCTCAAGCGCATTGAGAAGGAAAGAAATTCTACAAATTAACTTTAAACAAGGCACACGTGCTAATTGAAATGCATTCCAKCTGACTACATCATGAAGCTGGTTGAGAGAATGCCAAGCATGTGCAAAGCTGTCATTTTTATTTACCTTTATTTAACTAGGTAAGTCAGTTAAGAACAAATTCTTATTTACAATGACGGCCTGGTACAATGGGTTAACTGCAATGTTCAGGGGCAGAACGACATATTTTTACCTTGTCAGCTCGGTGKATCCGATTTAGCAACCTTTTGGTTACTAGTCCAACGCTCTAACCACTAGGCTACCTGCCTCCCCACGTCATCAAGGCAAAGGGTGGCTACTTTGAAGAATCTAAAACATAAAATATATTTTGATTTGTGTAGCACTTTTTTGGCTACCGCATGATTCCATATGTGTTATTTCAGTTTTGATGAGTAGGTGTCCAAACATTTGACTGGTACTGCACTTTCTCTGTCTCATATCTACATAAACTCCCACACGCTGTATGACATGTACTGTATGAAATTGTAGAATTAACACACTGCATGGGTGTGTTTGTGTGAATGTGTAGCTAAATGGGTAATATTTCCCATCTTGTTGCTGGGTCAAAGTTTAGTCTTTGATCTCAGCATCAGGGTGGCTCCAGGGTCATTGTGGTAATGGGGGTCTGTCTGTTTCTTCACATAATATGGCTCTGTGCCCTATCAACAGATTTATCTTGACAACAAGAGTGAGAAGGTGGAGGAGGGTGGGGTGTTACTTGCAAAACCACGGTTACTGTGTGCAGTGCCAAGGAGCTGGAGCCAGTCTCAGGTTGTGATTGTTCCATCCTGCATGATTGAGTGCCCACGAAGTGTTTATTTACGGGAGCTTGTTCCCACTCTGTTAAATATCTACCTACTTAGTCTCACCCAGCCAGCCCCTAACACTGTAGACTTAACCCATCCCTCTCCACCCTGACCCCTCAGACTCTGGGCGCGTTCCACTGCCGAGGCATTGCTGACACCAGCCAGATCTTACAACGCATGGATAGTTATTTTAAGTATCAGCTAGCCACATCATATGTTATAGCAATCACGACACAGTCGATGACGTGTCACGCAAACATGCTGAGTAAGGGGAAGCAGGTCCGGTCTGTGGTAGTCAACGCCCAGGTCATAGATGATCTGCACTGCCAGGCCGTTTCCAGACATGTCCTCAAGATCCACGGTGAGAGTGCTGGGCTGGGGTTTTCTGTACTAGGCTGGGCTAAGAGAGGGCTAGGTGGGCCTGTGGAAGGTCTGGGCTTGAGCTGGGATGGCTTGGGCAGCAGGGCTTGGCTGGGTTCAGACAAGGCCACAGGCAAATACATTTTAGAACGAGGGCACTGTTTCAAGGGAGGCTCCATTGTTTATGACTAAACTGAGAGGATATACAGTAGCCAGATAATTAGCCTTTGCTCTAGTGGTGGTTTCGAAACTAGTTGTCAAAAGTAGAAAATGTTAAGATGAAGATAAGACTAACTTTATCGATTCGGGTCCTTCACCTAGGATTGATTACATCAAACACTCTCAACAAGAAACCAGTATACATCATTAAAATAAGCATGCTAGCTATTGAGGACACATCCTTTGACCACTTTCCAGTATTAACATCTCACACACGAGAACTGGAGAACTATTGTGTCTTGCTTTACACCATTGGAGGCAAAGTGGAATGGAGTTAGAGGTAAAAGAGGAGGAACATTCCAACGTATCCTCCCTCTGCCCTCACGTCCAGACCTGCGGCTCTTTAACCGTTTTATGGCTCTGAGCCCCCTGACATCACCGGGGCCCTCCGATAAGGCCTTCCCACTCCACCTCAGCACCCAGCGCAAGCTCCTCTGTATCTGGTCCTGGGTTAATGAGCTGGCCATCCCCTGGATCATAGCACACCTCACAGGCTCGCAGCGACCCTCTCGTCGTCCTCCACTAGTGGTTGTTATAGGGAGCTCCATAGTTAGGGATGTGGTGGTCGTGGAAGCAAGTACCCACTGTTTCCCTGGAGCCTGTGTTTGTGACATAGATCACCAGGGCCATGCTGTGATGGAGAAGCACCCAAATTCTCACACAGTAGTCATGGGCTCCCGATTGGCGCAGTGGTCTAAGGCAGTGCTTGAGGTGCCACTACAGACACCCTGGTTTGAATCCAGGCTGTATCACAACTGGCTGTGATTGGGAGTCCCATAGGGTGGTGCACAATTGGCCCAGCGTTGTCCGGGTTTGGCCGGTGTAGGCCGTCATTGTAAATAAGAATTTGTTCTTAACTAACTTGCCTAGTTAAATAAAAAATAATGTTGGTACAAACCACAACAATCTTCATAAATCGGAGCAATTTAAAGAGGACTTCAGAGGGCTCATAGGCAGGTTAGGCAGCGGGTTCTCATTTCTGGGTCTCTACCAACAAAGGGTTACTGAATAGAATGCTTTAGTCATCTCCTCTGGCTACACCTCTGGCTTAAATCCTATTGTTCCTTCATGGATTTTGAATACATTGACCATTTTGAGAACTTTTGGGAGAGGCCCCAGTTTTACAAGAGGGATGGCTTGCATCCAATTATGAAAGGGGCATAAGTTCTCTTGGCCAACATAACATTGACTCAAAAACAGCCAAACCCCTGCTGAGGTAACTCATCCCATTCCCACTATGTCACAGCGTTATCGTACTGCTACAGGTACACATCTTCCCAGGGGCATTGTCAGTAATAATCTTGTGACCATAAAGTTGATGTCACGTGTGCTCCCTCTTCGGCCTCAAGGTCACCAGGCTGCTCGTTATGGCGCACACCTGTCACCATCGTTATGCGCACCTGCGCATCATCAGACTCACCTGGACTCCATCACTTCCCTGATTACCTTCCCTATATCATTTAATCCCTTTGGTTCCTTCCCCAGGCGTTATTGTTTCTGTGTCATGTCTGTGCGTTGTTCGTGTTTCTTATTTTGTATTATGTTGTGTTTATTTTTTTAAACACTCACTCCCTGAACTTGCTTGCCGTCTCTCACGCACATCGTTACAGTTGAATTCCACTCTTATGAGTTAAGAATTAAAATGGGCTTCTTCTATAAGAACAGGTCCTGTCTATGGTTAAAAATAGCAGAATACAAATCATTGAGTCGTTATTCATTCCGGTTATTGAATTTGGCGATATCCTCTATAGGAATGCAGCTTTCACTGTATTGAAGCCATTGGACACAGTTTATCATAGGGCATTGCGCTTTGTTACGTGCGATAGGTTCAGTACACATAATTGCATTTTATTTTGAATGAGAAAGTAGGCTGGCCCTCTTTGAAGTCTCGTAGATCGATGCATTGCACTCTTTTTGTCAATAAAGACCTTTTGCATTAACGTCCGACATACCTTACGTCATTGTTGACCTTCAGACCCGTGCTCAGGGACGGCTAACCCTGGAGATCCCTTTAATCTCCCCCGAGTTAAGTAAATCTGCTTTCACTTTTTTTGTGCCTCATGTGGAATGCTCTCCAAAGTCCTTAAAGTTGGTGGATTCAGAGTGTTCAAAGTGTTTTGTTTTTCAGATGATTGTTTTGCTTTCTGTATTTTTGTATTTGCTTTTCATGTGTAATTGATGTTCTCTTTATTGTAATTGTTGTTTATTGATGTGTTTGACAAGTCATCATTGTAAATAATACTTTGTTTTTGATTGACTTACCTGTATACATAAAGGTGAAATAAAAAATACATTAAAACAATTCTCTGAAGGGAAATTCTTCTTGGACAAATGTGATTGTCAGCATATTTTGGAGCGAGAAATACATTGTTTTCTTCTCGATAAGTCTGGTTGGTGTTCAGTTCTGTGTTTTCCTCCCCTGTGAATCATCAGGTCTGTTTGAGACGTGCTGTGTGAGCTGTGGACATGTGGCTGTGAACCAGGGCAGCCCTATATGTGCTGCCCTAGAGGGGAAAGGGTAACTACAGCTGCACTACAGCCCCTCAGTACAGCACAACCACCCGCTGACAGCAGGAACATTCCTCTCTCTGAACATGATGAACTTCATTCTCCATTTGGGTCCGGTAAATTGTCTGCATTGGCTGTGTGACTTGACTTTTAGAAAATGTATTGTTTTAATTTGTTCCACAGTTCCACTGCCCCAGATACCAGTGATGCCAAGATTCCTTCAGAGGAGCTGCCAAGGTAGGGTTGATTAGTTTGGTTCTGTGTCTCTTTGTTGACATATTTTGTTACAAAATAATCTTCTACATAGTGGCAATATTTTGTTATTTGCTTTTAACTTAAAACCTCTTCTCAATCCTAAGTAACCATACATACCTGTTATGTGTGATGTTAACCTGCATGTGTCTGATGGTGGTGTTGTCTGGCGGTGGTTTTATGTGCAGCTGTGAGAAGAGAGACTGTCATGCTCTGCTCAGGCTCAATGTGACCTGGTTTGGGGAAACTCTGGACTTGCACGTCCTGACCAAGGTGGAGACAGTACTGGACACCTGTGATCTGTATCTCATAGTGCATTTGTGGCATTTATGTTAAATCTGTATCTTATGAATCTCATTCATTATTTTTGGCAAATGCCCTCTTTAAACATCCACTTTTTATATACATTATGCACAAGATTTAATATATGAGGGGCCTCCCGAGTGGCGCACTCCAGTGCTTAAAGCTTCACTACAGATTCAGGTCTGATCCCGGGCTGTGTCACAGCCGTCCACGACACTATTATAAGATGCAATGTTTTTGTTTTGATAAAAGTTTAATTTGGGATTTATTTTAGTACATTTTTGAAGATTTAAAAAAGAAAATTAATCAAACGGGGATACTTCATCAAAACAGCCCGATAAAATGTGTTTTATTCATACTTCTACTGCACCACACAGTTCAGGTTTAAAATCAGTCAGCTTTAATGGCTCATTGGACTTATCTGATCAGATGTGTGTCACTGATTCCTCCTCAGGAGACTGAAAAGATTTGTCATGGGTCCTCAGATCCTCAAAAGGTTCTACAGCTGCACCATCGAGAGCATCACTGCCTGGTATGGCAACTGCTCGGCCTCCGACCGCAAGGCAATACAGAGGGTAGTGCGAACGGCCCAGTACATCACTGGGGTCAAGCTTCCTGCCATCCAGGACCTCTATACCAGGYGGTGTCAGAGGAAGGTCCTGAAAATTGTCAAAGACTCCAGCCACTGTAGTCCCCACTCTCTGCTACTGCACGGCAAGCGGTACTGGAGCGCCAAGTCTATGCCCAAGAGGCTTCTAAAAAKCTTCTTCCCCCAAGCCATAAGACTCCTGAACACCTAATCAAATGGCTACACAGACTATTTGCATTGCCCCCCCCGACCTCTTTTACACCACTGCTACTCGCTGTTGTTATCATCTATGCATAGTCACTTTAATAACTCTACCTACATGAACATATTTCCTCAACTAACTGGTGCCCCCACACAATAACTCTGTACCGGTACCCCCCTGTATATAGTCTCGCTATTGTTATTTTACTGCTGCTCTTTAATTACTTGTTACTTTTATTTCTTATTCTTATCCGTATATATCCGTACTAACCAACTGCATTGTTGGTTAGTAAATAAGCATTTTACTGTAAGGTAAAATACCTGTTTTATTTGAATTTGTACAGCAGCAAAATCAATAACCAATGTCCTTTGGGACACTATTCCTTGGGGAGACACTGGGGAGACCGGTAGACCGATTTGTCACATTTCTCCTTTTATACATGCATTGTCAGGTGTTTGTCTTGTGTGTGTCGCGGCGTGCTGCTGCTGTACAGGTACCATTTTCGGGGCCCGTGTGGGACCACGCTACCCCTGGCGTTGGCGCCTCAAAGTCGGAATTTATCTGAGGGTCAAGGGGCGGGGTCTGACCTCCGGGGCTCTTCTCATATCCACTCCAGGGTTGTTCAATTCTGTGGCAATTATTCTCAGATCCAAAATATGTGCCTTAAGACATTTTCAACTAGGAATTCTTGGTGGAGGGAGTGATGCTGTCTGCTGCAGAAGACTGAATAGTAGAGCTGAGTAGTCTGACTGGATACTTGATACTTGTTAGGTTAACTAAACTGATACTGAGATGTTATGTGTGTAATTGTTGGTTCTTGAAAGGCAGAAAAGGGACTAAGTGCATATTCAGCTGAAATAAGAAAATGGATCAGGCTGCTGATTATCCCTCACACCTGTCACCATCGTCTCGCGCACCTGCGCCACATGACACTCACCTGGACTCCATCACCTCATTGATTATCTTCCCTATATCTGTCACTCCCCTTGTTTCTTTCCTCAGGTGTTATCGACTCTGTTTTCATGTTGGTGCGCTGTTTGTCTTACATGTTTAGTGTTTCATTTAATTATTGAAACACTCACTCCCTGAACTTGTTTCCCGACTCTCAGCACACTCGTTTCAGTAGTCACCTGGATGTGCCTTGTTTAAAGTCAATTTGTGGAATTTATTTCCTCAATGCGTTTGAGCCAACCAGTTGTGTTGTGACAAGGTAGAGGCTTTAGAAAATAGCCCTATATGGTAAAAGACCAAGTCCATATTATGGCAAGAACAGCTCAAATAAGCGAAGAGAAATGAGTCCATCAATACTTTAAGACATGGTCAGTCAATCTGGAAAAATTCAAAATCAAAATCCATCAAGTGCTATGATGAAACTGGCTCTCATGAGGGCTGCCACAGGAAAGGAAGACCCAGAGTTACCTCTGCTGCAAAGCATAAATTCATTAAAGTTAACTGCACCTCAGACTGCAGCCCAAATAAATGCTTCACAGAGTTCAAGTAACAGACACATCTCAACATCAACTTCCAGAGGAACCTGCGTGAATCAGGCCTTCATGGTCGAATTGCTGCGAAGAAACCACTACTAAAGCACACCAACAAGACGAATAGACTTGCTTGGGCCAAGAAACACGCGCAATGGACATTAGACCAGTGGAAATCTGTCCTTTTTTAGATTTTTGGTTCCAACCGCCATGTCTTTGTAAGACACAGAGTACGTGAATGGATGATCTCTGCATGTGTGTTTCCCACAAGGAAGCATGGAGGAGGAGGTGTGGGGGTTCTTTGCTGGTGAAACTGTCAGTGATTTATTTAGAATTCAAGGCACACTTATCTAGCATGGCTACAGTTCTACAGCATTCTGCAGCGATATGCCATCCCATCTGGTTTGAGTTTAGTGGGACTATCATTTGTTTTTCGATAGGACAATGACCCAACACACCTCCAGGCTGTGTAAGGGATATTTGACCAAKAAGGAGAGTGATGGAGTGCTGCATCAAATGATCTGGCCTCCACAATCACCTGACCTCAACCCAATTGAGATGGTTTGATATGAGTCGGACTGCAGAGTGAATGAAAAGCAGCCAACAAGTGCTCAGCATATGTGGGAACTCCTTCAAGACTGTTGGAAAAGCACTCCAGGTGAAGTTGGTTGAGAAAATGCCAAGAGTGTGCAAAGCTGTCATCAAGGCAAAGGGTGGCTACTTTGAAGAATCTACTACTTTGAAGAATCTCAAAACTTTTTTGGTTACTACATGATTCCATATCTGTTATTTCATTATTCTACAATGTAGAAAATAGTAAAACGTCCAAACGTTTGACTGGTACTGTATATATATTTTTTTATAGCATACCATATAATCATACAGTAATGTAATCATATACCTGAATGTTTATTGTTATCCTCTATGGAGGAAATGTTTACACTATTTCCCTTGTGAACTGTATAAACTACAACGCAGTACAATACCTAATCCATATGCCTGGTCAACTGTTTACACAACCAAATACACACAACCATGACCAAATACACACAACAATGACCAAATACATCAAGTACATGGCAATGTCACAGAGAGAGTTTCAGCCAAGTTCACTGAGCTGGCTATTGCTAAGGGAAAGAGGAGGTGGACAGAGAGAGACGGGAGAGTTTTGGAATTTGTTTGATCATTTGAACCTGCACTATTGTATTTCCGTCCCTGTACCATATTGATATCTATCATARAGTATTATACTGTTGTTACACGGCATAAGAATGAAGCATATTGGATGGGCTAATTATAGATGAGCTATGTACAGGTGCAGTGATTTGTGAGCTGCTCTGACAGCTGGTGCTTAAAGCTAGTGAGGGAGGTAAGAGTCTCCAGCTTCAGAGATTTTTGCAGTTCGTTCCAGTCATTGGCAACAGAGAACTGGAAGGAGAGGCGGCCAAAGAAGGAATTGGCTTTGTGGGTGACCAGTGAGATATACCTGCTGGAGCGCGTGCTACGGGTGGGTGCTGCTATGGTGACCAGTGAGCTGAGATAAGGCGGAGCTTTACCTAGCAGAGACTTGTAGATGACCTGGAGCCAGTGGGCTTGGCGAAGAGCGATGGCCAGCCAACGAGAGCATACAGGTCACAGTGGTGGGTAATATATGGGGCTTTGATGACAAAACGGATGGCACTGTGATAAACTGAATCCAATTTGTTGAGTAGAGTGTTGGAGGCTATCTTATAGATGACATCGCCGAAGTCGAGGATCGGTAGGATGGTCAGTTTAACGAGGGTATGTTTGGCTGCATGAGTGAAGGATGCTTTGTTGCGAAATAGGAAGCMGATTCTAGATTTAATTTTGGATTGGAGATGCGAGTCTGGAAGGAGAGTTTACAGTCTAGCCAGACACCCAGGTATTTGTAGTTGTCAACATATTCTAAGTCAGAACTGTCCAGAGTAGTGATGCTGGGCGGGCGGGCAGGTGTGGGCAGTGATCGGTTGAAGAGCATGCACTTAGTTTTACTTGCATTTAAGAGCAGTTGGAGGCCACGGAAGGAGAGTTGTATGGCATTGAAGCTCGACTGGAGGTTAGTTAACACAGTGTCCAAGGAAGGGCCAGAAGTATACAGAATGGTGTCATCTGCGTAGAGGTGGATCAGAGAATCACCAGCAGCGATAGCGACATCATTGATGTATAAAGAGAAGAGAGTCGGCCCGAGAATTGCACCCTGTGGCACCCCCATAGACCTTACAATAGGTCCGGACAACAGGCGATTTGACACACTGAACTCTATCAGAGAAGTAGTTGGTAAACCAGGCGAGGCAATCATTTGAAAAACCAAGGCTGTTGAGTCTGCCAATAAGAATGTGGTGATTGACAGAGTCAAAAGCCTTGGCCAGGTCGATGAATACGGCTGCACAGTAATGTCTCTTATCGATGGCGGTTATGATATCGTTCAGGACCATGAGCGTGGCTGAGGTGCATAATGGAAAAGGTACGGTGGGATTCAAATTGGTCGGTAATCTGTTTGTTGACTTGGCTTTCGAAGACTTTAGAAAAGCAGGGTAGGATAGATATAGGTCTGTAGCAATTTGGGTCTAGAGTGTCTCCCCCTTTGAAGAGGGGGATGACCGCGGCAGGTTTCCAATCTTTGGGAATCTCAGACGATACAAAAGAGAGGTTGAACAGGCTAGTTATAGGGGTTGCAACAATTTCAGCAGATCATTTTTAAAAGAGAGTGTCCAGATTGTCTAGCCCGGCTGATTTGTAGGGGTCCAGGTTTTGCAGTTCTTTAAGAACATCAGCTATCTGGATTTGGCGGAAGGAGAAATAGGGGAGGCTTGGGCGAGTTGCTGTGGGGAGTGCAGGGCTGTTGACCGGGGTAGGGGTAGCCAGTTGGAAAGCATGGCCAGYCATAGAAAAATGCTTATTGAAATTCTCAATTATAGTGGATTTATCGGTGGTGACAGTGTTTCCTAGCCTCAGTGCAGTGGGCAGCTGGGAGGAGGTGCTCTTATTCTCCATGGACTTTACAATGTCCCAGAACTTTTTTTAGTTTGTGCTACAGGATGCAAATGTCTGCTTGAAAAAGCTAGCCTTAGCTTTCCTAAATGCCTGTGTATATTTGTTCCTGACTTCCTTGAAAAGTTGCATATTACTGGGGATATTCGATGCTAATGCAGAACGCCACAGGATGTTTTTGTGCTGGTCAAGGGCAGTCAGGTCTGGAGAGAACCAAGGGCTATATCTGTTCCTGGTTCTACATTTTTTTAAAGGGGCATGCTTATTTAAGATGGTGAGGAAGGCCCTTTTAAAGAATGACCAGGCATCCTCTACTGATGGGATGAGGTCAATATCCTTCCAGGATACCCGGGCCAGGTCGATTAGGAAGGCCTGCTCGCTGAAGTGTTTTAGGGAGCGTTTGATAGTGATGAGGGGTGGTCATTTGACCGCAGACCCGTTACGGATGCAGGCAATGAGGCAGTGATTGTTGAGATCTTGGTTGATACAGCAGAGGTGTATTTGGAGGGCAAGTTGGTTAGGACGATATCTATGAGGGTGCCCGTGTTTCCGGATTTGGGTTTGTATCTGGTGGTTTCATTGACAATTTGTGAGAGATTGAGGGCATCAAGCTTAGATTGTAGGATGGCCGGGGTGTTAAGCATGTCCCAGTTTAGGTCACCTAGCAGCACTAGCTCTGAGGGGGGGCAATCAGTTCACATATGGTGTCCAGAGCACAGCTGGGGGCAGAGGGTGGTCTATAGCAAGCGGCAACGGTGAGAGACTTGTTTCTGGAAAGGTGGATTTTTAAAAGTAGAAGCTCGAATTGTTTGGGTACAGACCTGGATAGTAAGACAGAACTCTGCAGGCTATCTCTGCAGTAGTTTGCAACACCGCCCCCTTTGGCCGTTCTATCTTGTCGGAAAATGTTATAGTTAGGGATGGAAATTTCAGGGTTTTTGGTGGTCATCCTGAGCCAGGATTCAGACACGGCTAGGACATCCTGGTTGGCAGAGTGTGCTAGGGCAGTGAATAAAACAAACTTAGGGAGGAGGCTTTGAATGTTAACATGCATGAAACCAAGGCTTTTACGGTTACAGAAGTCAACAAATGATAGCGCCTGGGGAATGGGAGTGGAGCTAGGCACTGCAGGGCCTGGATTAACCTCAACATCACCAGAGGAAMAGAGGAGGAGTAGAATAAGGGTACGGCTAAAGGCTAAAATATCTGGTCGTCTAGTACGTTCAGAACAGAGAGTAAAAGGAGCAGATTTCTGGGCACGGTAGAATAGATTCAAGGCATAATGTACAGACAACGGTATGGTAGGATGTGGATACAGTGAGGGTAAACCTGTGCCTAGAGTGACGATGAAAGAGATATTGTCCCTAGAAATATAATTTAAACCAGGTGATGTCACCGCATGTGTGGTAGGTGGAACTAAAGTGTTAAATAAGGCGTATTGAGCAGGGCTAGAGGCTCTACAGTGAAATAAGGCAATAAATACTAACCAAAACAGCAATGGACAAGGCATACTGACGTTAGCGAGAGGCATGTGTAGCCGAGTGATCATAGGAGTCCAGTGAGTGGCTTCAGGCAGCTTGCGTGCCGGGGCTAGCAAGCTAACAGAAGGGCCTTGGAGGGACATCGCGACGGAAGAAAGTCTGTKGTGGCCCCCTCGTGCTATTACATCGGCAGACGGATCAGCAGGGCTCCGTGTGGTAAACCAGGACAATTGGCARAATAGGTATAGTGGCCAAAGAATTTGTCCGGTGGGCCTCTTAAGCTAACAGTCCGATGTGCTCTAGACAGCTAGCAGGCCGCGGCTAGCATGCTAGCGGATGGAATTTCAGGGGACGAAGCGACGGCGGAGCCAGTTGAGAAAAACCCCWTYAGGCAGATCACATTGGTGGTCCAGTCGTGATGAGTCAGCGGGGGTCCAAGCCAGTTGACAAAAAGAGGTATTGTAGCCCAAGTAGTGCCTGATGGACCTCTTTGGCTAGCCGGGAGATRGGCCTAGCAAGGCTAGCTCCAGGCTAATTGGTTATTGCTTCGGGACAGTGACGTTAGCCAGGAGTGGCCACTCGAATAGCAGCTAGCTAGCTGCGGTGATCCAGGTGGAAAAAATAAAAAAGGGTTCAAATCAAAAATTATTWGTCACATACACATGGTTAGCAGATGTTAATGCGAGTGTAGCGAAATGCTTGTGCTTCTAGTTCCGACAATGCAGTAATAACCAACGAGTAATCTAATCTAACAGTTTCACAACAGCTACCTTATACACACAAGTGTAAAGGGATGAAGAATATGTACATAAAAATATATGAATGAGTGATGGTACAGAACGGCATAGGCAAGATGCAGTAGATGGTATAGAGTACAGTATATACATATGAGATGAGTAATGTAGGGTATGTAAACATTATATTAAGTGGCATTGTTTAAAGTGGCTAGTGAATTTTTTTCCATTACTGAAGAGGCTGGAGTTGAGTCAGTATGTTGGCAGCAGCCACTCAATGTTAGTGGTGGCTGTTTAACAGTCTGATGGCCTTGAGATAGAAGCTTTTCAGTCTCTCGGTCCCTGCTTTGATGCACCTGTACTGACCTCGCCTTCTGGAAGATAGTGGGGTGAACAGGCAGTGGCTCGGGTGGTTGTTGTACTTGATGATCTTTATGGCCTTCCTGTGACATCGGGTGGTGTAGGTGTCCTGGAGGGCAGGTAGTTTGCCCCCGGTGATGCATTGTGCAGACCTCACTACCCTCTGGAGAGCCTTACGGTTGTGGGCGGCGCAGTTGCCGTACCAGGCGGTGGAACAGCCAGACAGGATGCTCTCGATTGTGCATCTGTAAAAGTTTGTGAGTGCTTTTGGTGACAAGCCGAATTTCTTCAGCCTCCTGAGGTTGAAGAGGCGCTGCTGCGCCTTCTTCACCACGCTGTCTGTGTGGGTGGACCAATTCAGTTTGTCCGTGATGTGTACGCCGAGGAACTTAAAACATTCTACCCTTTCCACTACTGTCCCGTCGATGTGGATAGGAGGGTGCTCCCTCTGCTGTTTCCTGATGTCCACGATTATCTCCTTTGTTTTGTTGACGTCGAGTGTGAGGTTATTTTCCTGACACCACACTCCGAGGGTCCTCACTTCCTCCCTGTAGGCCGGCTCGTCGTTGTTGGTAATCAAGCCTACCACTGTAGTGTCGTCTGCAAACTTGATGATTGAGTTGGAGGCGTGCATGGCCACGCAGTTGTGGGTGAACAGGGAGTACAGGAGAGGGCTGAGAACGCACCCTTGTGGGGCCCCAGGATCAGCGGGGTGGAGATGTTGTTACCTACCCTTACCACCTGGGGGCAGCCCGTCAGAGAGTCCAGTACCCAGTTGCACAGGGCGGGGTCGAGACCCAGAGTCTCAAGCTTGATGACGAGTTTGGAGGGTACTATGGTGTTAAATGCTGAGCTGTAGTCGACGAACAGCATTCTCACATAGGTATTCCTCTTGTCCAGATGGGTTAGGGCAGTGTGCAGTGTGGTTGCGATTGCGTCGTCTGTGGACCTATTGGGGCGGTAAGCAAATTGGAGTGGGTCTAGGGTGTCAGGTAGGGTGGAGGTGATATGATCCTTGACTAGTGTCTCAAAGCACTTCATGATGACGGAAGTGAGTGCTACGGGGTGATAGTCGTTTAGCTCAGTTATCTTAGCTTTCTTGGGAACAGGAACAATGGTGGCCCTCTTGAAGCATGTGGGTACAGCAGACTGGGATAAGGATTGATTGAATATGTCCGTAAACACACCAGCCAGCTGGTCTGCGCATGCTCTGAGGACGCGGCTGGGGATGCCATCTGGGCCTGCAGTCTTGCGAGGGTTAACACGTTTAAATGTTTTACTCATGTCGGCTGCAGTGAAGGAGAGTCCGCAGATTTTGGTAGCGGGCCGTGTCAGTGGCACTGTATTGTCCTCAAAGCGAGCAAAGAAGTTGTTTAGTCTGTCTGGGAGCAAGACATCCTGGTCCGCGACGGGGCTGGTTTTCTTTTTGTAATCCGTGATTGACTGTAGACCCTGCCACATACCTCTTGTGTCTGAGCCGTTTAATTGCGACTCTACTTTGTCTATATACTGACGCTTAGCTTGTTTGATTGCCTTGCGGAGGGAATAGCTACACTGTTTGTATTCGGTCATGTTTCCGGTCACCTTGCCCTGGTTAAAAGCAGTGGTTCGCGCTTTCAGTTTTGCGCGAATGCTGCCATCAATCCAYGGTTTCTGGTTTGGGAATGTTTTAATAGTTGCTGTGGGTACGACATCGCCGATGTACTTGCTAATAAACTCGCTCACCGAATCAGCGTATTCATCAATGTTGTTGTTTGACGCAAGGCGGAACATATCCCAATCCACGTGATCGAAGCAATCTTGAAATGTGGAATCAGATTGGTCGGACCAGCGTTGAACAGACCTGAGCGCGGGAGCTTCCTGTTTTAGTCTCTGTCTATAGGCTGGGAGCAACAAAATGGAGTCGTGGTCAGCTTTTCCGACAGGAGGGCGGGGGAGGGCCTTATATGATCGCGGAAGTTAGAATAACAATGATCCAGGGTTTTACCAGCCCTGGTAGCACAATCGATATGCTGATAGAATTTAGGGAGTCTTGTTTTCAGATTAGACTTGTTTTCAGATCCCCAGCTACAATGAATGCAGCCTCAGGATATATGGTTTCCAGTTTACATAGAGTCAAATAAAGTTCGTTCAGGGCCATCGATGTGTCTGCTTGGGGGGGAATATATGCGGCTATGATTATAGTCGAAGAGATTTCTCTTGGTAGATAATGCGGCCGACATTTGATTGTGAGGAATTCTAAGTCAGGTGAACAGAAGAACTTGAGTTCCTGTATGTTGTTATGATCACACCACGTCTCGTTAATCATAAGGCATACCCCCCCCCGCCCCTCTTCTTACCAGAAAGATGCTTGTTTCTGTCGGCGCGGTGCGTGAAGAAACCAGCTGGCTGTACCGACTCCGATAGCGTGTCTCGAGTGAGCCATGTTTCCGTGAAGCAAAGAACGTTACAGTCTCTTATGTCTCTCTGGAATGCTACCCTTGCTCGGATTTCCTCAACCTTGTTGTCAAGAGATTGGACATTGGCGAGTAGTATGCTCGGGAGCGGTGCGCGATGTGCCCGTCTTCGGAGCCTGACCAGAAGACTGCTTCGTCTGCCCCTTTTACGGCGTCTTTGTTTTGGTTCACCGGCTGGGATCCGATCCATTGTCCTGGGTGGTGGGCATAACAGAGGATCCGCTTCGGGAAAGTCGTATTCCTGGTCGTATTGATGGTGAGTTGACTTTGCTCTTATATTCAGTAGTTCCTCCCGACTGTATGTAATAAAACCTAAGATTACCTGGGGTACCAATGTAAGAAATAACACGTAAAAAACACACAATACTGCATAGTTTCCTAGGAACGCAAAGCGAGAAAAATAAGTCCGAATTGCTCTGGTTTGAGTCGCGCTGTGCAGACTGGCGAGAGTTGTCCATAAAAAACAAGATTCTCTGGTCTGATGAAACCAAGTTTGAACTCTTTGGCCTGAATGCCAAGCATCACGTCTTGAGGAAACCTGGCACCATCCCTACGGTGAAGCATGGTGGTGGCAGCGTCATGCTGTGGGGATGTTTTTCAGCGGCAGAGACTGAGAGACTAGTCAGGATCGAGGCAAAGATGAACTGAGCAAAGTACAGAGAGATCCTTGATGAAAACACAYAGCCAAGACAACGCAGGAGTGGTTTCGGGACAAGTCACTGAATGTCCTTGAGTGTCCCAGCCAGAGCCCAGACTTGAACCCGATCGAACATCTCTGGAGAGACCTGAAAATAATTTGCAGCGATGTTTCCCATCCAACCTGACAGAGCTTTAGAGGATCTGCAGAGAGGAATGGAAAAAGTCAAGGGGTCTGAATAACTTCCAAATGCACTGTATATACTTCGATACAATGATTGTATTTGTACTTTTGTACAATTACCGCTAGCTATTGTAGGTGTTTTGCTTCAATTCAAGTTGAGATCTCATATACAATGCTTCAAAATATAATACTGTCAACAACATTATGAATACATTTTCATTACGTTTGTCCTTTTTTCGTCTCACACAATGTTATCATTACTGCAGTCCTTTCAGTGAACGGTCTCTACATAATAAGCTATGAGTCATTGGGGGAGTTCCCAAAGCTAACAGTAGATGCCAGTATGTATACTGAACAAAAATATGAACGCAATGTGAAACAATTTCAAAGATTTTACTGAGTTACAGTTCATATAAGGAAATCAGTCAATTGAAATTAATCAATTAGGCCCTAATCTATGGATTTCACATGACTATTTGGGGGTTCAGCCATGGATAGGCCCACCAACTTGGCAGAAAGGCCCGCCCACTGGGGAGCCAGGCCCAGCCAATCAGAATGAGTTTTCCCACACAAAATGGCACACACGTGCACCTGTGCARTGATCATGCTGTTTAATCAGCTTCTTGATATGCTATACCTGTCAGGTGGATGGATTAGCTTGGCAAAAGAGAAATGCTCACTATCAGGGATGTAAACAAATTTGTGCACAACATGTTAGAGAAATAAGCTTTTTGTGCATATGGAACATTTCTGGTATTTTTTTATTTCAGCTCATGGAACATGGGACCAAGACTTTATATTTTGTTCCGTTTAGCTTCTTCTTCCTCATACTGTAGCTTCAATAACAAACTCCTCTGAACAGACAGACAGACAGAATAGTCAGGAGAGTCTGCAGTCAGTCAGGCTGTCTCTCACTTAGTATGAATGAGTGAGAGGAAATACGGAGTTGTGTTCTACTGGGACAATGTTTTGCTCTGCTCAAGGTGGAGCTAACACTGGCAGTAATGCAGTAGACTGCAGACCCAGGGAGCTCATTCAAACCCTCATAATGTTGTAAAATAAAAATATCATGTAGTCGTCAACTACTAGCCACATTGACTACAGGTTCATGGTCATTGTATGACCCTGTTTAGCTATTTTAGTTATTTCTCTGTTCCCATATGTATTCTCAAATTACTCTCCATTTCTATTGATATATTGAGTGAATGAGAAACCTTATGAAACCAGAGAGAGCATGATTTGGAAGCATGGGGTATGGGGAGAGGATTTGGCTGCTAAGTTCCAAGCAGGACAGACCTCTCTTACAACTTACAAGTTCAAAGGTGAAATGTCATACAGAGGGCATTACATCAGTTAGAATGTCTTATAGAAAATTAATCACAAATACAGGAAAAGAGAGACCACAGTAAACATCCCAAAATAATACAGGCAAGTTCACTCATCACAGGTGGGGTTGCCTGTCTCCTCACTGTTAATTGGTTGTTGATGGCTGAGGTTAGTTCATATTGTGTGAGACAGTAGTTCACATCAAGCTGAGTCTCCATCTGTTTCATGGCCTGTTTCTGTTCTTATAGGCCTGGTTGACAAGAGGAGAGGGGGGGGGGGGGTGGGGTGTGTGTGTGTGTGTGTGTGTGTGTGTGTGTGTGTGTGTGTGTGTGTGTGTGTGTGTGTGTGTGTGTGTGTGTGTGTGTGTGTGTGTGTGTGTGTGTGTGTGTGTCCATCCAAGTGAGTGTGTGTGTACACTGGTGGTGAACCTGGTGACCTAAGTAACTAACCCCCTACTTCTAAAATGTCCTGCCTTGAAAAAGTATTTGAATCTTTGATAAATTCTCAGCTAAGTTCTTTCCTGTCTATGAAATGTATTCTAAATGCTCATCAATCTGGCATCAGGTCAGGTCATAACACTATCTCTGCTGCATCACTGGTTAGAAATGATATAGTTAAAAATATCAACAAAAGAAAACATTGTGCTACCCTTTCCATTGGCCTGTCAAAGGGTTTTGACACTGTGGACTACTCATTCTTAATTCAAAGGTTGTCAGAAATTGGCCTGTGTCAAGCTATATGTAATTGGTTTAAATTGTGTTAAGTCAGGTTTCTTTGATATTATGAAAGGTGTCCCACAGGTGTCGATTTTGGGTCCTGTACTTTTTACTATCTATATAAATGATACTGGTTTGTCTGTAAAAAAAAAAATGTAACCTTCACTTGTATGCGGATGATACTGCTGTGTATTGTGTTGCCCCTTCTGTTGACACGGCTCTGTCTGATCTACAGTCTGCCTTCATTGTTTTACTGAAAACTTTAAGTGACCTTAAACTAGTATTCAGACCCCTTGACTTTTTCCACATTTTGTTATGTTACAGCCTGATTYTAAAATGGATTGTATTGTTTTTTCCTCCTCATCAATCTACACACAATACCCCCTAATGACAAAGCAAAAACAGGTTTTTAGACATTTTTGCTGTCTCCACCCCCCCCCAGGTGTCGCCCATCTTCCCCATTATCCCCTGTGTATTTATACCTGTGTTCTCTCTTTGTCTGTTGCCAGTTCTTTTTGTTTCGTGAAACCAGCGTTTGTTCCCCTGCTCCTGTCTGTTCTTGCTCCTGTTTTCTAGTCCTTCCCGGTTTTGACCGTTCTGCCTGCSCTGACCCTGAGCCTGCCTGCCGTTCTGGACCTTTTGCACCCTCTCTGGATTACTGACCTCTGCCTGACTGTCGTTTGCCTGCCCCTGTACTAGAAATAAACTTTAGTTTCTTCGACACTGTCTGCATCTTGGTTATACCTGAAACCTGATATGGGGAGTTTCTCCCATTCTTCTCTGCAGATCCTCTGAAGTTCTGTCAGGTTGAATGGGGAGCGTCGCTGCAGAGCTATTTCCAGGTCTCTCCAGAGATGTTCGATCTGGTTCAAGTCCTGGCTCTAGCTGGGCCACTCAAGGACATTCAGAGACTTGTCCCGAAGCCACTCCTGCTTTGTCTTGGCTGTGTGCTTAGGGTCGTTATCCTGTTGGAAGGTGAACCTGGTTTTCCAGCACTCTGGATTTGAAATTATACAATGACTATGTGCAGACTGTCAGTTTAAATTCACTGGTATTTTAATCCATATTGAGTGATACGTTTAGAAATTACAGGACTTTTTGGACAGTCCCCCCATTTTAGGGGACCAAAAGTATTGGGACAAATTCACTTATGTATATTAAAATAGTAAAAAGTTTGGTATTTGGTCCCATATTCCTAGCATGCAATGATTACATCAAGCTTGTGACTCTACATTTGCTGTTTGTTTTGGTTGTGTTTCAGATTATGCCCTATAGAAATGAATGGTAAATAATGTATTGTGTCATTTTGGAGTCACTTCTATTGTAAATAAGAATAGAATATGTTTCCAAACACTTTTTACATGAATGTGGATGCTACCAYGATTATGGATAGTCTTGAATGAATCGTGAATAATGATGAGTGTGAAAGAACACAGACACACAAATACCATACACACAAATACCATACCCCCAAGACATGCTAACCTCTCACCATAACAATAACAGGGGAGGTTAGCATTTTTTGAGAGTGTATGATATTTAAGCCTCTAACTTTCTTACTCATCATTATTCACGATTCATTCAGGATTATATATAATCATGGTAGTATCCACATTAATGTTTAGAAACATATTTTCTTATTTACAAAAAAAGTGACTCCAAAATGACACAATACATTATTTACCATTCATTTCTATAGGGCACAAAATAATCTGGTTTGTGTCACGCTCAACAGTTTCCTGTGTGTATCAAGAATGGTCCAACACCCAAAGGACATCCAGCCAACTTGACACAACTGTGGGAAGCATTGGAGTCAACATGGGCCAGCATCCCTGTGGAATGCTTTTGACACCTTGTAGAGTCCATTCCCTGACTAATTGAGGCTGGGGTGCTCTCAGTAATAGGAAGGTGCTCTTAATGTTTTGTACACCCAGTGTATTTTGTGTGTGCGTGTGTGGGCAAGGTGATTCATCGTTGGCGACCCAGGGGAGTCACACAGGCCCAGTTCATATCATGCCCACCCTGCTCCCAGCACTCTTATCAAATTAGTGTCTCACACACACACACACACACACACACACACACACACACACACACACACACACACACACACACACACACACACACACACACACAAAACAGAGGGAACAAAACACAAAGACATGCATCACAACCCTGTCTAGACCCATCTAGTCCAAAAATACCCCATCCCATTTCCCATTCATTAAGGAATAATTCCCTCTTCTTCATTGCTTCTCTCTGCTTCATTTCTTTACCAACAATTAAGGGCCAAATTACATCCTCCTTATGTCCACCATATTGAATCTTCTACTGTAATGTTGATTATCATTGATGATGATGATGACTATCATCAGAACCTTTCTCCTACTCTTCTTAGCTCTTTATTTCAGTTGTACAACTGACTAGGTATCTCCCTTTCCCTTTCCTTTCCCTTTCTTTCCATTTATTTTGTTCATATTCTTTATCTTCTATAAACAGTATGTCTAATGTCAGGTAGATGTGAGGGAAAATGCTATATGGTTTTTCACATCCTAAAAAGAAGCCATTAAATAGAGGATACAATTCTCCTTGCTTTGATATAATGTGATACAGTGGTTTTAAAGCCTCAATTGAGCAAGCCTGCTGGAGTGTGAGTGGTTATATTGGCAGTGACTGGATGCAGGAGAGTGGGATGAGGGAGGACTGAGGGAGGGATGAGATGGTATATGTGTAGAGGTCCCTGTCTGACCCAGGCAGCTGCAGGTTATTAGAGACATCATTGGTATCAGTTCTGCAAATATCCTTGTGTCTATTTGAATGAAAAGTAAATTGACCAGGAGACAGGGTGTGTGTGTGTGTGTGTGTGTGTGTGTGTGTGTGTGTGTGTGTGTGTGTGTGTGTGTGTGTTTGCATGTGTGCGTAAGCAGGTTTCTCTTTATGCAGACTGATAGGACTGTCAGAGCTATCCAGGTCAGTGAAAACACCCCATAAATTTGACCCATTCAAAGAGCATGGTAGCTTAGTGAAGACGGATATTATTTCAATTACCTACAAAACAAGGTGCCACTTTGTGTAAAAAAAATCACCTTTCAACATTGCTGTGAAATATTCTAACAGACAAGCAGAAGTTGATGTACAGTACCAGTCAAAAGTTTGGACACACCTACTCATTCAAGTGTTTTTCTTTATTTTTACTATTTTCTACATTGTAGAATAATAGTGAAGACATCAAAACTATGAAAAAACATATATGGAATCATGTAGTAACCAAAAAAGGTGTTAAATAAATCAAAATATGTTTTATATTCTTCAAAGTAGTCACCCTTTGCCTTGATGACAGCTTTGCACACTATTGGCATTCTCTCAACCAGCTTCATGAGGTAGTCACCTGGAATGCATTTCAATTAACAGGTATCTTGTTAAAAGTTAATTTGTGGAATTTCTTTCCTTCTTAATGCGTTTGAGATAATCAGCTGTGTTGTGACAAGGTAGGGGTGGTACACAGAAGATAGCCCTATTTGGTAAAATACCAAATCCATATTAGTAAAGTTTCTTCAAAGGTAGTCGCAAAAACCATCAAGCGCTATGATGAAACTGGCTCTCATGAGGACCGCCACAGAAAAGGAAGAACCAGAATTACCTCATTAGAGTTACCAGCCTCAGAAATTGCAGCCCAAATAAATGCACACACACATAAAGAAAAACCCTTGAATGAGTCGGTGTGTCCAAACTTTTGACTGGCACTGTAGGTACTTTCTATTCATAGTAACCTTCAATCAGCTTCACAACTGTGCAGGGGAGGCTGTGGCTGGTCTATCTATGTCACGTTCGCTGGAATGGACCAAGGTGCAGCAAATGTAGAGTTCCACATGCTTTATTAATAGTGAAACTTAACAAAACAATAAACGAACAAACCATGACTACAGAGGTGCAAAGTGCACTAACTCCAAACAATATCCCATAACCCACAGGTGGAAAAAATGCTACTTAAGTATGATCCCCAATTAGAGACAACGATAGCCAGCTGCCTCTAATTGGGAATCATACCAATACACCAACACAGAAAAAACAAACTAGAACCCCACATAGACAATATAAACTAGACTAAACCCCTAGTCACGCCCTGACCTACTCTACCATAGAAAATAAAGGTTTTCTATTGTCAGGACGTGACAATCTATCGTGACATACGTGACATACACACACAAGTGGGAATAAATAAGGGAATAGAATACCAAGCAAAACCCAAGGCCCATGCTCTTGCACATTTTACCTTAGGCTAAATCTGTGTTTATGCTAGCTGTCAACAAGTGATCATCAGTGATTATAGATGAGTTGCATGCAAGTCCCATTGCCCATTGTCTAGGTGTTAGTGCAAATTATTTTTGTCATCTCAGTGATAGTGAATGGCCCATACGAACAAAGAGAGAGCACAATATTTCACAATGGCAGAGGAAAAGCAACATGATTCAGCCAGAAACGACAAAGAGCAGTAAAAGCCAGACTCAGAGATTGAAAAAGAACTGTCCTTATATCAGAGACAAAGTATCAAAATAGCCAATAGTCTAGGAAACTTTCAAAAATATTACATTTCCATAATATCTCAAATCAATTGAAATCCAAAAGGAAAACATAAGTCAAATGTGTTGCCAAACCTTTATTTCAGATGCTCCAAACGTGTTTGAAATTAATATTTAATTAATACATTTCCTGTCATTAATTAACGGTGTGTGACTGCTAAACAGTGATATCTACAGTATCTGTGATAACACTAATACAATATAACAAACACTTTAAGTGCCATCGGAACAGTGTTACAGTTCACATATTTTAATCGCGATCCAATATTCAATACAGTACGATAGAAGTGAGGCTTTTCTTTTGTCAGGCAAGGGATTCGATATACTTGTGATGACGAGAACAAAATGTCAGTGCAGAATTAGAACTAAAGTACAATATTAAAAGCATTTCTACTGCTCTTCTTACGCGGCCTCTACTGGCTCTTCTAACGCGTTTCGGTCTCTACCCGATCTCTACGCGCTTCTTTCTACGCTCTTCAGCCGCTCTTCCTATAACGTGTTCTTTCTATGTGCTTTCTCACCGTGCTCTTCTACTCTTCATCGCCGCTGTTCCCTACGCTCTTGTGGCCGGGCTCTTCCCCCGGGGCCCCTCCACGCTCCCTTCCCACCGCCGCTCCTTCTACGCTCGTCCTCCTCTCCACGCCGCTCCCTCCACCGACCTCCTCCTCTAACGCGCCTTTCTAACACCCCCCCCCTTTCCCCACGGAGTCGCCCTCTGACACCCGCCCCTCCAATTCGTCCCCTCACCCCCTGCTCAGCGCGCTCTACAGCCCCCGCGCCTCTTCGGATACCCTGTATAGCCTTTCTCTTACGTGCCTCATCTCGTGCTTTTACGCTCCATCTACATAAAGCTATTCTACCGCGCTCTTCCTAGCCGCGCTCTCTACTGCCTCTAGTGCTCTCTACAGTGCTCTTCATCGCGCTTTCTTACCTCTCCACGCGTCTCTACGCGCCCTTTACGCTGCTCTTCTTGCCTTCTACGGGCCTTCTGGCTTTCCGCATCTCACCTTACGTTTCTATTCTAGTCTCTCCTCTTCTACATGTCTTTACGTGCTCTTCTACGTGCTCCCACCTCTTATACTGCTCTTCTACCGCTCTTCACGTCGCTCTTCACGTGCACTAAACGCGCTCTTCTACGTGCTCTTCTACGTGCCTTCTACGTGCGCTTCTATGTGCTCTTACACGTCTCTTCTACGTGCTTACTGACCCGTCGCTCTTTACAGCCTCTTCTATCATCTGCCCTCTTCCTACCCCTCTCTTCTACTGCTCTTGCTCACGGGCTCTTCAACGTCTGCTCTCTAACGGCTCCTCATAGTGCTCTTCTATCGTGCTTCTACTGCTCCTACGTCTTCTACGTGCGCTTCTACATGCTCTTCTACGCGCTCTTCTATGTGCTTCTACGCTGCTTCCAGCTGCTCTTCTATGTGCTCTTCTATGTGCTCTTCTACGTGATCTTCTACGTGCTCTTCTACGTGCGCTTCTACGTGCGCTTCTACGTGCTCTTACACGTGCTTCTACTATGCTCTTCTACGTGCTCTTCTACGTGCTCTTCTACGCGCTCTTCTACGCGCCTTCTATGTGCTATTCTACGTGCTCTTCTACATCAATCAATCAATCAAGTTATTATATATTAGCCCTTCGTACATCAGCTAATATCTCGAAGTGCTGTACAGAAACCCAGCCTAAAAACCCCAAACAGCAAGCAATGCAGTGTGAGAAGCACGGTGGCTGGGAAAAACTCCCTAGAAAGGCCAAAACCTAGGAAGAACCTAGAGAGGAACCAGGCTATGAGGGGTGGCCAGTCCTCTTCTGCGCTGTCGGGTGGAGATTATAACAGAACATGGCCAAGATGTTCACAAATGTCATAAATGACCAGCATGGTCAAATAATAATCAGAATAAATAAGTCAGTTGGCTTTTCATAGTGCATCATTAAGAGTTGAAAACAGCAAGTCGGGACAGAGTAGCACGTCCGTGGACACGAGTCAGGGTTCCATACCCGCAGAAACAGTGAAAAATGGAACAGCAGCACGCCGGGTGGACTGGGGACAGCAGGAGGATCATCTGCCGGTCGTCCTGACGCATGTCCTAGGCTCAGGTCCTCCGAGAGAAGAAAAAAAGAGAGAAGGAGAGAATTAGAGAGAGCATACTTAAATTCACACAGGACACTGGATAGGACAAGAAGTACTCCAGATATAACCAACTGACCCTAGCCCCCCGACACATAAACTATTGCAGCATAATACTGGAGGCTGAGACAGAGGGGTCAGGAACACTGTGGCCCCATCCGATGATACCCCTGGACAGGGCCAAACAGGAAGGATAACCCCACCCACTTTGCCAAAGCACAGCCCCGCCACCACTAGAGGGATATCTTCAACCACCAACTTACAATCCTGAGACAAGGCCGAGTATAGCCCACAAAGAACTCCACCACAGCACAACCAAGGGGGCGCAACCCAGACAAGAAGTACAACGTCAGTAACTCAACCCACTCAAGTGATGCACCCCCCAGGACGGCATGAAAGAGCACCAGTAAGTCAGTGACTCAGCCCCTGTAATACGGTTAGAGGCAAGAGAATCCCAGTGAGAAGAGGGGAACCGGCCAGGCAGAGACAGCAAGGGCGGTTCGTTGCCTCAGAGCCTTTCCGTTCACCTTCACACTCCTGGGCCAAGACTACACTCAATCATATGACCTACTAAGAGATAAGCTCTCAGTAAGACTAAAGGTTGAGACCGAGTCTGCGCTCTCTCACATGGGTAGGTAGACCATTCCATAAAAATGATCTATAGGAGAAAGCCCTGCCTCCAGCGTTTTGCTTAGAAATTCTAGGGACAATTAGGAGGCCTGCGTCTTGTGACCGTAGCGTACGTGTAGGTATGTACGGCAGGACCAACTCGGAAGATAGTAGGAGCAAGCCCATGTAACGCTTTATAGTTAACAGTAAAACCTTGAAATCAGCCCTTGCCTTAACAGGAGCCAGTGTAGGGAAGCTAGCACGGAGTAATATGATCAAATTTCTTGTTCTAGTCAGGATTCTAGCAGCCGTATTTACACTAACTAAGTTATTTAGTGCTTTATCCGGGTAGCCGGAAAGTAGAGCATTGCAGTAGTCTAACCTAGAAGTAACAAATGCATGGATACATTTTTCTGCATCATTTTGGACAGATAATTTCAGATTTTTGCAATGTTACGTAGATGGAAAAAAGATGTCCTTGAAACAGTCTTGATATGTTCGTCAAAAGAGAAGATCAGGGTCAGAGTAACGCCGAGGTCCTTCACAGTTTATTTTGAGACGACTTTACAACCATCAAGATTAATTGTCAGATTTAACAGAATCTCTTTGTTTCTTGGGACCTAGAACAAGCATCTCTGTTTTGTCCGAGTTTAAAAGTGGAAAGTTTTCAGCCATCCACTTCTTATGTCTGAAACACAGGCTTCTACGAGGGCAATTTTGGGCTTCACCATTTTTCATGAAATGTACAGCTGTGTGTCATCCCATAGCAGTGAAAGTTAATTATGTTTTCGAATGACATCCCCAAGAGTAAAATATATAGTGAAAACAATAGTGGTCCTAAAACGGAACCTTGAAACACCGAAATGTACAGTTGATTTGTCAGAGGAACAAACCATTCACAGAGACAAACTGATATCTTTCCGACAGATAAGATTTAAACAGGCCAGAACTTGTTCGTGTAGACCAATTTGGTTTCCAGTCTCTCCAAAAGAATGTGGTGATCGATGGTAATCAAAGGCAGCACTAAGGTCTAGTAGCACGAGGACAGATGCAGAGCCTCAGTCTGACGCCATTAAAAGGTAATTTACCACCTTCACAAGTGCAGTCTCAGTGCTAGATGGGGTCTAAAACCAGACTAGAAGCATTTCGTATACATTGTTTGTCTTCAGGAAGGCAGTGAGTTGCTGCGCAACAGCTTTTTCTAAAATTTTTGAGAGAATGGAAGATCGATATAGGCCGATAGTTTTTTATATTTTCTGGTCAAGGTTTGGCTTTTTCAAGAAGAGGCTTATTACCACTTTAGTGAGTTCGGTACACACCGGTGGATAGAGACCTTTATTATGTTCAACAATAGGACACATGCCTCTCTACGCGCTCTTCTACGTGCTCTTCTACATGCTCTTCTACGCAAATTTCTACTGCTCTTCTACGTGCCTCTTCTACGTGCTCTTCTACATGCTCTTCTACGTGCTCTTCTACGCGCTCTTCTGCGTGCTCCTCTACATGCTCTCTACCAATGCTCTTCTACGCGCTCTCTATCTACATGCTCTTCTACGTGCTCTTCTATTGCTCTTCTACTTGCTCTCTTCTACGCGACTCTTCTACGTTGCTCTATCTACGCCTCTTCTACAGCGATCTTCACGTACGTCTTGTCTGCTCAGCTCTTCTACACGCTCTTCTACATACTCTTCTACGTGCTCTTCTACGTGCTCTTCTACGTGCACTTCTACGTGCTCTTCTCCGTGCTCTTCTACGCGCACCTCTACATGCTATTCTACGCGCTCTTCTACGCGCTCTTCTACGTGCTCTTCTACATGCTCTTCTACGCGCACTTCTACGCGCTCTTCTACACGCTCGTCTACGCGCTCTTCTACGTGCTCTTCTCCGCTCTTCTACGTGCTCTTCTACGCGCTCTTCTACATGCTCTTCTACGCGCACCTCTACGCGCTTTTCTACACACTCGTCTACGCGCTCTTCTACGCGCTCTTCCACGCACTTTTCCACGTGCTCTTCTACGYGCTCTTCTATGTGCTCTTCCACGTGCTCTTCTACGTGCTCTTATACATGCTCTTCTACACGCTCTTCTACCTACGGGTGAAACTATGACAATGCACAGCATTCTGACACAAATAACAAGGCACCAGAGATAAAAGAAGCCTCGCTACTTCAGTAGTATACATCTTGAATACGGTTCTCTACTTTAACCGCTTCTAATAGCTTGGCATCTGTTGGTGCATCTCTCGACTCGTCCAGCTCCTCTGTTCTAACTGCTTGGTTGACTGACTGATGTTGTATCTCCTGGGTTGGAGACCGATGTGAACTATCTGAGAGTAGTAGTGCTGCTGACCTAGGATCAGTTTTAACTTTAGGATAGTATTGAACAAAATCACATGAGCAGGGCGGACCTGATCCTAAATCAGAACTCTTACTCTGAGATGCTTTATAAATATGGTAGTACCAGTCACACTGCCAACTCCAATATCCATAAATCAATTCACATTACAGTGAGTCCATAAATTTTTAGTATATGGGCATGCTTGTTTATTTATCTTTCTATTGATTTCTAGATTAATTGGGCTACCATGCAGGAAATCAGTGTGTAAACAAAGTGACTCGCTAAAGAGCTTAGGCGGCCTAAAAATAGCAGCAGTTTTTCTTTCTAGAGTAATATTTGTTCTTCCTAACAAGCTGTGTATTAGTTATTGCCTGGGGGATTTCAGTCCAAAAATCCAATCTGGAGAAACAGCCAGGGAACTGGGATTATTAATCTGGGCCTGTTCTACATCAGTGTGTGCATTCCAGACCCCAAAGCAGCAGGCTATTTCCTATTGATAGAGGATAACATATTATTTTATGGAGTAAGTACTTTACCTGTGAGGACTTGTATGAGGACTTTACCTGTGAGGACTTGTATGAGGACTTTACCTGTGAGGACTTGTATGATGACTTTTGATGCGCTAATGAAGTGCTAATGATCAAAACGCAGTAGACCTAAAAGGCTCCAAGACTAATTCCCTCTGCCATACATTGTGTGTATGCGTGTATGTGTGTGTGTGTGTGTGTACTCTAGCTTAGGTTGGATCAATAGACAGGAGAATCCTCTTAATGCTGCTGATAGGTCAAGTCATCTAGAAGAGGCCAGTCACTGTGTGTGTGCTTGCCCATGTGCCCTGTCTCCTCCCTCCAGGGCTTTGCTCCACGTGCCCGATGCTGAACTGAAATACAGAGTGCAAGGTTGGTCTTACCCTGAACATGGGAGGCCACACACCCACCCCCTCGCACAGTCACACAGAGGCACACATAGAGAGGGATACAGAAAGAGGGAGAGAGAGAGAGAGAAACAGATAGAGGAAAAAGGAGGAATAACCTATAAATTGGTGTCTGATGGCAATAATAGAGGTAACACCTATGAGTCACRTATGGTTTATTTCTAGTGTAGATATATTGGGGACCTTGACTAGGGAGGCCGAGGGAAGATTGTGCAGGAAGTTATGCGATATAAGTGGATGAGGGTCAATAGTCATAAAGACTGGTTGTCATAGGGTCAGGTAAACAAATGTGACGTTCAGAACAACAACAAAAACAAGACACAGGTTTGTCAAGGTATGTGGAAAATAAGAAGAGCAATGTACACTGAACAGAAATATAAACGCAACATGTAAAGTGTTGGTCCCATATTTCATGAGCTGAAATAAAAGATCCCAGAAATCTTCCATACACACAAAAAGCTTATTTCTCTAAAATGTTGTGGACAAATTTGTTTACATCCCTGTTATTGTGCATTTCTCTTTTGCCAAGATATTCCATCCACCTGAGAAATGTGGCATATGAAGAAGCTGATTAAACAGCATGATCATTACCCAGGTGCACCTTGTGCTGGGGACAATAAAAGGCCAGTCTAAAATGTGCAGTTTTGTCACACAACACAATGCTACAAATGTCTCAAGTTTTGAATGAGCGTGCAATTGGCATGCTGACATGCTGCATGCCTCCAATGTCATTTTAGAGAATTTGGCAGGACGTCCAACCGGCCTCACAACCATGCCAGCCCAGGACCTCCACATCCGGCTTCTTTACATGCGGGATCGTCTGAGACCAGGCACCTGGATGAAACTGAGGTATTTCTGTCTGTAATAAAGCCCTTTTGTGTGGAAAAACTAGTTTTGATTGGCTGGGCCTGGCTCCCAACTGGGTGGACCTATGCCCTCCCAGGTCCACCCATGGCTGCGCCCCTGCCCAGTTATGTGAAGTCCATAGATTAGGGCCTAATTCACTGAATTCCTTATTTGAACTGTAACTCAGTAAAATCGTTGAAATTGTTGCATGTTGCGTTTATATTTTTGTTCAGTATATAAACAATGTAAAACATTAATATAATGTACCATATTAACATATTGTAACAAATGAACATGCATTTTTTTGCATTCAATAAAACCTGGTAGCACTTAATGCATCATGATAATACCTGGATATAATTCCAATGTATAGATTAAAATGGAAGAATATAGAATAGAGCCTGTTCAAGTCCTATACAACCCATCCATTCTATCAATTGAAGAAGAATGGCGCCAGAGGAGAAGCCTAACGTTTTACGGGCTCCTAACCAATTCTGCTATTTTGTGTGTTTTTTAACGTTGTTTGTAACTTATTTTGTAGATAATGTTTCTGCCACCGTCTCTTATGGCCAAAAATTGCTTCTGGACATCAGAACAGCGATTACTTACCTCGAACTGTACGAAGATTTTTCTTTAACGAGTCGTGGCTCTACAGGTTCCCGCGCCTCAGCAGAAGCGATCGGCCTGGTCCTCGGGACCGTCCCTCTGGTTGGTGTCCTGCGGTTGGAGTCGCGCGTCAGGGAGGGAGTACTGTCACGTCTACTCCTGCTCCTCTTCTCTGGCGCTCGTTGTCGCCAGTTTACTTATCATTACTCACACCTGCCACCGTCGTTACACGCACCTGCGCTTCATATGACTCACCTGGACTCCATCACCTTCTTGATTACCTCCCCTATATCTGTCACTCCGAATGGTCAATTCCCCAGGCGTTATTGATTCTGTTTCTGCGTTTCATGTCTGTACGCTATTCGTGTTACATTTATTATTAAATTCACTCCCTGTACTTGCTTTCCGACTACCAGGGTACACCGATACAAGGGACGCAGGTCTGGGTGCCTTGTGAGAATTTGTCGGCGAGCGGGTAACCCGCCTCTACCATCCGTCCTATTGGCCAACATGCAATCATTGGAGAATAAACTGGATGAACTCTGTTCAAGACGATCCTAACAACAGAACATTAAAAACTGTAATATCTTATGTTTCACAGAGTCGTGGCTGAATGACGACATGGATGATATACAGTTGGCTGGTTTTTCCATGCATCAGCAAGACAGAACAGCTGCGTCCGGTAAGACAAGGGGTGGCAGTCTGTGTCCATTTGTCAATAACAGCTGGTGCGCAAAATCAAATATTAAGGAAGTCTCAATGTTTAGATCGCCTGAGGTAGAGTATCTCATGAGAAGCTGTAGACCACATTATTTACCAAGAGAGTTTTCATCTAGATTTTTCGTATCTTTCTATTTACCACCACAAACCGATGCTGGCACTAAGAACGCACTCAACGAGCTGTATAAAGCCATACGCAAACAAGAAAATGCTCATCCAGAGGTGGCGTTCCTAGGGGCCAGGAACTTTAATGCAGGGAAACTTAAATCCATTTTTCCTCATTTCTACCAGCATGTTACAGAGGAAAAGAAACTCAAGGCCACCTTTACTCCACACAAGGAGACACATACAAAGCTCTCTCTCACCCTCCATTTGGCAAATCTGACCATAATTGTATCACCCTGATTCCTGCTTACAAGGAAAAACGAAAACAGGAAGTATCAGTCACTCGCTCAATACGGAAGTGGTGAGATGACGCAGATGCTAAGCTACAGGACTGTTTTTCTAGCACAGACTGGAATATGTTCCGGGACTCGTCCGATGGCATTGAGGAGTATACCACATCAGTCACCGGCTTCATCAAAAAGTGCATTGATGATGTTGACCCCACAGTGACCATACCCCAACCAGAAGCCTTTGATTACAGGCAACATCCGCACTGAGCTAAAAGGTAGAGCTGCCACTTTCAAGAACCCAGACGCTTATAAGAAATCCCGCTATGCCCTCAGATGAACCATCAAATAGGAAAAGCGTWAATACAGGACTAAGACACAACACTGGCTCCGACGTTCGTCGGATGTGGCAGAGCTTGCAAACTTTTACAGATGACAAAGGGAAGCCCAGCCGCGAGCTGCCCAGTGACACAAGCCAACCAGACGAGCTAAATTACTTCTACGCGCTCTTAGAGGCAAGCAACACTGAAGCATGCATGAGAGCACAAGCTGTTCCGGACGACTGTGTGATCACGCTCCTTGTAACCAATGTGAGTAAGACAGGTCAACATTCACTGGTAACATACAATATCTGCCCCGTTGTCTTAAAGGACCCATTAAAGGACTATGCCAGTTCTGGACTTACTAGATTTACACATCTAGTTTTTCTGTATCTATGTCAAGTAATGCAAGGGGAAAAAATGGCACAGCAGACATTTTGGGAGGGRGTGTGGATGACTACACACCATAGCTGTCATCTTTGTCAAGTAATATATGTCAAGTAATGCAAGGGAAAAATGGCACAGGAGCCATTTTGGGAGGGGGTGTGGATGACGGATTACCAGGACTTGTACTCTGACTGGCAAGTGTCTTCTCTTCTCTTCTCTGACATTTTCAACCTGTCCCTGGCCGAGTGTGTAATACCTGCATGTTTCAAGCAGACCACCATAGTCCCTGTGCCCAAGAACACCAAGGTAACCTGCCTAAATGACTACTGACCCGTAGCACTCACGTCTGTAGCCATGAAGTGCTTTGAAAGGGTGAAGTGAGCCATGACCAGCATCATCATCCCAGAAACCCTAGATCCACTCCAATTTGCATACCGCCCCAACAGATCCACAGATTATGCAATCTCTGTTGCATTCACCACTGCCCTTTCCCACCTGGACAAAATGAACACCTACATGAGAATGCTGTTCCTTGACTACAGCTCAGCGTTCAACACCATAGTGCCCTCAAAGCTCATCACTAAGGTAAGGACCCTGGGACTAAACACCTACCTCTGCAACTGGATCCTGGACTTCTTGACAGACCTCCCCCAGGTGGTAAGCGTAGGCAACAACACATCTGCCACACTGATCCTTAACACAGGGGCCCTTCAGTGGTGTGTGCTTAGTCCCCTCCTGTACTCCTTGTTCACCCATGACTGTGTGGCCAAGCAAGACTCCAACACCCTCATTAAGTTTGCAGACGACACAACGGTTGTAGGCCTGATCACCGACACCGATGAGACAGCCTATAGGGAGGAGGTCAGAGACCTGGCAGTGTGGTGCCAGGACAACAACCTCTCCCTCAACGTGATCAAGACGAAGAAGTTGATCATGGACTACAGGAAAAAGAGGGCCGAGCACGCACCCAATCTCATCGACAGGACTGTAGTGGAGCTAGKTCAGAGCTTCAAGTTCCTTGGTGACCACATCACCAACAAACTATCATGGTCCAAACACACCAAGACAGTCGTGAAGAGGGAATGACAATGCCTATTACCCCTCATGGGTCCTCAGATCCTCAAACAGTTCTACAGCTGCACCATCGAGAGCATCCTGACTGGTTGCGTCACCGCCTGGTATGGTAACTGCTCGGCCTCTGACCGCAAGGCGCTACAGAGGGCAGTGCGTACGGCCCAGTACATCACTGGGGCCAAGATTCCTGCCATCCAGGCCCTCTATACCAGGCGGTGTCGGAGGAAGGCCCTAAAAATTGCCAAAGACTCCAGCCACCCTAGTCATAGACTGTTTTCTCTGCTACCGGACRACAAGCGGTACCGGAGTGCTAAGTCTAGGTCCAAGACGCTTCTTAACAGCTTCTACCCCCAAGCCATAAGACTGATGAACAGCTAATCAAATGGCTACCCAGACTATTTGCATTGACCCCCCCTTTTTTTCACTGCTGCTACCTGAGGTTTATTATCTGTATCTATACATATTACCTCAACTACTTCGACTAACCTGTATCCCCGCATATTGACTCGGTACCGGTACCCCCTGTATATAGCCTTGTTATTGTTGTTTTATTGTTGCTCTTTTATTTAATACTTTAGTTGATTTAGTAAATCTTTTTCTTAACTCTACGGTATTGTTGGTTGTAAGGGCTTGTAAGTAAGCATTTCACGGTAAGGTCTACACTTGTTGTATTCGGCACATGTGACAAATAAAATTTGATTTGAATCAATTGACATGTCGGTTTCTGTCATGTCCTATGCTCTGCTTTTATCCTGTGAGTGTCCAGACTGGGTTCTGAGGTAGGCCAGGGTTTGTGGCCATGATCAATAATTAGGTGGCCGCTAGCCTTGATCCTAATTATCCTAGCTTTGGAGGAGATTAGCCTGCACCTGAGCCCCATTCTCAGCCTGTCTTAAAAACAACTCCCTCCCAATCAGCCTAGCCTCACTACCCAGAACCTCTAGCATCAGCCCAATAAAGGGAAATACAGGTGGGGACAAGACACCTTAGTTTATCAGTTTACTCACCAGATCTCTCTCTCTCGCCCTCTTGCTCTGTTTCTCTCTTTCTCACTCCCCCTTCTCTTCCATAGCGACTTTGTGGATTAGTAATGAACCTGTGTTATTGTTGCCCAATACTGTAAACACAGGCAGTTCATAGAACGGCTAGAGAAGGGAGATGGAGGAGATTACTATGAGCAGCAGCACATGTGTGTGTGTGTGTGGTGTGTGTCTGTGGTGTGTGTGTGTGTGTGTGTGGTGTGTGTGTGTGTGTGTGTGTGTGTGTGTGTGTGTGTGTGTGTGTGTGTGTGTGTGTGTGTGTGTGTGTGCGTGTGAGCCTACCCTAGAGTGGGGGATGTTTTTAGAGTGTGACAGGCAGCTCAGACAACAGGTTGTTCTAAAAATAAACATTTCTAAGGAGTTCCTCATGTATGTCTCTATCCAGGGGCCAATCTCAACTGCTAAACTGATACCAGAAACAGCCAGGTAAATCGTCTGTTAACGCACCACAACACTCTTAGTTTATTTTCACTGCCATCTGTTTGTTCTCTTCGTCATCATCCATTTTTACATCCATCTATAGAACGCATGGGGATTGAAGTTCAGAGTATGTTTTTATTTATGGAGGTTGTGGCATTAAATCCATGAAGGCCATTGATGCAATATTCATCATGTGTATACCAGATATTTAAACAGCAGATTAATCAGATACTGTTCGCCCAACTTAGACTGTCTGCCTGTCTGTATGTCTGTCTGTCGTCCTGTCCGTCTATCTGTGTCAGTAATAATGAAACTCTTACATGAGGATGTACAGTAGCTACTACCGAGCAGCAATGTGGTCAAGACATGTAAGACAGAATGTCAGGCTCATAATAATGTGTGGTCTACATCCTGAGTCCCACATCYTTGTGCTCCTTTAGGCCAGCTAGGTGTTGAAATGTCACTGATGAAAAGCGGTGCCAAGCCCAGGCCCTTTGGGGAAGGAGCCCAGAGGCTGTCTGAGGTCTGTGCAGTTGACAGATGCACACTCTAGCTCTGTCCCAAATGACACCCTATTCTCTATGTAGTGCACCACTGTTGACCATATCTATGGTCAAAAGTAGCGTACTATAGGGAATTTGGGGCACATCCTTGGCCTCTCATTGTCATGCTGAGGAGTTGGTGATCCCTAGATGTGAACCAGAAATAAGTCATCATATGGTGTGTGATTGTTTGAATAACGGTTGTGATTTACTGTATACCAGGGTTGGGGTCAATGCCATTTCAGTACAGTCAGTTAAGGAACTGAATTGAAATTCCAATGTTACACAAACCCTAACCTGGATATACGTACAGTATCAGCTATCAACTTTTCTCAATTTTTCTTGTCTCTTTTCTTCCTTCCACCACAACATCAACATCCTGTGCATCGTCGCTCTGTTTGCATGTTATGGCATAATCACTTATTCAGATCGAGTTACATCATTGGAAGCCAACGATGCAGACAACTAAAGAGAGTGTCTGTCTGGGTGAAATAGTTGAGTGTTCTGCTTTACATAGGTAGGCCATCTTTCAGCTATCACACGCCAACCTCTCCCTGGCACAGATGGGTCATGGCGTGTGTGTGTGTGTGTGTGGCCGTCATTTTGCCTCTGATGGATGACTAATCTTCTCCTGGTAATGACTGAGGAGGAGCTACCTTCTGAATGCCAAGCAGCTGGATAGGAAGAGATGAGGAGAGAGTTGGGGGGGGAGAGTGACAGTCAGGGAGAGAAGGAGAGGGTGAGTGAGAGGAGAGGGAGAGAAAGAGGGAGAGAGAGAAAGAGAAAGAGAGAAGGAATGAGATGGAGAGGGAGACAGAGAGTGGCTACAACACCATGAAGCCCCAACGAATGTTAAAGATGAGACACGTGTTTCTGAATTCCCTTGCTGTGTCTGATTCAGACTGATAGTATCTAGATCTCCTGTGTAATAACCTGTGTACAACATGAGCTTTCGTGTTTCATTGCTTTTGACCATGAAATACAATACACACATACAAGAGTGCAATATGAAGAGGGGGCTGCTTGAAGGAAATTATTCTCTTCACTCAGCTAGCTCAATGCAGTAACCGGATATTGTAATCATAATTATACTGTATTCACACTCTCACTAAGACATAAATAATATATACAGTACCAGACAAAAGTTTGGACACACTGACTCACTCAAGGGTTTTTCTTTATTTTTTACTATTTTCTACATTGTAAAATAATAGTGAAGACATCAAAACTATGAAATAACACATATGGAATCATGTAGTAACCAAAAAAGTGTTTAAAAAATGAGAATATATTTAATATTTTAGATTCTTCAAAGTAGTCACTCTTTGCCTTGATGACAGCTTTGCACACTCTTGGCATTCTCTCAACCAAATTTGTGAGGAAGTCAGCTAGAATGTATTTCAATTAACAGCTGTGCCTTGTTAAAAGTTAATTTGTGGAATTTCTTTCCTTCTTAATGCGTTTGAGCAAATCAGTTGTGTTTTGACAAGGTAGGGGTGGTATACAGAAGATAGCCCTATTTGGTAAAAGACCAAGTCCATATTATGACAAGAACAGCTAAAATAAGCAAAGAGAAACGACAGTCCATCATTACTTTAAGCAATGAAGGTCAGTCAATGCGGAAAATTCTTCAAGTGAAGTTGCAAAAACCATCAAGTGCTATGATGAAACTGGCTCTCATGAGGACCGCCACAGGGTTCAAGTAACAGGCACATCTCAATATCAGCTGTTCAGAGAAGACTGCGTAAATCAGGCCTTCATGGTCGAATTGCTGCAAAGAAACCACTACTAAAGGACACCAATAAGAAGAAGAGACTTGCATGGGCCAAGAAACACGAGCAATGGACATTAGACCGGTGGAAATCTGTCCTTTGGTCTGATGAGTCCAAATTTGAGATTTTTGGTTCCAACCGCCATGTCTTTGTGAGAAGCAGAGTAGGTGAACGGATGATCTCTGCATGTGTGGTTCCCACTGTGATGCATGGAGGAGGAGGTGTGATGGTGTGGGGGTGCTTTGCTGGTGACACTGCCAGTGAATTATTTAGAATTCAAGACACACTTAACCAGCATGGCTACCACAGCATTCTGCAGCGATACTACATCCCATCTAGTTTGCGCAAAGTGGGACTATCATTTCTTTTTCAACAGGATAATGAACCAACACACCTCCAGGCTGTGTAAGGGCTATTTGACCAAGAAGGAGAGTGATGCAGTGCTGCATCAGTTGACCTGGCCTCCACAATCACCCGACCTCAACCAAATTGACACTTTTTTGGTTACTACATGATTCCATATGTGTTATTTCATAGTTTTGATGTCTTCACTATTATTCTACAATGTAGAAAAAACCTTGAATGAGCAGGTGTGTCAACTTTTGACAGGTACTGTATGTTCACAGATGTGTCCAATATAGGAGTTATTCATGTGGAATCACATTGTATCTTATGGATTTTCTGTGTATTCAATGATTAGGACCTAAAGATAGGAAGACATTGTAGTTTACCAGAGAGAGAAGAGGGGAACTGTGGGTTCGGTCTAAAGTGAGCTCTGCAATACTGGGTCTTTTTTTGTTCAAGACAGGAGAGCGACGAAGACGGAGAATGACAAAGCGATATTTAGGATTTATCCTTCTCTCATGCTTTTGTTTTTTTTGTGTTCATTCTGCCTCTCCAGATCTCACAAGCTGCTCTCCTACACATGACAACTTCACTTTAAACTTTAAAAAGATGACTTAGACATGAAAGAAAATGCTCTCCCTCTCTCCCTCCTTCGTTCTTTCAAACAAACACACAGGCCTAGAGATACGCATACATGCACATAAACAAACGCACGCACGCACGCAGACATACACACAGAACACACACACAAACACATACACACACACGCAATACGCACAAGGATTCACACATCCATGAGTACTGTGATGATTCTTGATATCTTCCAAACAACTCTCTTCACCTGGCAGAGGTGATATAACTGTCTATATAAAAATACACAGGTGGCCTCCTCCCTTGTGCATTGCTATTTTTACAGCTGCTCACAGATATGCGAATGTGCTACTGTTTCTCTAATTGGGGAATGCACAAAGTCTATTAATGGATCAAAATGGATATCATTTTATAGTGCAATATATAACAGTTATACAGCAATTATGTTATTCATATGCCTGTTAGCTGATACATGTTATACACAGACATTAATTGTGTTCTGTGCACAGGCCCCGAAGTGCCATATCTGTTTTCATTTGTATACATAAAACCCAGTAGTCTACTTTAGTTTGTGCAAATTAATTGTTCTAAGATATAATCGACATACTTCTTCTGACTTAAACCTACAGTAAATAGGCTACAGTATAGCTCACTGAGCCCCGAGAAAGATAGTTATTTGCTCTGTGTGGGGACTGTAGTGCCAGCTACCTCTCAAATCTCTGTTTTGTGTTGGAGATCTGTTGAGTTACTAATACGTGTCTTATCTCCACTTCATAATGCGCAGGCGTGATCCAATCTAAGCCTAGCGAAAAGCTGTTAGATTCAGAACTCGACCGTCGTGTGCTCGAGTCTGTTTCCACACTGTATTCCTCGCCGGAGTGAAACAAAAGCCGCCGAGAGCCTACTTTTTTAGAGTCTTCCTCAAGGGGAGAAAATGCTTGCACGTTTCCTTGGTGACTGATCTCCACGAACAACAGATTTCAACCTGTGGATACTGCGTGGCGTGCGCCAGTTTCCAGCCATAGGGATCCGGGACGCTCTCCCCTCTAGCCGGCTGGGTGCTTGATTTTCCCGGCGTCGGTCTGTGGCGCGCTGTGTGGTCCAGTGTCTCGTTTATGAATGGCCCTGACATGGAGGAAATTCCGTTTCAGAAAGTCAAAACCCGGCGGAAGAAAAGCCACTGTCCACCCGGCGTCCCTCTGACTACCATTGCATGCGAGGACGAGTTCGACTGTAAGGAGCTGGAGTCTCTGTTCCAGAACTACAACCTAAAGCTGGAGCAGACGTCCACTCTCAAAGCCCTGGCGGTGCTCATCATCATGGCATCGACGCTGGCCGTGGTGGAGTTGCTTTCCGGGCCCAATCTGACCATCTCCAAGGGGTCCCATCCTGTCCACTGTATCGTCTTCGTATCCCTCTTCATTGTCACCAACGTCAAATACCTACAGGTGACCCAGCTCCAGCAGATCGTCAACCTGACCTTGCTCTTCGCCTTCACCTTCTCGTTCCTCTGCTGTCCCTTCTCTCTCGGAGCCGTCGGGCTGGAGCCCCCGACCAACCCGGAGCAGGGCATGTGGCAGCTCATGCTGGTTACATTCGTCGCCTACTCGCTCCTGCCCGTGCGGACTCTGTTAGCAGTAGTGTTTGGAATAATGATTGCCTTCTCTCATATAATTGTGACAGCGACCTCGGTGACAGTCAAGACGCAGAAATTATGGAGAACGGTAAGTGGGTGCATACTAATTTGTATGTGTGTATACATAGTTAACCACTAGGCTGTTCAAGGCATGGGTAACGGCTTTTATGAAGAACCGATAAGGGATAACATCGGCGAGAGGAAGCAATGAGTAGGCCTATGTCAATATGAAGTTCAGCACCGTCACACTGGACAGCGACCGGCAGCTTTTCATACGTTTACATTTCAGTCATTTAGCAGACGCTCTTATCTAGAGCGATTTACAGTAGTGAGGGCATACATTTTCATACTGGTCCCCTGTGGGAATCGAACCCACAACCCTGGCGTTGCCATGCTCTACCAAGTGAGCCACACCGTACTACAATGTCTCGCTTGTGGACCTACAAAGTTAAATTCTTAAATTAAATATGTTTTAGGTTTCTATATGTAATGGTTTAGATTCATGTAGAACTGTGAACTCAAGCCATGCATTTTTTTTATAACGAGCGTGTGCTGGATGTAGGCTTACAGTAGCTGGTAGAAAGTGCAAGGCTCTACAGTAGCTTGTTTAAAGTGCAAGGCTCTACAGTAGCTTGTAGAAAGTGCAAGGCTCTACAGTAGCTTGTAGAAAGTGCAAGGCTGTGCGAGATGATGAACGGAGAGGTGCTCAGAAGCTCAATCTAAACTCGGACTTCAATGACGTGCAGCGGATTTTGATACCCCTCTGCTCTCCTGTCTGTAGTGGTTATCTCACGAAGCAGGTTTGAGGAGTTAACGAGGTAACTTTGGTCAACTCTGAGTTCAATTCGGGATAACTGGCCATACGAAAGTGTGTCACCTTTTAACAGGTACATTTCTATGGCAAAGAGTCCTTCAAAACTAACCTGCTCCGGGGCAGGTCAACTCACGGCTATCTTCACTTACCATGAATGAAATGACAGCCACGAGTTGAGGACCAATGAAATCAGATTCCCTCCCTCTTGCAAAGATTGCGTCATCACCCCCTTCATTTGAGAGATGACTGATTACATATTTTATTAATTAACGCTTGTTTGTGTGTTAAAAAAATAGTAATGTTAAAATATATCACATTATATGGAAAGCCGTTTTAACATATATTTATATAATTTTTATATTAATAATTAATCTATTTTTATATAACTAATTAATTTGTTTATATCAATAATCATATATTAATGACCTTCATAGGGGCTGAATTCTATTTGCATGCTCCTACATTCAGTCGCTTGTGAAAGTCTACACACCCCTTGCAGTCTTCACATTTTGCTGCTATAAAAATGTATCAAAAAATGGATTACATTTTATTATTTTCCTATAGATCTACACAGCGTACTGCTCTTTTTAAAAATGTTGAACCTTTTTTCAAAATAATAAAAAAAGTAAGAAATGAAAATGTGTTGATTGCATGTATTGATTGAGTATGTCTTCACACCCCAGCGTTAATACTTGGTGGAATAACTTTTGGCCGCCATTACAGCTGGGAATCATTTGGAATAAGATTCTACTAGCCTTGCACAACTCCAAGGGCAACATAACCATTGTTTTTGTCAAAATTACTCAAGCGCAGTAAATTTGTTTGGGAATCATTGCCAGACAACAATATTCAATTCTTGTCACTGATTTTCAAGCAGATTTAGATCAGGACTGAGACTACTAGACCATCCAGGAACACTCAGCACCTCTTGGAAAGCCGTTCTGCTGTGTCTTTCGAATTAGAATTAGTTTAATTGTTTCGCTGAAAATAAAACTATGGCAGGGTAGGTTTTCAGAAGACTATGGCAGGTTTTCCTCTTAATGTTTTACTTGTCCTTTGCTCCTTTCAAATTCATTTTGATCCTAACATACAGTACTCCCCAGCCCCTGCCGGTAACAAGCATATTCGTCTCATTCAAAATCATTCACACTTGTAATGGCTGCCAATGGTGCTTCCACGAAGTTCTCCTATACGCTTCATGCTGTATAGGGGACTACACCTGCAGGCATCCCAACAACTACATAGTTGAGTTCTTGGACGACACTGCTGTCCTCGGGCTCTTAAACAAAGGCTTTGACACCACTGGCTACAGGGCAGAGATTGAAGGATTCGTCAGCTGGTCTGATGAACATCACCTACAACTGAATGTGAAAAAAAACAGAGGAGATGATCCTTGACCCTAAGTCCATTGGGGACCACAGCCCCATAGTGGTAAACAGAGAGCACATTGAGAAGGTGAACTCATAGTACCTGGGAGTCCACATTGACAGTGGGCTGTGCTGGCGCATCCGTGTGGAGAGTGTGCTCACGCAGCCAACAGCACTTGCACTTGTCGACACAGGGTCTATTGAGTCAACCAGAAGATCATGCTCCTCTTTTATAGATCCACAATTGAGTCAATCCTACTCTACGGCATTGTTACATGATTTGGTAACCTGACAGTGCAGCTCAAAGCCCACATTTTGAGACTGACCAAGACAGAAAGGAAGATTATAGGCATGACACTTCCCTCCTCTCTCCAGGACATTTTTTGATGAGACCATCATCAGAAATGTCATATGGGACTCCACTCACGCACGCCGGCTAAACATTATATAATATAAACATTAGTTTGTACCCCTGTCAATAAAACTGCTTAACAGCAGGGCAGACATAGAGACTGTAGCCTGACCTGTAGGCATTCATCATGTGTTATCACGCTTGCTAAATAAATGCCGGCGGAAAGTGGAGAGCGAGCCTCCAGCTTTGTTTGTTGTGCCCGGCACGTGTCGACCTGCCCGGCACGTGTGACCTTTCTGTGAATCTGATTGGTCAAGACACGCACAGAGCCTGCAGCAGCACTCCGATGTGAAGGACAGAGAAATTGTGCACCGGTTGACAAATCATGAGGCAAATCAGTAAAAAGAAAAGCACTTTGCTCCTCTTTTTAACGCTTTGCATCGATAGATTTTATTAAATTCAATTAAAAATGGTGTGCCATAGTTAATACTTGGTGGAAACATCATTGGTGAATCATTTTGAATAAGACTAATATTGTGGTGGCAGCATCATGTTATGGGTATGCTTGTTTCCGGCAGGGGCTGAGTATGTTAGCATCAAAATACATTTGACAGATAAAAAGTTAGAGGAAAATCTGCAATAGTCTGCTGAAAAACTAACCTTGCCATAGTTTTATTTTTCAGCAGAACAGTTACACAAATTCTAATGCCAAAGATGCCTAAGGCTTTCCAAGAGGTGTTGAGTGTTACTGAATGGTCTAGTAGTCTGTCAATGAATCCCAACCAAATTTACTGAGCTTGAGTCATTTTGACAAAAATAATGGATATGATGCCCTAAGAGTTGTGCAAGGTTAGTAGAATCTTATTCAAAATTAATCACAGCTGTAATGGTTGCCAAAGGTGCTCCACCAAGTATTAACTAATGGGCTGTGAAGACATACTCAATCAATACATTGAAAACATATTTTATCATGAATTTGGAAAATTTTCCAAAATGTTCTTACAATTTTTAAAAAGAGGAGTAATTTGTGTAGATCTATAGGAAAATGATCAAATGTAGTAATCTAATTTTAGATGTAATTTTAAGGCAGCAAAATGTGAAGACTGTGCAAGGGGTGTGTAGACTTTCACTAGCAACAGTATGTAGGAGCATGCAAATGCAATCCCGCTCTCATGAATGTCATTATCATATAATTATTGATATATATAATATAATCATCAATAAAAAAAATGAATTATTGATATCAAGAATTCTAATGATTGATAAAAAAATCAATCAATCAATATGTCAAAACCACTTTCCATCTGCACAAATAAAAATGTGCCACTGACTCACATGGATTGATGTTTCAACATTGTCTCAATGAAGCGTTTGGCGTTCGACTAGCCATGTGCGACATGCATGCTCAGTTTCAAGCCTGCTAGTGGTAGCGGCAGGCGAATGAGCAGTATCCACCAGAGCGTATAGAGCTGTGTCTGTCTCACACCATTGACTTCAAAATAGCCTGTGTGACTGATATGACTTGGGTCTATGGTATGAATTTCAATATCACACAAGACGTGGGAATAGGGATCATCTATGAAAACACACTCCCGTTCAAATGTACCATTCCCCATTTATATATTGCAACTGCCTGTCAATTATGTCAATTATGAAAACACAGAGCACATTATCTGAAAATGGAAAGCCTCTTCACTTATTATACTTGTTCTGAAGCACATCCGAGATTTACTAGAATCTCACCTTTGAGATCAAGTGATCAGCTGCCATGTCTGATAGAAAATCAAGCTATTATGAGAGTGTATGTCTAATAATATGACCCAACCTCATATCATCCTACACCGCCAACACAGAGTGAAACAAAACAAACAGGACCACAGAGAGAGGAGACAGACAGTGTTCAGACAGGGTTCACATATGCCTCTGTTTCATAGGGAATATCTGGTCCACTTAGGCCTCAGAGGATGAGGGTAAAACATCCTTGATGCAGAACCAAAGTAGGCCAAGGTTGAGAATCTGAACCAGATACCAGACAACCAGACAGTTAAATAAAGGGCATTGCAAAGCTAGATAAGTTATTTCAGGACAGAAATACCTAAAATGTCTTGACAATCTCAACACGTTCTCTCTCTCTTTCTCTCTCTCTCTCTCTCACACACACTCTCTCTCTCTCTCTCTGGATAGGTTTAGCTCTATCAAATCAGCTCTAGTTCTTCTCCTTACAGGTTAAGGTTATGTGTGTTTTTTGGTTTTTAGCATGTGGCCTATAATATCTAACGCCTGTAGCCTATACTGTATGTGGACCAGGAAGACAGTGTGTGATGGACAGTGCTAGCAGAAGCAGAGTGCAGCCTGGGGAGGGAAAGCTAATCCCTTAATCCTGAAGATGAGCTCAGCGGTGTAACCGTACAGGACCTATAGACCACCTTCTCTTCAGAAACTCAGTGTGTCTATGTGTGGTGTAAACAAGCCAACAATAGCCATGCCTCGCCTCAGTCAGAGAGAGAAGGACTTGGGCTAGACTCTTTCTTTTCCCTCTCCTGATTAGTCACTGCAGCTTTTATTTTGCTGACTTCTGTTATAAGAGTCCACCAACACACTGGCGGATATTCGAGGGTTGTCGTCTGTATGGCAGTCTTGTGAGACCATGGATTTCTTGTGCCTTGGGGGTCAGGTCAGATCCCTGTTTATAAAAGTTGGTAGCCAGGTTGACAGTATCAAGCTTGCCCTCATCAAATACAATCACAAACCCTACAGTACAGTACTGTGTAACTAATCATCCCATTGGCTGCTGTTGCCTGTATTGTGTTTTTTAAATGCTTGTTCTCGACACCAGTCATCACACTCTGTCAATGACCTATATTACAGTAGACTTTGTAAACACCAGTGACCAATCCCCAATCAGGGTCTGTGGAATAAATTAGTCCATGTTGAGTATTGCTCCTGGTGAGGAAGGCTGGCTGAGGTTATACAGAGTTTTAATGGACTAGTGTGTGTGTGTGTGTGTGTGTGTGTGTGTGTGTGTGTGTGTGTGTGTGTGTGTGTTGTGTGTGTGGTGTGTGTGTGTGTGTGTGTGTGTGTGTGTGTGTGTGTGTGTGTGTGTGTGTGTGTGTATTGTGTATGTTGCTTCTGTGTGCAGGCCTTGTTTTGTTGTTGTAAAGGTCACACTGTGCCAGGACCAGTCATGCCCAGCCACATGGAAAACACTCACTGTTCCAGCCTCTGTTGTTCTGTTGTTTCTCTCCTACATGTCCTATGCTCGGCTGGAAGCACAGCTGACACACACACACACACACACACACACACACACACACACACACACACACACACACACACACACACACACACACACACACACACAACAACACACACACACTGATTGATTGTTTCCAAATGTGTAATGACACAAGACAAAGCAAATACGTTATTTTTGGCTTCAAAATAATGTTTGTGAATGTACAGTACAGCTGTTCTCTCTTCCTATATCTATACAGTGCATCAGTCTGTCAGTGTGCTATGTGTTTAGGCCAGATGGTTTCTGATACCTCAGCTTCACCTGGCCCATGCGTTAAAGGGGCCATCTGCAGTTCAAACAATAACAAAGCGGACAACCCACCACTGAGGGATGGGACTGGGGAATTGTACTACTCTACAATTCATTGACAGAGCTATGGATACATGGACTGACCATCCATGATAGTTTTAGTCATGTTTTGAGGCTATACAGTGCTTGTTTTCAATTACATTGTTTTCAAACAAAAGAGGTAAAACAAGCTTATATTTGGGGTTCTGATGGGATAAGACAATTGAACAAAAAATGTTTAAGTTATGTTCTTTAAAAATCTATGGATATACAGTATATGTGAATTTAAAAGTCCAAAACTGGATGTAGCAATCACAGATTTCCCCTTTAAAGATATAACGCAGGTAACTATCAAAATGAAGGAACCACCAACATAAAGCGTCTTAATAGGACATTGGACCACCACGAGCCGGCAGAGCCACCAGAACAGCTTCAATGCTCCTTGGCAGAGATTCTACAAGTGTCTGGAACTCTATGGGAGGAATGTGACACCATTCTTCCATGAGAAAATCCATAATTTGGTGTTTTGTTGATGGTGGTGGAAAACGCTGTCTCAGGCACCGCCCCAGAATCTCCCATAAATGTTCAATTGGGTTGAGATCTGGTGACTGAGACTGCCGTGGCATATTATTTAAATAGTTTTCATGCTCATCAAAGCGTTCAATGACCACTCGTGCCCTGCGGATGGGGGAATTGTCATCCTATGGGGGCATAGCCATGTTAGCTAGCTACCTGTCAAAGTATAGTTTCACTATCACCATACTGTATGTACTTTGCACAATTATCAGACAGTCAATACATGTATTTGCTATTTAAGACAGTCTTGCCTTGAGAACATAGTCCTGTGTAGTTCAGTTGGTGAGAGCGTGGCACTAGCAACTTTAAGGTCATACGTTCAATTTCTGCAGGGATCCTATGTCACTTTGGATAAAAGCATATGCTAAGTGGTATAATGTTGTGTTGTTTGTTGTTTGTGCTTGTAGCTGGTGGCCAACACAGTGCTGTTTACCAGTGTGAACCTGTCTGGATTGTTTGTGCGCATCCTGACTGAGCGAGCCCAAAGGAAGGCTTTCCTACAGGCACGCAACTGCATCGAGGAGAGGCTACGCATGGAGGACGAGAATGAGAAACAGGTACAAACACACATGCACGCACGCACACACACACACACATTAACAGAAGGCATAAGGTTAAAATCACGTGTATGATGTCTCATTTATGCATGGCTCCTTTCTTCCCCCCATTTTTCTTTTTTTATCACACTTGGTGACTCATTCACACACTTTTTCAATTCTGTTTGATACACCACCTTTTTGTCTCTCACTTTTCTTATCTGCACCAGCACCAACACTCTCTCCTCTCCTATTCTCAAGTCTGATACAGTATAACTCTCTTTCCTTCTCGTCACTCTGTCTTTTGCTTTCTTTCTTTCTTTCTCTCTCTCTCTCGTTCTCACCCACACACACAGGAGCGCCTTCTGATGAGTTTGTTGCCAAGGAACGTGGCAATGGAGATGAAAGAAGATTTCCTGAAGCCTCCTGAAAGGATCTTCCACAAGATCTACATCCAACGCCATGACAACGTCAGGTAGGACACCCACCCAATCTCCGAACTCCCAACCCAGCGTCAGGGTGATAAACTTGGCATTGGTTCATTTAAAACAACTCAAAACTCCCCACACATATTGCCTACACCCTCTTTGACTCATTTAGCCATGAATTAACAGACTGAGACATTTTCTCCTCTTAGTCATTTTCAGCTAAAAGCAGAAGTATAAATACTGTCTGGTTGTGTTATAATATTTCCACAAAAGGAAACCAAACATGCGCTGTGGATGTAGCTAAACTCAGAGATGGAGAGAAAGTAACACAATCTAACATTACGGCAGAGTGCTTTGTCCCAGAAAGACCCTGCATCCAAATCCATCGTTACTGCAGAATGACGATTGATTGTAATATTCATTCCTTGCTGTGTTTTTTTATCACTGTGAAATATACCCCCTATCCAACTCAAGGTCACTTGCATAATATTATATTGCGTTTCTAAATAGAGTAGTTCTATCATCCATTCAGTGCCTTGCTTAAGGCTACACTGTCCCTCACAGGATTAGAACCGGCAAGTTTTGGTTCCGTGGGCAAAAATCGAAACAGTTTTTCACAATAATAAACTAACGACGTGAGTTGTAGTGAACCTCTCCTCCAACCTCAACTCACGCCAAGGTCAGGATGCCGCCATGTTTTGGCCGGACCGAGGGCACTATCCCATGGCCCATGGGTGAACATGACAACTTCTGGGAGCGTCACATCTTATTGGGTCCCTGGGGAAGAAAATGGCCTGGGGAGTCATAGTTCCTCTAGGTTCCAGTGAAAGGTGGATTAAGCAACGCTCAGTGAGCAGTAGACTCCTCCGGCTCTTAATAAGTAATATCCTGCCTTGGCTGCCAAACCAAGCCCCCTACTGGCTGAGCTCAAATTCTCACGTTCCGTGTCCTCTACAATAGAGCTTTAAGCTCCAGTTATAAGAGCATCATATTACCTGCTCACGCTGTCTCCTCTAGATTAGAGCTTTAAGCTCCAGTTAAAAGAACCTCATACCACTAGCAATCCACTATACCATTACCAGTGGATTTATAGACACATGTATGAGTTGGGATGCTGTTGGGTTTGCTAGAGGGTTTGCTATTGTAATGGTTATGTTGGCATTGAGCAGAGCTTCTTGTGAGCAGACAGAGAGGAATTGTGTCTCAGTCAGTGGTGGGTGTCAGTTTTTGCCAAATGGCATTAGCTTGCACAGAATGTTACCGACCAACACACTGGTTTCGCTGGAGGGGGACCAGCGATTTATTTAGTGGGTTCACTGAGTGCTTCTTCATGGACTTCAGTATCTCTTCCACTTCCAGAGGGCTTTTTTGGAGTCCGTTCCTCCCTCTCTCTCTTTC